>NC_135714.1:89942656-90250383 GCF_964656455.1 Halichoerus grypus
ATGAACAAATGTTTAAGTGAGCAATATCTGACTTCCATCTGTCTATACGTTGTCCATCAGACCATATATCTGTATACAATATAGAAATACTAGATGGTCTTCAAGAGTCAAACAACAAATGGACAGAAAAGAGAGGTCCTAAAATTATTCTTTCAGCCATACATACATTCTTAACTCAGGACAGTTGTCTGAAAAGAGAAAACACAAAATATTCTTAATTCTAACTATAAACTTGCCATTAGGGAGGGAGGGGAAGTGTGAGGGTCAATAGGGCAAAATTTGTGTTTGGATATAAGCTTGTTTTATTTAATGTATACCAGCATTTCGCCAGAATCTTATTAAGTACAATTGCTAGCTTTTCTTTTGAAAAGTAGATTTTTTTCATTATTTGCTTTCAGCTAAAACAAAAACAAAACAAAAAACCTGCCATCCATACTTTGTATCAAAGCAATTATCTTTTTTTTGTTTGACCTATTTGTAATGACATAAAAATCTTACAAAAAAAGAGCTGAAGACTTCTTTTGACCCTCATTCCCTCTGCCTCGCCAGAAACAGAGATAATCACTAGCCTGAACATTTCAAATGTTATTTTTTTTTGCTATTACTGCATATATGTTAATAAATAAAATGTAGTGTTAATTTATGGGTTATGAAACTTTTCAGACGAGGCATCACATTCCCATGATTATTCAGCAGCTTGCTTTTTTTTTTTTTACTACTCAACATATGCTTTCTAGAGGTATCTTTTCCTTTGTTACTTTTGCCTCCCTTGGTGCTACATTTAAAAATGTGAAATTTCTAACGTCTTACCAATACAATAGGAGCTTTACTCCTGTCACATTTATAGTTTATATACCCATTTCTTTTATATCATTACTATCACCAGAATCATTCTCTGTAATGTTGTTCTTTGTAGATCAAGAGGGACCACTTTTGGTAACTATAGAACAAAATACTAGACCAGAGGTGCTTGAGTTTAATAAATTGATTAAGTTATTCTGAAATTTGTCATTTTCAACATCCCATCATTATACAGGTCAGCGATGTATTTCCCCTTCAACAAGTTTTTTAGATGTCATATTTTGTCATCTGAATAGTTTCAGTTGGTTTTACTATGTATTTGTTGCCTTAACAATAATAAGACTGTTGCTAATAATTCTCTAGATATTCAACACTGATGTGTGTGTAAAAAAAATCACAAATAGATTTAATTAAACACCATTCATCTGCCGCTCTGCACTGTTAAACATACTTTTCTAAATGTTTCTGGTGCTGTCTTTAAACACTTTGTTCTTGGAAATCTCACTAAAGAAAGACAAAGAATATATATATCTTTTTATTAAGCTTGAATATATTATATACTTAAGCCAACACTGAAATTTAATGACAAAGTAAAAATACAGCCAGGAAATAAAAATGAGTTTCAATGGGAAAAATGGCCAGTTAATAACAAGGTGAGAAGTCAAACTGCAAAGCACGGAACATTTGGCTTTTTTTTTTTTTTTTTAAGTGATTATTTTTGGTTGGTCATTTTTTTTTTTTAAGATTTTATTTATTTGACAGAGAGAGAGAGAGAGAGACAGCGAGAGAGGGAACACAAGCAGGGGGAGTGGGAGAGAGAGAAGCAGGCTCCCCGCGGAGCAGGGAGCCCAATGCGGGGCTCGATCCCAGGACCCTGGGATCATGACCTGAGCCGAAGGCAGGCGCTTAATGACTGAGCCACCCAGGCGCCCCGGAACATTTGGCTTCGTGCAAATAAAGCCTAACACAGTTGAGGCCAGAGTGAATCACCAGGAAACATGAGTAAGCAAATCTGGAGCAAGTGTGATACTGGCATCTAAAAATATGCAGCACGTCTTACTCTGATGTACACTGACTAGGCCCCCTGCTTTGAACTGTTCTAAGTCGGAGACCAGGAAGGCTCGTTGAAACTCCTAACGCTACCAAAGACAAGAAAACACTGCCCCACAGATACCGGATGAAGGCTGCTTGGGTCAGAAGCATGCACATCTCTACCCCATCTAGAAGGATTTGGAGTTATTAAATAAATACATAGAAAATGCTTTACAAATCAACTGTAGTAACCCAGCCAAGATACCATAGCAACATAATTTAATGACTCAGCGATGTTGAAGAAGAATGGATCAGAGGCACCTTGAAGTGTTTGATGATTTTTGCTGGGAGAAACAATCTCATCTAAAGGATTTACTAATTCAAAGTACCAGAATTTTTCTCAGTATTTATCCTAAGGAAAGGTTCAAATATCTAGGGCCAAATGCCACACAGAATTAGCTCATCAAATAAAGAAATGCTTAGGGGGGTGGGAGGATGGGTTAGCCTGGTGATGGGTATTGAGGAGGGCACGTTCTGCATGGAGCACTGGGTGTTATGCACAAACAATGAATCATGGAACACTATATCTAAAACTAATGATGTAATGTATGGGGATTAACATAACAATAAAAAAAATTAAAAAAAAAAATAAAGAAATGCTTGTCCTTAGGTCAGGTGGGATGTAGGTAGGGCACTGTGTCATCATCCCAGTCATATTCCTAAGGACTCAGTGACACCAGACGCTGATGGTTTGAATCTGAAAAGGGTGGGGCAGGTGCCGGGTGATGGGGAGAAACTGCCAGGAAAACTTGGAGAAATCATTCTCAAAAGAATGAATACATTGCAGGCCTGGTGGAAACTCAGTCGTGATCATATTCTACTGACTCCATCCAAACCTAGAGGACAGCTTTCAATAAATTAAATGGTATATGGCTCGTATGAAGGCTACTATCATATATTCAGTCAATATCCAAAAGTAAAGAGAAAGAAGAAAAATATTCTATTGGCAATTCTTGCCAAACTAGATTAAACCCCACACCACTTTCTGAAGTAGATTGGTATGAAGACAGGGTTTTATTTTTGCTTAAGTACTCGGCATATCCAAATTAATTCCTATCTCAGTTGTCTTCGTTCATGAATAAACACAGTGTGTGGCATCTGCAAATCAGTCTCTGGCTACTACAAAAGGCTAATGGGCAAGCTTGAAATTATTCCTAAGCAGCAAAATACAGACACATACACATACACAAAATCACATTTTCAATGATTTTCCAAAAAAAAAAAAAAATTAGCTGTTCCTCCCTTCCCTGCATTTTTAATTCCTCTAACTCAAAATTCTGGTTCTCTTTCTCTTTCCTTCTTTTTCCAAATAGATCATATCTTATCCTATAGTGGTGAAGAGGGGGGAAGTCGAACAGAAGCAGGCCATTGAATGCAAGAATGTCTTCCGAGCAAGGAAGTTTTGAACTTCTCTGTTGGGCCCTATTGGCAGATGGACTTGAAAATTTGTGAATTATAGTAAGGCAAAAGCCATTCAAACATATATTCTTTTGGGAACTTGGATTTTGGCACGAGAGGAAGGAGATGTAAGAACATATAAGTAAAATACTCTCTACTAGCAAATATGAATTACAAGTATCAAAGCCAACTCTTGAAAAAAAAATCTGTTTCTGGCCTCTGAAAGGCCTAGAAATAAGAACTACCTTAGCCACAACAACACCCCCAGAACTCAGTGGTTTGTAAATACTATCTCCCCTCCCCCAAAGGAGCTAGGGCTCCTTGGAGAAATGGCTCACCCCAGTTCTGGGTAAGGAATATGCAATATGCCTGGCCTGGAATATCTTGTCATCCCTGCTCCCCCGCCAAAAAAAAAAAAAAAAAAAAAAAAATCAAGCTATGAGCACTATCAATGCATGTGAAAGGATTCAGGAGCCAACTTGAAGAGACTCACACTGGCCAAAGATGGATAACTCAGCATCAAAAAGAATAATAGCAATGAACAAAAACATACCTAAATCAAATTCATCTAAAAATCAATGACACATAAAGTCTAAATCCATGAGTTCATAATGATACCTAAGGAAAAAGAAACATTATTATTTACATGCCAGGTAATCAAATTAAGTTCTCTTTTGGAAAATGAGAAATATGACAAAAGAATCAAGCACTTATCCTGCCTTTGCTATAACTGTATATACTTTAGGATAACTGAATAGTTGATAAAGGTAAATTTCTTCTTGTCGGATGTGAAAACTAAATATAATCAAACTTCTAGATCTAACTACCAACTAATAAGGAATACAGGGGACAGCAGAATGCAATCAGCAAGATCAGCAAGTCTGGGGAAACTGTGAGGGGCAAATGTGTGCTTTCTTTGAAGGATGGATGGGGAGTTGGGAGTTGGGGAGGGCTGAGGAGAGAGGAAAGTAGAAAACTGTAAGTTAAGAGAAACCAACCAATGGAAATGTATGGATCTTACTTTGATCCAGATTCTTAAAAATAAATTGAAAAAAAAATTTATGAGACAACTGGGAAAATCTGAACACTGAAGGATAAAAGATTATTACTAATTTAAGTGATCATAATACTCTGGCCGGTGTTTAAAATGAGTACTTAACTTTTAGAAGTGGTATCATTTCATTCAAAAATAGCTAAGTTTGTATTATTTCCAAAGAATTTGGGGGAAAGAGGAAAGTTGGTAGATGAAAGAAGATTAACCCATTTGGTAATAATTCTTTCAGCAGGGTAACTGGTGCACGGGGGCACTCCTTGTACTCTTCTCTGCTCATAAGTGTTCAAGTTTTAAAAAAAACAAAAGCTAAAGGCTTTTGTTGAAAACTCTGAAAATGCTGAAAGGCATCATTAGGATAAAGATTAACTTTTTCCTTGGGACACCTGGGTGGCTCAGTTGGTTAGCTCCTGACTCTCGATTTCGGCTCAGGTCACGATCTCAGGGTTGTGGAATCGATTGAGCCCCGTGTCACACACTGCGCTCAGCGGGGTGTGTCTGCTTGTCCTTCTCCCTCTGCTCCTCCCCCCAGCCCTGTGCTCATGCTCGCTCTCTCTAAACTAAATAAATAAAATCTTAAAAAAAAAAAAAGATAACTTTTTCCTCAAATACCAAAATACTTTAGTAGAGGCAGGCTCTGTGAACCTTAGATGTGAACAAAAATGAAAATGCTATTTTGTTTGTATTATAGAGAATCATGTCCTGATTCAGATTAAAATTGAAGAATTTTTTAGTGACAGGTCCAAATCATGAGTACTTCAAATGTCGAACTTACAAAATGCACCGAATTAGAGGATAGCCGGTGGTAGCACGCAAATGAGTGTTTGGACGCAGGGATCTGACATAACGGAAATGTGCAGATCGTCAGAGTTTATGAACATTCTCTTCCTGCATGATTCTTTTTAAAAAGCCTTAAGTAACTAATGAGGGTTTTAATGATACCCTCTATTTCTGCCTAGTGGAACAGTTAATATGTAGTATGAAAAAATAAAAATGAATATTCATAAATATTAAAATAGTTACTTATTTGTAGGCTATCTACATCTACTTCCTCCACTCCCCCTTACCCCAAGCCTAGTTACAAACTTGTGGGTTTTGACCAGCAGAACATAAATAGAGCAGGTGCCTTTGTTAGTGCTGAAAGTATTTTCTGGCACTTGTATGGATACCGGCTGCGTGCTAATTAATCTTGTGATGGCCTAGATCATCAAATATTACAAAGCTAGAAAAGCTCCTTCAAGCTTCCAGGAATGTGTCTGAATGTTGGCTGCCAGGTGCCTCTGGAGAGATGGGCCTGGTCCTGACAGCCTCTATGATGAGTTCTAGCCAGTACAAAGTAAGAACTGGTTGCATAAACATAAGCCAGCAAGTCAGCTCCAGGCAATGGGGGTGAATGGTGCCTTTGGGGATGCAGAGCTAACAGCATTCTCTGGTCTAGTAATACTGACATAGATAGGTGTCCAGTATCCAGTCATGTGTCTGAGTGCCATTTTTTGATTACATATTAGTCAGTAACAGCATACCCAGCACATTTAAACCCTACTCTGCCATTGATCAATAGTTTACCAGTGTGGCTTTGCATTTAGCCCTTCGGCTATATTTAAGCAACAACAGTAATGGAACTGACACATTGCTTCTAGGCCTACGAGATAAACTGGATCACTGCATGAGCAGTTTGGACAAGAAAGGAGATAGCCTGAAAATAAGAGACTGAGTATAATATGGCAAGTTGGTTGCAATGAAGGCCTACTCTCTGGACATGGCTTTATTTTATCCTCAATGTATTGAACAATCCAAAATACGTGCTATAAAATGCTCAAGCATTGCTTCTTTCAGCCAAGTCTGATGAAATGGATGGATTGCATTGGGAAAATGAAGAAAAACCTACCTGAAGACTGCAAGGGTCAGAGACCAGAGCACTAATGGTTTTCTCAGTTCAAACTTTGCCCGTTTGTTCATCAGGTGCCGACCACCAAAGATAAAGGCAGCATACAGAGCAGAAAACAGGAAAGATTTCTTCCTGCAACAAACAAAAACCCAATATCTTAGGAAATAAAAATCTTTAAGCAATTTATTTCTATTCATCAGGAATTTATATTTAATAATTATTTGTAATTTTTTATACCAGTCCCTCTTTGTAGTGCTGAAAGCATATTCTTGGGAATGTGCCCCTTCACTGAAGAGAGAATGTTTAAACGTCTTTTTGGTGACATGGCATTCCATGGAAACCTCCCTTGACAAATTAGGTCATTCTAGATTAACCAACACATGTCAGAATAGATCTATGTTGTTTTTGGGCTCCATGACTTTAAAAATTTTGACAACATAACATTAAGTTACAAAAAGAAAAATTTTCACTCAGGGAATTAAAACACTAAAACCAAGCTACTTAGAGCACTTGACTTAGGGCACCCCCAATATGGATTCCTGAAATCTTTTCCACCAAAGGAGCAGATATTAAGTTTCAGTATTATCATTAATAATAGGGATAACTGGTAGACATCATACAATACAATAGGAAGAACACAGAACTACCTAAAATATACTTGCCTTAGAGCTTGAACTTGAACCTAATCAAAATCTGATTTTACTACCTATTCTTGGGAAATATAAACTGTGGGACCTTCTGTAGGACAACTGAACTTATGTCTTCAATAAGTCAGGAGTTGGAATCCAAATATGGGACTCTTCTAGATTAAGAAGCGACTTGAGAAACTACAATCAAAGGTAATAGGTAGACTTGGGGAGGGGGGTCTTTATTTGAGCAAACCAATTGGGAAAAGACGTTTTTAATAAAATCAGAAAGTTTTAGTCATAATTTTAAAAGTATGTACTTAATATTTATGGGTGAAATTACATGTCTTGGATTTGCTTTAAAATATCCTAAGAAACAAACAAAACCAAAACAATACTCAGGGTAGAGAGAGGAAACCGGATTAACAAAAGGACAAAGGAATACAGGGGCTCATTATTCTCTCTTTTTATCAGGCTTAGGTGGAACTCTTAGTCAGAAATGTACAAGCAATATGAATTAGAATCTCTAGGTCCTGCTGGTTTATTACTGTACCAAGAAGTAAACAGTGGTATTGATAATGCCAGTAAGAACAAAAATAAAACCCACAAGATTCTATAGAACTATGATTCCATAGAAAGTAACAGAGGCCTTGTAAATAATCTAAGCACCTGAACGAACTTCCTAAAAAAGCAGTATCTCTTAAAATGGATATTCCCCACTCAATGAGATTCAAAGGGAAATTGTTGAAAAGTAAGTTACAAGCATAATACAAAAAGCAAAATGAATTAACCTAATGAGCATTTTTTGCAAAATGCCTCCTGTTTTTCTCCCTAATTACTGATACCACTGGTATGTATTGCTGACTAAGGAGGAATCTAATTATTTACACAAGCAACACACCTACTTCAGTGAATGCATGTGATCTACTTGGTGAACACCACCCAATAAAGTGGTAATTCCAGAAACCAACCCAAAAAGATGGAATAAACCACTTCCAACTGAGGTTTGCAGATCCTTTTTGAAACATAAGACCTGGGCACATAGTCACTACTTGATAAATATTTGTTGGATGACCATGGTCTTGTCATATCAAATTTTCTGATAGGGAAAAATAATTATGCACCTATATACTTAGGTGCTCAGCAAACATTAACTGAGTGAATGAATAGTTGTACTTTCCCAGTAACATATGAATTACTAAAGAATGAAATATTTGGAAAAAACATGATCCATTTTCTTCCTCCATAAAGAAACAGGGAATTTCTATACTTCAAAGAGAGGTGGAAACGTGAGACAATTTTATGGAAACTTTATTAAACATTTCAAGAAGAAAGTACTTTTGGCTGTAAATATGTGTATATAATAAATATGAATACGAATGTGAATGAGCGTATGTAAGTATACTCATATATATGTTATATATGAATTTAGCAAGTGTATATCACTAAATTGAGTCCTAATCACCATCTGCATTTATACGCATCTAAGCAAAGACTCGCTAAAAAACAAATTCTATCAGTTGATAAAGCAATAGTAATATGAAATAGCATATATTCTTTTCTAAATTTTTTAAACAATTTTATTATTCTTTTCTAAATTATAAAGGTAACGATGAGTGACAATATTCATGGTATGATTTAGGGAGTGAGTCCTGTGGGCGGGCACACATAGTGCTAAAGAGCTTTCTCCTTTGATCTTCCTAATCACCCCTAATGTAGGTAGAGCATTATCTTCATTTTACGGATAAGCAAACAGGCTTAGAGGTTAAGCCTCAGATCTCCCTGTTCTCCTGTGGTAAACTTTCAGGAGGAAAAAGGGTGTACCCGATGTGTTATCTTACAGGCATGTAAGAATTCCACAAGCCCTCCTACTGAATTGCATGGTCATTGTGTAACTGTGTGGCACGTTGTTGAACTGTGACCGGACCAAGAGGAATCTCCATGCCTTCATGTTTCAACTATCATATTTTTGGGACAAATGAACTATATATGCCCCCTTAAGCTTTTCCTTAAATTATCTATCATTCTCTCTCTTGCTCATTCAATCTAATTTGGATTTTGGTTACGGTTAGATTAGTTGTATTACTTGCAATTACACACCAAATTAAATGGATGTCTGTATACGACCCTATCATTCTAGCCATTACGGGAAAAATAATGTGCCTTGAAGAACCAAAAAAATACAAAAATCTTCCCTCAGGATGTTTTCCTCTACATTTCTTCAGCTACAGAATGAGAATTAGTCCTAATGCACTACTAAGTGCCTGGCACAGACCCTTCTCTTTTCCATGTGTTTTCTAAAGATTATCTTTACCAACCTTCAGTTCCATAGCTAGGGCAACCAAGTCAATCAATATAGACATAGAGAATCTGAGAATTGCAAGAGACCTTAGAGAGATGGAGCCCAATTTTCTCATTCTACAGAAGAGGGAAGGGGGGATGGGGTGGGGTGCTGGATGACATTAGTTTCTTATGGTCACATAGCTACATACTGTACATGGGCCAAAACTACCAAAATTTTGCTTAAGCAGGTAGGTAAACATCAATTAATTGTCTAGGCTATATCTGAGTCATGTGCTATAATACAAATAAGTTGCTTATTGTATACTTTAGAAATCGTCTACTGTGGTGAAATTCAAGTCTGTAATCCTTTAGGTTAATTCAGAATTAAGCTTAAGCTTCTTCTGTAAGAGGGAGTCATCTAAGGAAGCCTTAACTCTTACCTCTTCCAACTGAGAAATCGAAATGTATCATTTATAGTTGAATGTATCATGATTTTTTTCCATTTAGCTTAAAATAAGGTAAGATTTTCTTTAACAATTTGGGCAATTTAAATGGACTCAGGCTGCCTTTCAGTTCTGCCATCTCTTTGGTAAAGTTCAATCATTGTCAAGATGAATAATGACTTCCTGCTAGCCCACTTACTATTTAATGGGGATAGATAACTTCCCTAACGCTTCCATGGTAATCTAATAATACTTCATATTCTGGCAGGCCTCCATAGCTGGGTATAATGGTAACACTACATTGTTTTGTTACTGGATAACTAGCAATTTTCAGAGGATAGGGACTCCTCCCGTTAAAGAATCTTAAACATGTATCATATAGCCCAACCCTTCACTATAGGTGCTTAATACTTTTCAGGATGGTGCTTCTGTAGCTATAATTAGAGTAACCAACCAAGTAAAGAACACCCAAACGAAATACTGATGTGCTTTGAGCTTGTCGTCCTTGTACTTACTCTTTTCCCCCTTTCCATTTTTGTCATTGATGTGAATGGACATTAGCCCATAACTAGTAAAAACAGATAATGGCTTTATCATTTATCCTCAGAAAGCTGGACTTCTCTATCATGCTACCCTGGTCCAAAACATTCCTAGGAGGTGTTTTTCCTATTCTCACCAGAGTAGCTGCTAATGATTTGTACTTATTGTTCTACCCAATAACACTTGTCAAAGAGTGCGTATACATTCAAACGTTTTGTTTTTTTTTTTCCCTAATCCCCGAGCTTCCACTGAAACCAGGACCTAGCTTGAGTCCCTTTAACACTCGCTTCATGATCTCTGTTGGCTGATTTGTGCTCTTCCAAAGAGTAAAACAAGTTCATTTGAGAATGGTGAACTTTTCTTCCATGTGGGTGGCGTTTCAACACAGGGTATTAGCTAATGGACACTTTGGGGCAGATGGCCTGAACTCCTTTTTGCCTCAGTGACCTTGTTTTTGTGGCTACCATGCATGTATAAGGTACAAGGAGTTGTGAAAATGCAAACAAAGCTTTGAGGAAGAAAAGAAAAGGACACCTGAACACCTCACCTGCTTTGGCTGATAGCTACCAAGCACAGAATGTTTTCTAGTTGAGAAAGTTTTCTAGTCAAATAGGCTGAAACTGAGAAAAAATGCTAATTGGTGAGGCCACATCTCTTCTACGACTTCTCCTTTAGTTCAGCTCCTTATTCAAATAAGGAAACAATGCAAGGTTCTGAAAGTAATTTTAAGGCCACAAACAAATTAGAGACCCAGAGACGGAGGAAATAACACTTGGCTTTTTGCCAACAAGACATTCAGTGGACCGTCGCCAATGGTGGTCATAATTTGGTAAGAATATAAAGGAAGGTTTTCTTGAGAGGGATCCTGAAGTTGTGCTTCGGGACTGGATTCTGTCCTTTTCTTGAGAATTCCCCCAACACTTCATACAGGCATTTTTCTACATTACAAACAATGGGAATTTTCCAGAAGTTGTTATTCACAAGTAAATTATAACTGGAAATTAACTCTGCCCAGAAATTCTGACAAAGACTGATTTGGAGAATAGAGGGAAATAGAACCATAATAAATACAAATGGATAGTGACTTTAAAATTGCAAGACAAAGCTGTGACTAAAGTGACTAAAGGGTGTTATTCTAACCAGTTATGTGTGACCCAGGAAACCAAACAGTTTCTGAGTTTCTTTGAGTTGCAAATACCTCTTTCTTATTTTGCTTTCCTCTCAGATGTGAATTGAAAGATCACAGGTTCTCCTTATTTATTTGATAAAAAAAAGGCGAGAAAACCATTTTTTTTTGGTAATTCAGTTTTTCTATTGTTGAAAGTAGGCCACACTCAGAGTAGACTTGTATTTAGTCCTATGGATTGAATGACTTGGCTACGTATCTCTTTCTAGGAAAGTACACTCCTCTTAAAACAGACGTGTTACAGAAAGTTGCTTGTACCTATATGGTAACATACCATTTTTGCCCCTTGTCACCTTTTTAAAAATCTTGATGAATTCTATTTTCTTGTTGGCTTTCTTTTTACAAGGGGATATAGGATCTTTCTACTTTCAAAATGTTAAAATCACATACACACACAGCCCCATAAACACTGTCATCTCTCTAATAACTTAAATTGGCAAGATACCCATTAATTACCTTTGTTTTATCAGTTGCTGATAAAAAATGCTGACATCCAACCATCCGTTCACAATTTAAATGAACGTTATCATTGTCATTTTCAGTGTTTTTAGTATGCCCTTGAATGAAAAAATAATAATGAACCAATCCCTATGTAAGAGTAAATTCTGCTTCTGCCAGTCTCATTAGAAAGACAGGAAAAATGTGTGTTATAGATAATAATGTCTGATAAAAATTCTGAGGAAGGAGATATTGCTGTGATGAGAAAATGCTCTGTGGAGGGTGGGCTTGGAGGCAGACCCTTTAAGGCTTTGGATGGATGGAAAGCCATAAATGGGAATTTGAGGTGGGAAGAAAGCAGTACCTTAGGCATGAGTGAAGCTGGGCATGTGTCAGACCTGATGTTTCCTCATGGGTGGGGAGACATGGGAGAAAGTCAGTTTGGAAATGTGGATTAAAGTTCTGGCCGAGTTAACGACTGCATCTTCTCCTCAAGGTTGTGTGAGGTGTGTGGTCAGTAATGGGTTATGTATTCATAGCTGAAGTATAGTACTGGAATCTGTGGCTTAATTTTCCTTTCTTTCCTTCTTTTTAAATAAATAAGAATAGTTTCACTCATGTGTATACCATGATGTGCCTGGGGGGAGAGAAGAAAGAGGGAAGTGTTACTGCTCGTGACCCCTGGAAAGATAGATGGAGACGCACTGGTTCAGGGCATGGAGAGCACTCAAAGTCTTTGAGCTGAGGTGGGGGGCAGAATAAAAAGAGATGCATTGATTTGGGGAGACTTGGCATTGATTACTTCTCTTCTAGCGGGCAGATGTGGCTGAAGTTCGACTCTGGATCTCTAAGTCAACACACACAGGTTCCCCACAGTCCACACTGCCAGCATCGATAGATGCTTGGGTTCCTGAGTGCTCCGGTGTGGACGGAAGGAACTTCTTTAATGAACTGCTGCTCTTCCCAGGAATTATCAGATGGGACCACCTTGAAGTTTTATTCACTTAAGAATGACTATTCTCCTGTCCTGAGAAAAGAATAGCAAATTGCTGGGCCAACCGTGGCAATTGTTTCAAGAAAGCTGATATTTGGTTCAGTGTCCCTAAACTGTCCTCCAGAACAAATGTCACTTTTAATCCTAAAATACTGCATCTTACAGAGATGCAAGAATATTTTCTCTTTGTTTTAGAAGACATGGTTTCATAAAACTGATCAGAGAGATTCAAGTTCAAAGTTAGAATTAAAGATTTTAGAGACCACCAAAAGAAAGAATTAAATTTCTTGCTTTGACAAAGTTTAGAGTTTCTTATCTCCTTAGAAAGAGTAAAGCTTGCAACCACCTGTGAATAAAAATTTTGCCAGGGGTCTTGGTAGACAAATCTCCCATTTCAAACTAATAACGAGCTGTGCATGGACAAACTCATTTGTAGTTTCTGGTTTGTTTGAGAGCATGGCTCAACTTGATTACCTGGTCCTGATTGTCACTTTGAGTTAGAATTGCTAAGTAACCAAGTAACCATACTGTATAATACATCAGCTACTGATACTGGTCATGGCAAAACAGTACATTCTAGAGGCCATGTAAAAAAACAGTAAGTTCTAAATAGGAGACAGCAGGCAGAAAGAGAATTCAAAAAGTGGTTCCATCAGCACTTCACTTTCATTGTGCTAATTCCCTTAAAGAAACGCCCTTTGTTCTAAGAAAAAGAAAGCTCTCATCTGAATTTCCAATGAAGAAACGCTAACCCATTAAGATCATGATAATGAATAAAATGAATATAATGATGAATACAGAAAGCATACTAAAATTCTGAAACGTCTCCTATGAAATAAGAGCAGTAAGTGACTCCCTGTTACCAGATTAAATTTTACCTTTTACAGTCTTAAGATCTACTACGAAGCAGAAATGAGACATTAGGGATTTTTTTTTCCTGAAAATAAAGTTTTCTTGGACCAGAAGTTACACAAAGTATGATTAATTATGGGCTTGTGTCAAGGCCACAAGTTTTTGTTTGGTTTGTTTGTTTTTGAATCTGGTTATCTATTCTACTGGCCTGTTCACCACAGAAATAGAAAATTAAAAATCTTATAAGATATTAAAAATATATAAAAATAAAAACTAGAGTCAAATACAGAAATTTGTTTCCTGCTTGTCTTCATCCTAAAGAAGCCCTGAAATGTTCTGTAGAAAATAGATTTATCTGAGAGTTGGAGACTAAAACCAGAAGTGAAAAGACACTATAAAAAGCATTTATGATTATTCACAATGGAACGGAAACTGGATTTCAGGTTTATAAGATTAAGTCCAATTCGGACACAATTTTCCCAGACTTAAAATCAAAATAACAGCTGCACAGAGACCAGATCATACCAAGCATAAACATATCCAAATTTATGTGTGCTTTATACTCGAGGGCTAATCGTTTGAACTGAAAGATGATCCATTTCTGCCTCACTACCACCTTATATTTATAGAATTTTAGTTTATACTCATTGCTTCAGCCAACTGTAGAGAAGCTAGAAAATACTATCATGAAAAAAAAAAAAACAACCCACATGTTTTCATGGTAACCACTGGGTGATTAAATATACTGTTGTACTGACTTTCCTCCTGGATAGAAATGTTGAAAGAGGGGTGGGAAAAGCAATGAGAAAACATGTCCCAAATGCTATTTCTGGATTAGGGAGAAAATAGCTCAGAAGTGATAAAGACAATTTCGTAGTATAGCTCACGGATACTTTTTTGTCACCAAATCACATTTACATAAGAAATGAAGCCTGAGTAAAAACTGGCAACGACAAGAAGAAATATATTATTAGCCAGGGAGTGGAAATGACAGACTTTTTTTTCACCCATGAGATATCACCAGTTACCCAAGAAAGAACTCTCTTTTGCTCTTGAAAATAATAATGCGGCCAAATTTTGATTAGGGTGTTCACATTGCTCCTTCCAGATCTGAATGCTCATTCAGAGACAGAAGAAGATAAGGTCTGAAGACACTAGCTTTGAGAACTCTGGTAATGAGGACAATCTGCCTTATCAATTGGACTGTGTTGCTTTCTCATTGCTGCTGTAACAAATTCCCACAAATGTAATGGCTTCAAACAACATGATTGGATTATCGTATTGTTCCAGAGTCAGAAGTCTGAAATGAGTCTTGCGGGGCTAAACTCAAGGTGTACGCAGGTTGCGTTCCTTCTGGAGGTTCTAGGGGGCAATCTCTTTTCTTGCCTTTTTCAGCATCCAGACTGCCTGCCGTCCTTGGCTTTCTCCACATTCAAAATGCATTGCTCCAACCTCTGTTTCCAGGGTCACATTGCCTTCTCTAGCTCTGTTTTTGTCATCCTATCACCTCCTCTGACTCTGATCTTACCTCCCTCCTAAGGACTTTTGTGATTACATTGGGTCCAAGAGATAATCCAGGCCCACACCCTGGAAAGAAAGGTTCTCCAATTTTAAGGACTCATGTGATTAGATTGGGCTCACACTGATATTCCCTAACAATCTCCTCATCTCCAAGTCCTTAACCTAATCCACATTTGCAGAGTCTCTTTTGCTCTAGACGTGAAACACATTCACAAATTCACAAATAAAACGTGGACGTCTTTGGGGGACTATGATTCATTTTGCCACATGGATTAACTTGAAATAATAATAAAGTCTAAAGCCATTTTTCTGCTGCAGCTGATAGGGGACAACCCTGCAGAGGGCAAAACTTTCTTCTCTATTCTTAGTTTGTTAGATCCAAAGCCAGCCTCTTCCCTCCAAGTCAAGAAAGCACTTTAGAATGCAAGGGGCTGAGAGTCACACTCTTACACGGATTGTCCCGAAGCCGCTCATATGCATATAAACTTACAAATCGGTACTTGAACTCTTAGTCGTAACATATGGTTTATGATATACCTTACAATGGACTAGGTGTCAAAGCTTGGAATTTCTGGTAACATACACAATTTATTAGAAATAACTAATACGCATTCAATTTATCCCCACTGTCGCAAGTTCTAAATTGCCTTCTTACTCTCCTTTGTGACAACAAAGACTGTTTGGCTCGTGACTATCACTTGCATTTAAATCTTAAAATATACGTTACAGGCTACATCCAGGACATTTTCCTATCTGCAGCAAGCCCGTTGTCATATGCTTCATCACTCTTACGGTTAAATCCATAAAGAATCATCAGGTGGCTAATGAGCAGCAGCTTTGATACAGATGGTAACTCCTTTTCTGTAACTCGTTCTTCACTTGGTTTCTGGAACGCTATTTTCCCTTCTTTCTTTCCCAATTTCACTATCGACCCTTTTTTCATTCTCCTTTGCTGGTTCTCCCTTCATCTCCCCAATCTTCAAACCTTGAAGGGTTCCCAGGGTTCAATCTATGGACCTCTTTTTTAAAATCTACACCAGTGTTGCAATGGGGGTGATGATTTTGCCCTGCAGAGGACATTAGGCAATGTGTGGAGACATTTTTGTTCTCATAACTGGATGGGGGTTGGCTACTAGCCTCTAGTCTGTGGAGGCCCTGGATGCTGTGCAGGATTATCCACCCGCAAATGTCAGTGGTGCTCAGGTTGTGAAAACTTGGATAAGATAAATATAAAGAAAGATTAAGAGAAATCATCTTTAAAAGCAGGGCGGGGGCGGGGCGCCTGGGTGGATCAGTTGGTTAAGCATCTGCCTTCGGCTCAGGTCATGATCTCAGGGTCCACGGATCAGAGCCCTGAGCCCCGTGTTGGGCTCCTTACTCAGTGGGGAGTCTGCTGCTCCTTCTTCTCTGCTCCTCCCCCTCCATTCACGCGCATGCACGCTCTCTCTCTCTCTCAAATAAAATCTTTAAAAAAAAAAGAAAAGAGAAATCGGAGAACTCAAGAGAATGTATGTTGAAATGTGGTATAGCTTCAAAAAACGCATTTACTAGTTGGGATGATATCACTTATGCTTCAGATACACTTGGGCTGAATCGCTTCAAACTGATTTTAAGCACAGACTAAACTCCTCTTTTCAAATCAGCAGTTCAAGTTAAAATTGAAGACAAGACAAAACAACAAATTTGGGTCAACTTTTCCTTCACCATTCTAGAATTAGGTTCACTTTTGCCTACAATGGAAACAATGGTACAAGCCTGGTGACGATGTGAATGATCAATTCTTACAAACTCTACGTCTTGCAATGCTTTCCTTGTCATTGGGAAATGATTTTATAGTATCTTTCCAAGAGAAAGGAATAATCTGAAAGGAAGGTTAGTCAAGAAAGGTTGCCAAGACAACCCCCTACCCCACAGACAGAGTTCAGATTCTTCTTGAAGTAGAATTCCAGTTGTTTCCAGTCATCTCTTTACTAACCAATCCTACAGTATAAGATAATTCCATGATAGCCAATCCTAACTTAGCTCTGGATGGGGCAATGCCATAAAAATACATTAGACTATCAGAATTTACAACTGTTATGTAGATCTTATAAGTTCTTACTCTTAACATTATAAAATAAAATTAAATTAAAAAAATAAGTTCTTACTCTCTTCTAAATCATTGAAGTATGACAAGTTGATAACAATAAAGGTTTCTACGACATAAACTTTTTAAAATTTAGAGTAGGAAAAGCTCTATTTTGTAAGCCTCAGAATTATGTAAGGAAAATGGGTGCTCTCATATGATAAAATATGCCAAATATGATAAACAAAATCAATCGCATGGTTTTCTAAATCTTAGAACAAATCACTGGTTATTTTTATTAGCTACTCTCAGGCCTTTGCTCCCCAACATTTTCTCCACATTGAGAGACACTGATTCTCCCCTGATGATTGCCTACAAAGCTGAATGAGCTGAGCAGGAAGCTGCTCTCTATAATGTTCACGTAATCAGTTTCTAGAGGGGGAACCAGAGTGAAATCTGCCAGATAGTGTCCAGAGCTGGTTTAGGAGCCTTTTAGCTTTCTGTTTACTTCATTTCCCACAAAGACCTTCAGTTTGTTTCTTTTTTTCCCCCCTTCATTCACAGGTTCAAAGCTAGAAAAAAATGGTAAGATTTTTAGGGAAAAATGTATAATAGTAAAAATCTCAAGATCTATTATAAAACTCAAACATTAAGAGCATAGCTTCCATTTCTTTAGAGGATGAAAGAGGAATTACTTTTATTTTTACAAGTTTCTTTGGACTACTAGGTTGTGAGACAAAAATAATTTCCTTTTTCCACGTTTGTCAGATGTGTCTTGGGACACCACTAAGGTACAGCTGGGATTTATCAAGCATGGGTTCTGACGAAAGAGATTCTCAAAATAACAATGCGCACAGCAGCCTTTTCTTCACAAAAGGGTGAAAATGCCTAGGGAGAGAAGAGTGTCTCTGACTCATGGTTTCTTTGAAAGCCAGAAAGTTCATGTGTCTTCCCAGACTTCCAAGAGCATTCCCTTTGGGGTGTGCATTAGAAGGGAATGTGTCCTTCACATTGAGCGTGGTGGGCACGCATGTGTTATATCAAGAGAGAGCAATCACTCCAGAGAGTAAACCTGAGCCTTTGCTTTACTATTCTAGTTTCTACTATTCTTTTTTGTCAAGACTGATTTTCTAGGCAACAAATTTGAGAATATTGAAAGAATGGTCTTTACTTAGCTATGCTTACCCAGAAAGGTTTCCCACCAAAAGAAAAAAAAGAAGTTGAAAAAAGAAAAAGGACTGACACGTATTTATTCAAGATATGTCCTTTGATCTCAAGCATTTTGAACCAGTTTGAGAAATACTACATGCCTAAGGGCTACAACAACATTTAAAAGTATTTATTGAACATCCATAGGTGGCAGCTATCTACACAAATCTCTGCTACAGGAACTTACTGGTCCATAATAGACACAAAGTTGAAGGCCGGCTTGGAATGCAGTCCTGTGTGTTGCTCCAGACCAGTAAAATAGAATGTGTTTCAATTTAGTCAAAGTAATATTAACTTTTTATTTTATTTTATTTTATTTTTTTAAGATTTTATTTGTTTATTTGAGAGAGAAAGCGCTTGTGTGCAAGCAGGGGGAGAGAGAAAGGGAGAAGCAGACTCTCCGCTGAGCAGGGAGCCCAATGCGGGGCTCGATCCCAGGACCCTGGGATCATGACCTGAGCCGAAGGCAGATGCTTAACCAACTGAGCCACCCAGGTGCCCCTAATATTAACTTTTTAAAGGGAACACTTACTATATCCCAGGCCCTGTTCTTAGTGTTCCAAGCATTTTTTATATATACATTGTCTCATTTATATTTCAAAGAATCTACCACCATCCTCATTTTTGTAGACAAAGAAAAACTAAGGAACAAGGTTAAATAACTTGAACAAGAACCTAGAGCTTTTAAGTGAAGGTGCTGAACTTAAACCTAGGCAGCCAAGGGTCAGAGCCTGTGCACTGAACCACTACATTATATTGGCATTCTAGAACGTATGCTGCTTCTCAGTTGGTCCTTTCAACAGTAGTGGTGTTTATCCACCTTTTCCAGCTTCCATTCACATCTCATTGCTCTTTCTTACATTCAAAAATGTAGATTATTACTCACACTTGAAATCCACTTTTTCTCCAAGAAAGTATTCCTTTTTTAAAGTCATATTCATAGGTGATTGATTTTAATAGGGAGACAGAGCTTGAGGAAGATAACCTAGAAACAGTACGCTTGCTTATCAGGTCCAAGTCTTGAGCAAATTCTTCCCCCAGAGTCATCGCGTCCTAGAAGCTGACTAATCCTTCTCCAGTCTGCATGTTTGCCTACTGTTTTGTATGCTGACAGCCACTTTCCCTTGATGACTTAATGGTTGGACACACTGGAAGATCTTTGGTATATCACACAATTTTCTGCCTTTGAGTCTTTCCACTTAGACTGATCTTTGCTGTAGTTCTAGCCGTCCAAAAGGACATGCAATGTTCCTGTGCGTTCAGATCCTAAAATCTAGTATTGACAAATTGTTGAGAACACATGTACAAGACTATAAAGAAATATACACAGTAAATCGTACAAAGACAAGTACTTTATATTTTCCAACTACCTTGTCTATTTGAATAGAAATGTCATTAATCTCATACGGTCATAAAATTCTCTAAGAATTGTAACAGATTTGATTTTGTCTCTCAGCCTATCTCCAAATGCTTTCACATGATTCAAATGGTGTTACCTGTCTACTCTGGAACCGTGTCGTATACCTTCCCCTGGAACATCCTATGTTATAGCCATACTGTGATTTTCAAAAGATGGCATACCTTTGCCCCACCTTGCGTTTGCACAATGCCATCCTCCCCACACTGAATGCTCTTCTCACCTATCCTCATCATTTTCTGGGAAGATATGCCATGACTGCCTCTAGATCAATCAAGTTGATTACCCAAACTTCATCACTGCTGTGCTTTCTATATGCCTTTTTGTGTACCTAATATCAGCCCTTACCTCTTTATATTTCAGGTCTATAATCCTTAAGTGTAAGTTTACAGGTCTATAATCCTGAAGTATATATAAGAAGTGTGTCTTACTCAACTTTGTATGCCCAAGGCCTTATATACCACAGTGTTGGCCTGAAGTGGGCTCCTGACATACGAATGGATGAATGATATAGTGGATATTATTAAATTTTGGAAATACTTTAAGGGAAAAGAAAAAAATCTATAACTGAGAGACTAAATAGGATAACCAATGCTCAAGTCATCTTTGAATGGGTGCTTCAAGTCCACTTGATTCTAAGTCCAAACAGTCAAAATTATATTTTATTATACCTTTTTCTCCCCCCCTTTGGAAGCGGAAGGAATCCTACAAATTAATCTGAATTCAATACCATTGGTTTCAAAACAAAAAACAAAAACCACCTTTCTTTGGAAATACGATTATGTTTCTGCTGAGGCATGCTGCTCCTGGAGTAGCGTGCTGTATCATATACTGCTCAGGAAGGCTGGGAAAGCACGATCCAATTTCTTTAGTTCTCACTGGCCAGAGACCCATGTATTACTTTCTCAGTGTAACTGTTTGCATCAAGTAAGCAAAAGACACAATAGGCAGGTATGAAATGAGACCGGCCCCGTGACAGCACCACTTTCCACCTGATAACTCTACCCTCATCTGCCATCAAGAGAATCTGTGACCCACCGACACATTTCAAGACAAATTCTGTGAAGGGCCAAGCTTAATCTAAAATTAAAACAATGACCCGAAACCATCTATAATTTTACAATTCTAAATAAAACAGGTTTGTTTTGATCAGGATCTTTCTATAATCAAAGAAAACTCTAAGGTACCATTTGATGTCTATCAATAGGCAAAGAAGAAAGTGATAATAGAGTACTTGATGGAGGAGAGCATCGAGTGACTCACAGCTTTGGCTGGTGAGTGGGAAGGGAAAATGACCTATCTCTGGGAAAAGCTTACCAAGAACTATCTCTCTAAAGCAAACAATCTTAAATATGGGAAAGGCAAGAAAATCACTGGAGTACAACAGTGAAAAAGTGGATGAAATCTCTAAGAGTCAGGGATATACTGTGGTATATTCACTCAAAAGACTATTATACAGGGGCGCCTGGGTGGCTCAGTCAGTTGAGCGGCTGCCTTCAGCTCAGGTCATGATCCCGGAGTCCTGGGATCGAGTCCCGCATCGGGTTCCTTGCTCAGCAGGGAGCCTGCTTCTCCCCTGCCTGCCATTCCCCCTGCTTGTGCTTGCTCTCTGTCTCTCTCTCTCACTTTCTGTGTGTCAAATAAATAAATAAAATCTTTAAAAAAAAAAAGACTATTATACAGCCATTAGGGTTATGCAAGATGCATATAATTTTAATTACTATGGGAGAAAAAAACAGAATGTGGTATAATTGCAAGTTGAACGAATGCCCCCCGCCCCCAATTTATAATAGTTATTACTGGGTGACAGGGTTATGCATGCTTCTTTTCTCTAATTTATTAGGTATGGAAGTTTTTGCTACTAGTTTAATAATGAAAACTGAGGATTTTTATAAATAAAACTAAATGATAAAAAGTACGTTTTTATTTCTAAAAGAACAAAATGGTAACAAACATACCAAACATTTTGGTGGTGGCTGCATGTATATTATATAAAATTACACAAATTTTGTTCCACATACTTCTACAGTCTTATTGGAAGATGTTGTAGCAGTCACTCACCATTACCCCTTACTGGAGTCACAAACACATGGATTTCAATCCTGGCTACCACATATCGGTTCTGTGATCTTGATCTTGAATAAATTCCTGTACAGATTTTATCTGTCTCAATGTCATCACCAAAAAAGCCAGGAAAATAACCCTTGTTTCTCAGGCTTATCGTAATCAAAAATCTAATCTCTGTTTTTGGAGTTAAATCTTTCTTCCAGTTACAAACTCTTCGTGGCCACGTCCTTTGGAAGTGTTTCAGTAAATAAAACTGTCAGTAATGTGGCGTAGGTATAAATATAAAATACTGGACCTGGCAGCATCTGATGCGTTGTAAGTACCCAGTACATGACATGTTACTGCTCATTATCAAGAAAACAAAAAACACATAAGAATAGAATCAAATGCGGGGCACCTGGGTGGCTCAGTTGTTAAGCATCTGTCTTTGGCCCAGGTCATGATCCCAGGGTCCTGGGATCGAGCCCCGCATCGGGCTCCGCGCTCAGCAGGGAGCCTGCTTCTCCCTCTCCCACTCCCCCTGCTTGTGATCCCTCTCTCGCTATCTCTCTCTCTGTGTCAAATAAATAAATAAAATCTTAAAAAAAAAAAAAGAAAAAAAGAATAGAATCAAATGCAAAATCAGGCTACTTGGGTCTTTATGGCCAAAAGCATTTCAAGTTCTTTTAGTCGTTTATTTATTTATGTATGTGTGTATGTATGTATGTATGTTTAGTCACTTTAAGGTTACAGATGACACCAGCAGTCCTGTGAATTTGATACGACCTTGTGTGTGTACTTCAAAGAGCGATCAATGAGCAAAAGAGCACAATCCAAGTCTGCAAGTAAACAAGAGCTTTTATGAAAACAAGTCACTTTGATATCAAAAGAGTGTGAAACGATAATTTAAGCACTTTATATCATAACGTGTAGACAGGATGCAGGACATAAGTTCCTTAGATGGCACCTGCAGGTAACTTTTTTTTTTTTATTTTTTTATTGTTATGTTAATCACCATACATTACATCAGTAGTTTTTGATGTAGTGTTCCATGATTCATTGTTTGTGCATCAGGTAACTCTTGAACTGAGCTGAAAGCTAACTGAACTAGCGAAAAGCAGTCTATTTAGGAATAGTAACAAAAATGGCTATAGTCGAGTCTTCTAAATTAGATATTTCTTAAGTAAAATGAAAATAAAAATGTTATGGGTAGATACCCTTTTTTTCCCTGACCTATATACGGAGTAAGAAAAAAAAAAAGGGTCCCTTTTATAGTCATTTAATTACTAGGGTGGCAGTAAAGAAAGGAATTAAATGTAACCATTTGGCTGATTTATGCTGCAGTTAAAAGGCGCATGGAATGTTATGACGTCAATGTTGCACATTGGCCCCTCCTTTCACAACTTAAAAAATGTTGACTGCAGCAAGTCTGAACGAGATCAGGTTGGTCAAGCAACTAGGTGAGTGGAGAAAGAGGTCACACTGCGTTGGGAGGTTGTTGCTCTCTGCCTTGGAGGGGAGAGGTGAAAAGCAAACCTGGCCGCAAGGTGAAGGTCTGATCTAACCCAGGTGCCTCAAACAGACAATGATGTCAACAGACATTCAAAGATATGGCACTATCTGATGATTCCAGACCAGCTGTTGGCCAAGACTGTGCCCTCGGTGCCCTATGGCTGGCATTGGCGAGCCTGACTGATCACCAGCTCTCTGACCCCAAGTGCACTTTCGCTTTGGGCTGACAGTAGCACATGATCTCAGGTAACTGGTTTTCAACTTCCAGTGCTGCTTTTTGCCCATGACTTCCCTAAAACCTTTATAGGAAAAGAGTATAAGTCAAAAGGGCCGTAATTATGAAAGTGCTTTGCAAGGTTCCTGTTCTCAGCAGTATCTGCATTTGGCTCCTCGCGGCTGGCTGGGGCAGAGAAGAGGGCAGCAAGAGCTAATCCCGGCTTTGCAGTGCTTCCCTTACCTAAACAGCCTTGGGGCAGAGAGATCTGTGCGGCAGTTCTCAGTACAAAGGAGCACCAAGAGGAAAGTTTTAATCTAAGAGCGCTAGGTGATTGGGGCGCCTGGGTGGCTCAGTCGGTTAAGCGTCTGCCTTCAGCTCAGGTCATGATCCCAGGGTTCTGGGATCGAGCCCCACATC
Organism: Halichoerus grypus; assembly: GCF_964656455.1. Lineage (NCBI taxonomy): Eukaryota > Metazoa > Chordata > Mammalia > Carnivora > Phocidae > Halichoerus > Halichoerus grypus. The sequence goes on from NC_135714.1 coordinate 89,966,653, forward strand.
AGGCTCCCTGCTCAGAGGAGTCTGCTTCTCCTGCTCCCCCTAGCCCCTCCCCCTGCTTTGTGCTTGCTCTCTCTCGCCCACGCTCTCAAATAAAATCTTTAAAAAAAATAAAATAAAATAAATTAAAAAAAAAAAAAGTGCTAGGTGAACCCAAAAATCTAATCTCTGTTTTTGGAGTTAAATCTTTCTTCCAGTTACAAACTCTTCGTGGCCACGTCCTTTGGAAGTGTTTCAGTAAATAAAACTGTCAGTAATGTGGCGTAGGTATAAATATAGGCAAAGGCAGCCCAGCCTTGTCTGACGTGGGCGGCAGGGTCACGGATTTCAATCCATAACTGTATATGGTAAAACAAAAGCATTACCTAAATGACACCAACACGATAATTCTTTTTTCTTGTTAAACTGATGAATTCCGGGGCGTAAATGGACTGAATCCAACAATTTAGGTCATATATTCACTAAAATTTATATGGCCCATGTTCACTGAAAACTCATGTCTAGTCTCCATAGCTGGCCCAAATAAGAAAAGTTGTACATTTTGACAGCACAAATAGCCAGGTAGAAACATTAATTTTCTATATTCTTTTCCAATTCCAGGGGGAGAGCCTAATCATCCATTCAGGAGGTATTAATTGAGCACCTACTGTGTGCCAAGTGCAATTCTAGGCTCTGGGAATATACCAGTGAGCAAAACAGACCAAAAAGCCTACTCTCATGGAGGTTACAAGTCTGGAGACAGGCAATAAATAATATGGTATGTTAGAGGTTTAGGAATACTACAGAAAGAGGAAGAGTTATGCCTTGTAAAGGGAAAATGAGGTGGGGAGTAAGGGATAGATGGGAATTTAAAATAGGAGCGCCAGTGTAGGCCTGCTGAGGTGAACTGGAGAAGAAGACTTTAAGGGAATGTGGGAGTGGAACACGGTGGGAAACCGTGTGGTGTGTGGGGCCGAGAAGTCGTCAGGGCTAGAACCATCTCCAATGTGTAAATTTACCAGATGGTGCCAATTTTGTCTTTAGAAAATTCAGTATCCAAAGATATCCTTCGAGAATGTGTCTATAAGTGTGCATCTGAGCAATAATTCTGCTTCTTCCAGTAAATTTTCATGTCGGTACAACTATTTGCATATTCATGAATGTCATTCAAGAATAATGAACACGAAATCACCTAGACTATGATTTTAAAAAAGTTCATTAATTTGTAGAAGTAATCTTATTCAGGGGATAATTATAAATCTGAGTTACTAAGACATTCCAGAACATTTGAATTTCTGAAAGAACCTCCTGTGAAAGAAGTTAAGACAGTCCGTAGGTGAAGATTATAAGGTTCCATGGTAGAGACTTGAATTAAGACAGATCTAAAAGTAGCTTAACACTAGAGATGAATTTATTTAATCTTTCTTATAAAGAAGGTGTGTGCTATTCTTTCAGGATTTCCTCTTGCAAACCTAGACTTGAATATACAAAAGCAGAGCCTGGTTCTTCAAGAATTTAGCAGGCTTATTCCTGAACTAGAGACAAAATTTGATTTCCTACAAGCACATTAATTCTGCTTCACTGGCAAACTGGTTTTAGGTCCAAATTGCAAAAGAAAGATAATAATTCCTGACAAGGACAAGGAAATAGGTTTTCCATTTTCTTCTGAGTCAGCAGGGGAGTATAGGACACAAGTGACTTTCTAATGTATGTTTCTCTAAATATACATATTAAGAAGCAAAGTCTAATGGTAATGTGGAAATCAGAACTTTATTTTTAAAAAAGGCAAATGAAAATGAATAAAATACAACTTTTAGACTAAAAAAGGAACTAATTTAAAAATATATATATACTGTAACAATTATTTCCATTAAAAAAAAATTAGGTCTTTTACTTCAGGGCTTAAGTGAGTTGAGGTGAAGTTTTACATTTTCAATCAATAGGCCAATCCCAATTTTAGGAAGTCACCATTAAGTAGAAACATAAACACTTCAAAGATAAGGTTTCTTTTTGGGCAGAAGACATGAACAGACATTTCCCCAAAGAAGACATACAGATAACCAACAGACACATGAAAAGATGCTCAGCATCATTCATTGTCAGGGAAATGGAAATCAAAATCACAATGAGATATTACCTCACACCTGTCAGAATGGCTAAAATCAAAAACACAAGAAACACCAAGTGTTGGCGAGGATGTGGAGAAAAAGGAACCCTTGTGCACTGTTGGTGGGAATGCAAACTGGTGCAGCCACTGTGGAAAACAGTATGGAGGTTCCTCAAAAAGTTAAAAATAGACCTACCGTATAATCCAGCAATTGCACTATTGGGTATTTAGCCAAAGAATATGAAAACACTAATTTGAAAGGATATGTGCACCCCTATGTTTATTGCAGCATTATTTACAATCATCACATTATGGAAGCAGACCAAATGTCCATCAATAGATGAATGAATAAAGAAGATGTGGTATACAACCAACTGGGCCACCCAGGCGCCACCCCCCCCCCCGCCCCCCAGTGACCAGTCTTAAACAAAAGACGTCAGATCCTAGTTGCAGTTGTGGGGGAGGGAGGCTGGCATCAAAAATGGGAGCCAAGGTTGGAATTCCCATTAATGGCAAAATTAGTAACACAATGGTGGCTCTGTGGAGGCCTGCTGAGGAAGTGTATGTGTGGGTGGTGCTGGAAAAATAGATAGATAGATTGATAGGGTTCACAGGTGCTGGTCCTCTAAGCTTCCAAAGCGTCTCACTTATGTGAGAATTAAAAAGAAAAATTTGACTTAGTCTAAAATTCCTTGCTCTTTTAAATCTATCTGCCAGTTCACATTTTCTAACTAAACGCTTTCACCAGCTAACCTTAGATGTTTCTCAATATGGTCCACGGACCACATGCCTCAGAACCTCCTGGGGTGCTTGTTAAGACTGTGGATTTCACCTCAGACCTTCTGAATGTAGGAGAGTGCTATGGTCTGAATGTTTGTGTCCCCCTCAGAATTCATGTAGAAATCCTAACCTCTAACATGATAGTGTTAGGAGGTGAGGCCTCTGAGCGGTGATTAGATCATGAGGGTGGAGCTCTTCCGAATGGAGTTTGTGCCCTTATAAAAGAGGCCCGAGAAGGCTCCGTGCTAGGTCAAAGCGAGAAGGTAGCTGTGTGTTCTTATCAGACAATGAATCTGCCAGCACCTGGATCTGGGACTTCCCAACCTCCAGAACGGTGAGAAAAATTTCTGTTACTTAAGCAACTCAGTCTGTGGTATTCTGTGATAGCAGCCTGAACAAAGAGTAACTCCGAGAAAGTCTGTAGTTAAATATGACTCTTAGGAGATTATTTTAGACTTGAGGTCGAACTTCAAGATCATGATTATTTAGCTTCATATCGTCAGCGACCATCATCCTTAACCCTCTGGATTCCTCGATTTCCTATCTCAAAGATAACACAATTGTCATATAGAGCAAAATCAATTATATCCTACAATCAAATAAAAAACTTCTGGCTAATATCCTATTTACAAAAAACCCACTGTATTACAACTGGAAAAGACTTTGACAAGAGAGGAAAACTAAAGGAATGGAAAAGTGGTAGACAATTTCTCGTGCTTTGCATCAACAACACAGACAGGACATTGCATTTTAGTTGCCCTGGTACCTTAACTATGAGAAGGTAAGCCTGTGTCTCACTAAGCTTCTAAAGCGTCTCACTTATGTGAGAATTAAAAAAAAAAAATTTGACTTAGTCTAAAATTCCTTGCTCTTTTAAACAAAACTGAAACCTAGGAACAACATACTTACTTTTCTTCACCAGTAATGAGCTATTTCAAGTAAAAGATGTAATTTTCCAGGAATTGCTTTAAGGATGAGAGTTTAATAACAGAGATCAAAGATATTTACTTACCTCCTAATTAACAAAAATTTGCAAAGCCTTTTGGCTTATGGTACAAAATTTTGCTGAATTTGTATTACTGAGAGTTTATCTGGGTTCAGAGGAAAGAGAATTCCGATTCATTCATTCTTTTATACTGCTATTCAACAAATATTTTCAACAAGTAGTTAAGTGCTAACTATGTGCAAGGTATTGAGGAGAGCTAACAAAACAGACATATTCCCCTGCTCCCTGGAGACTTTAATGTCTTTTGGAGGTAATAGACAAGTACATGGAAAAGCAGAGAATAGATAATAAGGAAATATTCTAAGAAGAAGGAGAAGGATGCGCTCTAACTCAGATTAGACAGGATGAGTAGGTGAGTTGAAATGGCATGGGCAAAGAGTCAGAGGCAAGAAAGAAAAAGCACATTCAAACAACTATACAAAATTTAGCGTGCTTGACCTTGAAATCCAGAGTAAGTTGGAGACTGTTGAGCTGAAGGTCCAAGAAACAGGTGGAAGCAAGATCATGAGGGCTCTTATAGATCATGTTAAAAAGTTTCTTTTAAATCCTAAAACCAATGGAGAGCCATTGACAAGTTTATATGAATGAAGTCAACATGCTTATTTGTGATCTATAAAGATTCCTCACTGATTAAAAAGAAAATCAGGAGCTTGAGTGAGTCTTGAGTTAAGGGAGTGGCAAAGGTTTTAGACAAGAGAAGGCTAGGCCCTGGAATTTAGGAAAAGGCAGGCATGAGCAGTGTAGTTACAGGAAGTTCCTCAGTCTACATGCTCCCAGTTGCGGGGGGTCCTTTCACAGTAACCTATCATATGGTCCAATGTTCGGTGTGTGGATGTATGAAGCTAGTCAGGTGCCTTCTGCAAAAGACTTCCCTCAAACATTTCTTGGCTGAGCGTAGGGCACATAGCAAAGTATAGTATTTCCTCATTGGTTTGGTGCTTATCGTGTTCTTCGATACAAAATTATGCTACAAAATTATGCTCCCTGCCATTATGTGTCGGCCACCGGTATGCAAGTTAGTTTCAGGACTAAGAAAACATTCATCCACGTTTCCAGTCAACAAGACAGAACTTGTAAAGGAAAGTTCTCAGCTTACCTGGAATACATTTTTGAAGATCTAAGAAAGGCTGCACTGACGAGGATAAATAAAGCATGTGACTGAGTCACCAAGATTTCATATCCGTGCCTTACAGGGAAAATCAACCTTCTGAAAGTACAGGTTTGTGCTTCTCTTTCCTACCCAGTCACAGACCTGACTTCTGGTAGTAGCCATGAGAAAGGACAGTGGCGTAGAAAGACGAACCGAGCTTGGTTTCCTGACAGCATCACTGAGCTGCCTCATCAACTCTACGTTGTGCGCTCTAGACTTTTGTTGAATGAAATGAGAAAATCCCCCTACTTAATGAAGGTTCTATTTGTTGATTGTCTCTTCTTTCCGGCCCAACACTCTTAAAATCCTCAACTTCTATTGAAACTTCTCTGAATATAATGTACCAAGTTCTGTTGCTACTGACAGTGTGTGGAATGCTGCGGTGATTTAATAACACGGATGAGAACCAACACGCCATTACCTCCAACACCGAAATGTTTTTAAAGTGACATCTGTCTAGCCGCCTATGAAGATGCTGAGCTACCTGATCTATGGGAGTTGTGTTATTACCAAAAAACAGCAGGAAAACAAAACGCAGAAAACTCTCCACACACCTCCTGGGCATTTTAGGCCACAATTATTCTTATTTAGTTGAGCTTGATTGATCAAGTATTAAAAATGACTGAGCCCTGATGTTCAAGCTAAAGCAATACAGGGATCCAAGGGAAAGTCAATTCCCAGAACAACAGAAGGGAAAATGTTTTGTGGACAATTTTAGGCAAACTAAAGTTGCACAATGGTAAGTACTGCACACGCCAGTCACAAGTGTCAGTTGATTGGACAGTTCACTTTAAGCAAATATATTATGTGGGCTGAAGGTTGCAACAGCTGTATTTATTCAAAGGTACAACCTGTTTGGCTGGCTTCAGATTTTCAGAGTTATTTATATAAACACGACTAGAAATCATTTTAGGATATCAAAGACAGCAGATTTATATTTGTGCATGAGTATATATTTATATTGACATTTAAATGCATATAAACACAGGGAAGCACATATTTCTGTTCAAGAAGATCGTATGTGAGTTTAACACAGTATAAGGATCCTTTGAGACTTCTTACTCCCACTCACCTGGAGAAGCTCTGGTGGCACCGTTCTTTTGTTTTCTTTGTAATAGAATCTTTTATAGTTAAGAAAGCCTTTTAATAATTAATTCATTTATTATGTGTAGGGTCTATACCTTGGACATCAGATTGAAAATAATAAATTACTTATAAGATATCTGCCACCGTGATTTTCAAGTCCCTGCAAACCACCTGTCGCCATGCACTTACTGATTCAAATTTGCGTGGAGAGAAATTCAGTTCCAAAGCAGGGAGACAATACGTCCCCTGCAAGAATTAGAATAGCTTAGGCTGCTTAATCTAGAGTTGTGTGAACTATTTTTTAAATCAGGATTATTCAAATTGTTTGTACTGATTAAAACTGGCCAGAGGATTTCCAAATCCCTAATTCATTTGAAGACATATAGGCAATCTTTTCTCTCGAGAATTAAATTACCTTTTACAACATGATGAGTATAGAATTATCAGCTACAAATCCAAGTTACTGCAGTGTATGTGAATAAAAAGATCAAAGTCTCCAGCTGATTTGTTTACTAAAAAGTATTAAATACATATAGTTACAAAAATTACCTGGGGAGTCTATTTAAAAAGTCAGAAATTCGAATTCTCTAGGTCCTATGGTGGTGAGGAGGACCCCAAAATATGAATGTTAGCAACAGCTAAATGATATAGGAGGTTCCTGTGGACCCCACTTTGAGAAACCCTGATCCATACTGTTCTAGAAGCCAAGGACACAAACCCCAAACAGCTCACTCCAGTGAGACAGACAAGTAAACAATTTTACGATGTATTTTAAACATCCAGAGAGGTATGGAGAAGATAGGAGAAGGCATCAAAAGGCAAGCAGAAGTAAAATTCTCCTGCAGAAATCACCAGTTTTTTCTCTAACCAGCAGAACAACTACAGAATGGGAGGAAGCATGGTGGGGACAAGCCTGAGTGGGAGTTGGTGGGGACAAGCATAGGGGAGTTTGGACTAATCAGCACAGGATACAGGAGTAGGAAATGAGGTTGTTGAGTTAAGATGAGGTACTATCTTAAATGACTTTTGTGCCTGTGTGGGCCTGATTTTAACTTTTCATCCTGAAGGCACAGGAGGCCACTCAGGGTTGAAGCAGGAGAGGCAGCATTAGCTTCAATTTTAAGAAAGGCCGCCAGGCAGCAGTAACACAGAGGGCCTCCAGGAGGAATGTAACCTGATGGAGGTGGTGAGGCCAGGTAACGGCCCTTCTCACCAGAAGATGCCTACCCTGGGGAAGACAAACAGATGAATGCCGTCTAGAGGACGGTGACTCATCAGAGTAATCATCCTCTAGGTTTATTGAAATGAATTCAACAAGGAGGAAGAACAGAGGTCTTAACAACTAAGTTAATGTGGGGAGAGAGGCAAACGAGAGGAACAGATGAATTGTGGGTTTCTGGTTTGTCTGACTTGATAGCTGGTGTTAGTCCGGTGGGTGGGGAGTAAAGAAGTGGCATTTCAGGGCACCTGGGTGGCTCAGATGGTTAAGCGACTGCCGTTGGCTCGGGTCATGATCCCAGGGTCCTGGGATCGAGCCCCGCATCGGGCTCCCTGCTTGGTGCAGAGCCTGCATCTCCCTCTCCCTCTGCCATTCCCTCTGCTTGTGCTCTCTGGCTCTGTCTATTTCTCGGTCAAATAAATAAATAAAATCTTAAAAAAAAAACTTAAAAAAAAAAGAAGTGGCATTTCAGTATTTACTAATAAAAATAGTTAACAAGACTATAGGACTTACTGGTAGAGACTGAAAGAGGGTATGGGACTTAGAAATGTCTGGGCTGAATGAAGATACCTATTTGGAAGTGATCCATGTCTGGGAGGTGGTGGTCGAAGTCATGTACATGAAGGAGGTCATCCAAGGGGAATACTCTTAAGGTCAAGGTGGGGCCTAACTGGGAGGGGGCATCACCATTTAGTGGGGAGGAGAAAAAGAAACAAGCAGGAGAGCATAAGAAGAAACAAAGGTGAAAAGAAAACGAAGCAGTGTTATGGAAAAAACGTTAAAGAAAGAGGGTCAAGTGTCACAGAGCAATCAAGTCAGATAAGTACTGATATGGAGAGTGTTCCATTGTGACCCGAAGTGCCTATCAGTTCCTCCTCTATGAATGGTTCATTCATTTCTTCAACAAATATTTACCAAAGTCCCCTGAGTGCTCAGTGCTGTGCAGATAAACCTCAAACCTCAAGGACAGTCTCATCCTACTTTGAAAGCATAGCGAAAGCATTTCCATTTCCTTACAGATGTCACGCTATGTTAAGATGTGAACAGGAATGGAATTTGTGTGCAGAGAAGATCCCAGAAGCCTAGGAAGAAAGTGAGAAAGGGAAGAAAGGCAAGGCAGCTTGACTGGCTCATCCTGGCCCTTGTTTCGGCTTATCCCTTTACTTAACCTCTACATCTATTTAGGAAGCAAAGTCCTAGGCTGAAGAGAAATAAATTATGTTCTTTTGGCATTGAAAGAAGAAAATTAAGGCAAGAAAGAAAAGTTAAAGACACCAAATGAAACTAAAATATTGGGACGCCTGGGTGGCTCAGTTGGTTAAGTGTCTGCCTTCAGCTCAGGTCATGATCCCAGGGTCCTGGGATCGAGTCCCGCATCGGGCTCCCTGCTCAGCAGGAAGCCTGCTTCTCCCTCTGCCTCTGTCGCTCTCCCTGCTTGGGCTCTCTGTCTCTTTCTCTCTGACAAATAAATAAAATCTTAAAAAAAAAAAGAAAGAAACTAAAATATTTCTGGGCTCTGACTACACTTCATAGAAAACTTGTCTCATAATTACTTAGCACTGATGAAATGTCCTTCTCTTTTCTTTTTTTTTTTTTTAAAGAACAAGTCTTTTGATTTTTATTACTCAACAAGTTTCCATTTCATTATTTAGCTTTCTGACTCTGTGCATGTTCCTTCAACACTTTCACGATTTTCTGCTCCTCAATAAGGAAAGCACGTTTAAATCGGTCATAGACACATTTTAGCACACATGGATCCAACATAGGCCCTTTTGACCTGTTTTTTTGTTTAGGTTTTATAGCATGGACTCCGAAGTTGGCCTGGGCACACACAGTATGGGGATTCTGCTGCCTTCCAAAACATCTTGGTATAAACAATTAGCAGGGGTTCTATTCCCACAGATTTGAGACAGCCTAGTTTTGAGAGCCTGTATTGAAGGATAGCCTACAACAGTGTAAGTCAAATACTGGGCCATGCTGAAGGCCTCTAGACGCTGTCCCCAGAAGAGCATCCATTTCTTAAAAGTACTCTAAAAACTTAACCTCTAAAACTCCCCAACAACAGTTATTAGAAAGCCTGTTTATACACCTTTAGAAAGCCAGATAGAACTGATAACATCCGTAACACTGAACAGAGTAAATCGTATGATTACTTCATTTATCCATTCACTTATTCAGAAAATACTTCATGAGTTCTTGCTAAAGATTGTAAGTATTAAAAAGTTGAAGTCCTGGAGCACCTGGGTGGCTTAGTCGGTTGAGCAACCAACTCTTGATTTCAGCTTGGGTGGTGATCTCAGGGCCATGGAATGGGCCCCAAGTCGGGCTTCATCCTCAGTGCGGAAGCTGCTTGAGATTCTCTCTCTCCCTCTCCCCCTGCTCACTCTCTATAAATGAATGAATGAATGAATGAATGAATAAATAAGATTTGAAAAAAAAATTAAAAAAAAGATGAAGTCCTGGCTGGGAAGGGAAGAATACATACATACGTACATACATATGTACATAGATGAAATCCTTGAGCTCACGAAGCCTACCTTCCAGTGGGAGACAGAAACTAACAAGCAACCCGAGGCCCCACGACAATGTGCTAATGATGCATGTTACATACAAAAACAAAGCACAGGAGTGACAGGGCTTCATCAGCATGGTGATCAGGGAAGGCAACTCATACACAAAATAGAAATATATGAAAATAAATATTTGAAATGATTAGGGAGAATCTATTTGACTTCATGACTGCTGCCTGGTTCTGATCCCTGCAATGTATTCCTTCTGTCAGTACTCCCATCACTGAGACCCACCAGCTGCCAAGCACCATGTTAAGCACAGTGAAGGATAAAAGCATTCAACCATTTCCTGCCCTCAGAGTCTCCAAACTAGTAGTAACTATCACACATGGAAGAACATGGCCAGTCATAATAAAATTCTTAAGAAAACAATGGGAAATCAGCCAATGGAGGAGTTATTTCAGGCTGTAAGAGAACGAGGCCTTGGGTAGGACTGGCACAATGGCAGGATGGGGAATGGTGGAGATCAGGAGTATAGCATTCCAGAAGGAAGGAAGGGTGTGAAATAGGGGCTAGAGAAGGTTTGTCCAGAGAATGAGGATTATTTCAGGTTGGCTAATGTGTTTGATGTCTGAAAGTGATGATGTGGGAAATAAGGCAGAAGAGGAGCCTGGGAAAGAACAGTGCAGGGCCTTGAATTCCAGGCTAAAAATGTGAGGCCTTTCATTTTACTTATATTCACTAACAGACCTGGAAAGTGGAACCCAGGACACTCCTTTATAATATGTGGATGTAAGACTGGAAGAAGAGGAGAGAATCACCTTAAGGCCATCAGAAAGTCACTGAAAATCATCTGAGGATGCCTAACGAAGGAGGTGTTTGAACTTGCACCAGACTCCAGTGCTGCTGAGGACTTTGGAGGCGTTGTGTTAAGAACCTGGCAAGGATCTCTCCTAGTATTCACTCCAACTCCACTACGGATGTGCACCCTCCCCAGTTACAGAGGAGGAAGCTTTGTGAGCTTAAGTAACTTACCCAAGTAACTTATACAACTAGAAAGTAGGGGCGTTCTGGCTTCAAACCAGCCTCACTTCAGAGCCAAGGTCAGCATCGTGGAGGATGAAAATTGTAACTGAATTAGCAAATCCTGAGTAGTCAGAAACACATGGAATGAAGCTCCATAAAGACAGTTTAGGGTAGCAGGGTAGGAGTCCAGGGAAGAAGTGAAGGCACTACAAATTTAAAAATGGATAAACTCAGAGGGAGGTAGAGGCCCTCCTAGGAAAGAGCCTACAACCCGAGGGACTGCAATATGGTGCTCCCTCTTCCTTCCTGCCTATTTTCTTCTCTCTCTGGCTTCCTGTAATCAACCTCATTCAGGGCCTCCTGGAAGAACAAGGAAATAATCCTGTTCTCAGCGGGGTCTGTCCACACTGGGCACCAGAGAGAACTTAGTGTTTGGAGAAGATCCTCAAAGATGAACAAGAGGTCAAAATATTAGATCTATGAAGAAATATCAAAGGGAACCAGGAAAAGGCTGACCACAGTGTGTTATAAGGTCTTCAAAGAACTGACCTCTAGCTTCATTAATATCACATAACTTCGATTAGATGTTAAAACTGTGAGTCCAGTAGAAAAAGGCATCTTTCTTCTCAACTTGGATGAGGGGTTAGGGTGTTAATTCAATCAGCATAATATAAATGATCAAGCCTGGCTAATATGAAAGATACCTATAGTGGGCTCCTTCAAAGCACTGATCATGGAGACTGACTGCACATTCACAGACTGCGGGGTCCCTATTCAGAAAATCTACCCTAATACATACCTGTCTCTCTGAATGTTATTTCACAGGATTCTAGATATTTGAAATTCTAAGTGTTATTTTGGTCTCAGTTTATTAGAAAGTATCTCAAATTCCTCTTTCACTTTTCAATAGATCATGAATGCCTTCAGATGTTTTCTCTGGAGCTAGGAGTCCTGCATTAAGGAATAGACACATCAATATAATACTTTTAAGTTTCATATTTAAGTTTAGTCAACTGTAAAGTGAAAGGCTGTGCTGCTCATAGTTCTTCTGAGTAGAATTCCCACAACTATAGGTTTGTCTTTTTTTTTTTTTAAGATTTTATTTATGGATTTGAGAGAGAGAGAGACAGCATGAGCGGGGTGAAGGGCAGAGGGAGAAGCAGACTCCCTGCTGAGCGGGGAGCCCGATGCGGGACTCGATCCCGGGACCACAACCAGAGGCAAAGGCAGATGCTTAACTGACTGAGACACCCAGGCGCCCCTAGTTTGTCTTTATTAAAAAAATGTTCACTGTATGTTGAGTACATTATTGAAGACATTAGAAATGTAAAGTTGTCGTATGGTTTGCCCCACTATCAACAAAGCTAGGACTGATTATGTATGCTGTTGACTGACAGATACAGTTATCTAAATTAGGAGCAATCAGCCCTTCCTCATAAGCCGAATTATAGACTGGAGATGTAGTCCTGGAATCACTTTATGAATATTTTCTTATTTACCCAGAATAACTAATTCTTGTAGGATCTGCCAGCCATCTCTAATTATACCAGCTGCACCCAATATCCACACTGAACAACATTATTTTACCCTCTGAAAAATATTATTTTATCCTCTGAAAGCTGGCTCGAGGTCTGCTGTGGTTTTCTGAATTTCATATCACCTTTGTGTTTCGGGTCATCAGATTGGTAATTTATTTGTAAAGCTGCTGTTTGAAGCTGAATTAACAGCAGCTATATGACAGCCACACCACGTCCCCTTATAGAGCACAGAGAGAAGTTGAGAGCAAAGTGGAAATGAAGAAATAGAAGCCTGAAAAGAAAGTCTTATGACAGAAATGTCCAGATATCTTCAGAATTGTCAGTTAAAAAGCTGTGGAACTCCCATAAATGCAGAATTACTCCCATCCTTCTTGGTTGGAAGGCCAAGGGCCCAATGGTAATATGTACACACATGAAAACTTGGCAGGGAAAGTGGCACCTTTGTAAATTTAATGGTTTGGTATTATACGTATTATATGTAGTCAAGAAATATAATAAAATGAATTTCTTTGGTTTCCTGAGGAGACTGGAAATCAAGAGAACTTTAGGCTAGACTTATGGGTTAATACGAATAAATTTTAGTTTCCCTCCAGCACTAGAATTCAGTGATTTCTTTGACTTTGAGCCTGGACTACTGGCTACTTGCCTTTAGTGATTTTCCATTTTATGGCTGCTTCCTCTTAAGAAGTTCAAAATTTTGACTAACTTTCTTTGGGCAAAGCAGGAAAGCAGAGATCAAAGTCAATCAGAAATGGAGCAAAACGCACCTAGTGAAGAGGACATTTTCATTATGAAGCATGAGCACTGTCGAAGGTTTTATAATCTATTTTGACTTCACTGTGGACGTTATTATGTTCGTATCAGTTAAGCTTATGTTTCTGTTAAGTCTATCTACATTTAAAAGGTAGGAGTCCCTGGCTGGCTCAGTTGGAAGAGCATGTGACTTCTTGATCTCGGGGTCATGAGTTCAAGACCCACATTGGATGTAGAAATTACTTAAAAATACAGTCTTTAAAACTAAATAAATAAATAAAATTTAAAAGGTAAAAGCTTAAAAAAAAAAAAGTAAAACCTGGGGGGCCTGGGTAGTTCAGTCAGTTAAACCACTGACTCTTGGTTTCAGCTTGGGTCATGATCTCAGGGTACTGGGATCCAGCCCTGCACTGGGCTCTGTGCTCAGCGGGCAGTTTGCTTGAGGATTCTCTCTCTCTCCCTCTGCCCCTTCCCTTGCTCACTCGAGCACTCCCTCCCTCCCTCCCTCTCTCTCTCTCAAATAAATAAATCTCTTCTCTCTCTCTCAAATAAATAAATAAATCTTTTTTAAAAAAAGTAAAAACTAACAGTCACTGTGAACAGATGTATTAATAGAATCTATTGTTTTCAACCATATAGTAAGAATAGTGATAAGACCATAAATTTATGAGGCCCTTAGCAACTCACAAAACAAAACACATTCACTACCATTACATAAATTCCTCAACAACCCACTGTGAAACAGTAACTAATTTGTGGAAATAACACAATTGGTAATGGGCTCTCTGATGCTCAGAATTCCCAGGCAGCTAGCTGCATGGGCTCCCCCTTGCATTACTTTCAAAATAACATGGCTGTGCACATTCACTTACATAATTATGGCAGGGTTTAACTATACCTCATGTATCATCTACCTTATTCCCATGAGACAAAATTATTGCCTTTTACAGATAAGAAAACTGAGGTTTTTAAGAACAGCCTAATAAATGACTAATAAATAGCAGATCTAGGATCAAAGAGAGTGTAATTCTTTCTTCCACCCCAAACTTCTGCTCAAGTCATTATGGAAATGCATAGAGCAATTCCCCCCACCCCCTACTGCTTAGGTTTCCCCCAAACAGTAACCAATTTTAGCCATACAACATGCTCTCTAATTGACTAGAGATGGAACTACTCCACTAGATTTACTAGTAACTTTTAATTTGGTAAAACATGACTATCAAAATCCAATCAAATGGCAAACTTCTCTTTCTTCATGGCCTCACCAGTATAAAGCAAGATAATAAAATGTTTGTGTATTGGTGCTAATGATATATACTTATATATATCTCATTATATAAAAATATATATAAATATAAATAATTATATATAATAATACAATGATATATAAAATATAAATATTTATATAAAATATATAAATAGAATTAATTAATTTATGTATAAATTATTAATTTATATATATAAATGTAATACATTTTATTAATCCCACAAATCCTGCACACCCATCATCTGGCAGACTCTATGCTTGGTGCTGGTTACACAGTACTAAAAAGGAGGGGCCCCACTGTGAGCCTCACAGAGCTTATTCTATTGAGAAGGAGAGAGATAGATACTAACAAATAAAAACAACCCACATGAAAAAGAAAAACCACAAGCCCCAGATGGCGTTTCTAGGGCCAGGCCAAGTCACCAAAGTGGGGCTTCATACCTAACCTGATTGCAGGTTCAACCACCACTAGAAATTTAAGTATTAACCTGCCGACCAGGAATTTTCTGATAAGTACCAGTGAGGTAAGCTGTCACTCAAGCCTTATCCTTTCCTTTTGTTTCTAACTTTCTTACTGCACCCTCCTCCTTATAACAACCTTCCATTTTGTACAATTCAGAGCACCCCTCTCTTTGGTAGATGGGGTGCTGCCTGGTACAGGAATCATTGAGTAAAGCTAATTAGATCTTCAAATTTACTCTGTTGAATTTTGTTTTTTAACACCCACTATGATGAGGGAAAACTAAGCAGAGTCCTGGGAGAGATGTTCGTTGTCCTCCCTTTAAATGGAGGATGAGGGCGTCTCCCTAAAGTTCTGGCCTTGAGAAGAGTGAAAGAACATTCTGGGGAGAAGGAACTGCCTACTGGCAAGCCTCAAAACTAGTTTGGTTTGTGTAAGGATCTGCAAAATGGCCATTGTGTAGGTAAGACATAGGGTGGAGGAAGGTCTGAGGTAAGAATGCAGTCCTAAACCCTCTGAAGTGTGTGCCCCTGCTTCCCGTTTATGTGCCTTCGATCAGCCATGACTTGGATAATTGTGTTGTAATCCAGAAATTATTACAGATTAAGCATATAAAAATATAATAATAACAATAGACCTAAACCAAGGACACAATGTTCCATCTTTTTTTTTTATGAGTAATTTATTTTAGAGAGAGAGAGTGGGAGAAAGGGCAGAGGAAGAAGGAGGGAGAGACTCTCAAGTACACTCCATGCTGAACACAGAGCCTGACACAGGGCTTGATGCCATGACCCTGAGATCAAGACCTGAGCCGAAATCGAGTCAGACGCTTAACCAACTGAGGGGTCCAGGTGTCCCCACAGTGTTACATCTTTTAATGAAGGTTTGCATTAAGTGAAATCATTGTAATTATAGATACTGATATAGATATATTGATGGACAGATAGATATGGATACTTATCTCTAGTGTTCTAGAAAAAAGTATCTCTCAAGGTTGGAAGGTAGTGAAACTTTCACCTATAAATTTTAAAGAAAGTGCTATTATAGGGACTAACTGTATATATTTTGTAAATTAAGAAAATAAACAAACTGAAAAAAAAACCTTTTGTTGGGGCGCCTGGGTGGCTCAGTCTTTAGGCATCTGCCTTCGGCCCAGGTCATAATCCCAGGGTCCTGGGATCAAGTCCCACATAGGGCTCCTTGCTCAGCGGGAAGCCTGCTTCTCCCTCTCCCACTCACCCTGCTTGTGTTCCCTCTCTCTGTGTCAAATAAATAAATAAAATCTTAAAAAAAACCTCTTTTGTTTTTATGAAAGCCTGGTTTTAAGAAAAATTTCAGCTGGTTAAATTTAGGGAGCTAAAAAAAAAACCATATCCAAGAATGTTCTCTGGAACTGAGTCCAATATATTTTTATTTGAGAATTTGATACACATTTTTATCCTCATGGGGCTCTGGGCTGTCAATATTTTACTTCTCAGAGATAGGCAGACATGTGCAGAAAGTCAGTGACCTCAGTAACACGTTTTTCCTTATTCAAATCTACTTTCCCTCTAGTTATTTTTGCCTGTTAAAGTTTTTTTTTTTCCTCACAGATACATTTTTAGAGAATAACCATGCACATAAAAATTTTTCCCCTTGCTCTGCTGGACCTGGACCTTTTCTCTTAACATGTCTACTCTTTGTCTCTTTGTAGAAATGATTTGGAAGCAAAGAAGGGAATGACTATGTAGCTGACCCTACTCTTTTTTTTTTTTTTTTTAAGATTTTATTTATTTATTTGAGAAAGAGAGAGCATGAGCAGGGGAAGAGCAGAGGGAGAGGGAGAAGCAGACTCCGCGCTGAGCGTGGAGCCTGACCCAGGGCTCAATCCCATGAGTCACCCAGGTGCCCTGAATTTTTTCACATTCTTAAACTAACTCTTCCCCTTTCCCAGGTCAACATTGGCCAGTGCTGTCATTTTAGCAGGTTATCAGTCTCTCACATGACTGCAACAAACTCTACTATTGCTAAATTTTCATGGCAAAAACCTCAAAACACACCAATTGGCTATAAACTGTTTCTAACATCTAACTGTTGGATGTGCCTTTGTCCTGTCCCTTCCCCTTGGCAGAACATTCACCTAACCTGTCCCTTAATTAGTTATTAGGCACTTTGGGGGACAGCTGTGTCACCCTGGTTGCTTGGTATCACCACCTAGCAGGTGGTGATGATCTGTGACCTCCCTAATCCCTAGCTGCCATAGATGGAGTGAACTCACTTGCTCATTTACTTGGTGAGTGCTGGGTTAGCTCATGTGTCCTTTACTCCCCATGACAGTATGGAGATGGACAGAACTAGCACCTTTCTATATGCCCCAAACTTGACTTTATGTTTCTCAGGAATGTGGAAAAGTGGGGAGTTTTTTTCTTTCATTCTTTCTTTTTCTCCCACAAGCCAGAGGAAGCTTGTACTGGGTCTTTATTTCTGCAATGGTTGCAATGATCAGGTGCTTCCTGCTCCTCACTTCTAAACTCCTGTGCACTTAGGTATCAAATTCTAACCAATCTCTATCACTTATTCTGCTAAAAAGAACAAATACTACTCTGAGACTTTAGCTCTTAGTAATTTTTTGGATGGTTTTCTGCCTTCAATTCTGAGCACTTCTTAATTGCAACCAAGAGATATTTTTTAAATGAATTCTTAAGGTTATCAACTGATACTCAAAAATCTTAGCAATGGCTGAGTGAAACTGACCATGTCTTTATTGCCCAAATGCCTTCAATAATTACTTGTTAATTGCAACCCAGGGTAATACTTTTTAATGAATATATTAAAGTGTTCAAGATGTACCTAAAGTTTAACAAAATATGAATAATACTGTGCATATTCTTTTATTACCCATTAAAATCACATGTTGGGCACCATAAAAATACCACAGTAGACTCTTCTGGAATGACTAGTTTTTCTAATGTTTTTTTAGATAACCTTTTTTACTATGACCTTAATAGATCACATGTAAAAAGACATTTGACAACAACTTATTGAGAGTATAATAGCAGTAATATCCCTCTCTTGACTCTGCGAAGAATACAAAGCCTTAGGATCTCTGTCTGCAAGTGGTTTGCAACCTCGTCAAAGAGCTTAGAATTTAGTCTGAACAAAATATTGACCTAAGTTCTGTTATCCCCATTTACAAACTGTCAAAATGTATGTGTGTGTGTGTTTTTAATGGCCTATCACCAGAATTAAAATTTCTCATTCAACTCATTCTCATTACTCTTGGTTTTGGAAAAACTCAATCCATAGGAATTGATTCACCCAGAAGCATGAATGACTGACAGCTGTCATTTTTAATCTTTAAAGCTGCATGGTTCTGGGTACCTGGGTGGCTCAGTCATTAAGCATCTGCCTTCGGCTCAGGTCATGATCCCAGGGTCCTGGGATCGAGCCCCACATCGGGTTCCCTGTTCAGTGGGAAGCCTGCTTCTCCCTCTCCCACTCCCCCTGCTTGTGTTCCCTCTCTCACTATGTCTCTGTCAAATAAATAAATAAAAAGTTTGAAAAAAAATAAATAAATAAAGCTGCATGGTTCTAATCCCTGGCAGCACATTAGAATCACCTGTAAAGTTTTTTATTTTATTTTTTATTTTTTTTAAAGATTTTATTTATTTATTTGAGACAGAGAGAATGAGAGAGAGAGAGAGCACATGAGAGGGGGGAGGGTCAGAGGGAGAAGCAGGCTCCCTGCCGAGCAGGGAGCCCGATGTGGGACTCGATCCAGGGACTCCAGGATCATGACCTGAGCCGAAGGCAGTCGCTTAACCAACTGAGCCACCCAGGCGCCCTCACCTGTAAAGTTTTTTAAACTACAGTATCTGAGAGCTGACTAAGAGAATCTGATTTATATGGGGGTAGGACTGGGGCACTTAATTTTTTTTTTAATGAAGTGTAAGTTTCATTAGTTTCAGGTGTACAACATACCATTAGTATTTTAAATAGTGCCCAGGTTAACTTTAATACTCAGCCCCAAAACACCTGAAAGATACTCACAAGGCACCTGAAGAATACAGCACACTGGTTCACTGGGGCCACATACCCAGAAAAGGGTATACCAGAAAAGCCGCGGGCTGGGGGAGTGAAAGATCTGAAGGAGCACTACAGGTGACTGATAAGGACCATTCGGGGACCTTATCTCGAGAATCACTGTGATCCTTACAGAATTATTTGAATTTTAGTAGTATAGTATTAGTGTTTTATTAGCATAAAAGAACCTTCTGGTGCTTTGGAATTTTAGGTGAGTTTTTTTAAAATACAAGAAATTCAACTGATGTGGGAGAATATACTTTGAAACAAATAACTATCATATAAATAGTTTAACCCTGCGTTAGCCAGGCTTCACTTCCCAACTTTCCCATAAATTGGTCCTGCTTCTCTGATCACCTTCTCTTTGCCCACTTCTGAACCAGCAACTTGCCCCCCAAATTGCCCACATCTCTCTCAGTGGCTCAGGGGCTCTGGGAAAGTGCCCTATTAGCTATGACTGTCACCCATCCTTGTCTGTCCACTTAGTATTGGTGGCAATATGGCCTCTTTTCAGTTCTTATCAAATACGACCAATGCACTTTGTATCCCATAGCCCAGTGGCCTTCGCAGGATGACAACGAAAAAAGAAACTTGATATGGATTGGAGAACTACTTGGCTCCTTATCCAATTTCTTCTTCATTCGTGGAAATGCCTCCTTTTTCATTCAGATATCATAAAATTCCTGATTCTGAAATGAGTAGCCATTCTCTCTAAAAGAAACAGAATTTTTTATTTTCAAAGGGATATTTCCTGACCGAATTGCCCAAATGCATATTATCATTCTAACAGGCTTTTTTTCCCTCTTTCATCACAAAATAAGTTAGTTCTCACATTCCAGGAGTCACCATTTCTGCTACAGCAAGTGGGGAATACATTTCTCAGTGGGTTGATTCGGTGCTACAGAGCTGGTTAATCTCACTTACCTGGAAAGGAGCTTACTCATTCTAGAGACTTTCATCTCCAGAGAATAAATTATTGTACGCAGACAGTTTCAACTGTGAACGTTAGATCGGCAGATTTCTTGTGTATTTTTAAAAACTTATCACTATTCAAGGTGATTTCACTTAATTTATTGTATTGTAAAGACGCAACAACCCAGATACTATAAACCAGTTTTACAGATGAGGAAACAGGGTTGGAGTGTATGTGACTTACATGGAATATGAATTGCAGGGGGCAGTGATTGGACTCGAGACATGTTTCACTAATATTATCCTCTTTTTATCATTTCCCAGGCCTGTTTTTAATAGCTTAGGACTAGATTTCAAAATCAAAAAGGTTTTGATTCCCCGGTATATGTTTTTTTTTTTTTTAAGTTTTTATTTATTTAAGGAATCTCTACACCCATGTGGGGCTCGAACTCATGATGCCAAGATCAAGAGTTGCATGCTCTTGTAGTGCAATTCCTGAGTCGTATGGTAGCCCTACTTCAACTTTTTGAGAACCTCCATACTGTTTTCCAGAGTGCCTGCACCAGCTTGCATTCCCACCAACAGTGAAGGAGGGCTCCCCTTTCTCCGCACCCTCGCCAACAGCTGTCGTTTCCTGACTTGTTAATTTTAGCCATTCTGACTGGTGTGAGGTGGTATCTCGTTGAGGTTTTGATTTGGATTTCCCTGATGCCGAGTGATGTTGGCACTTTTTCATGTGTCTGTTGGCCATTTTGATGGCTTCTTTGGAAAAATGTTTGTTCAGGTCTTCTGTCCATTCCTTGATTGGATCATTTGTTCTTTGGGTGTTGAGTTTAATAAGTTCTTTATACATTTTGGATACTAGCCCTTTATCTGATATGTCATTTGCAAGTATCTTCTCCCATCCTGTCGGTGGTCTTTTGGGTTTCTTGACTGTTTCTTTTGCTGTGCAAAAGCTTTTTATCTTGATGAAGTCCCAAGCTTCCCTGCCTTTGGCGATGTTTCTAGGAAGAAGTTGCTGCGGCTGAGGTCGAAGAGCTTGCTGCCTGTGTTCTCCTTTAGGATTTTGATGGATTCCTGTCTCACATTTAGGTCTTTCAACCATTTGGAGTCTATTGTTGTGTGTGGTGTAAGGAAATGGTCCAGTTTCATTCTTCTGCATGTGGCTGTCCAATTTTCCCAACACCATTTGTTGAAGAGACTGTCTTTTTTCCATTGGCTATTCTTTCCTGCTTTGTTGAAGATTAGTTGACCATAGAGTTGAGGGTCCATTCCTGGGCTCTCTATTCTGTTCCATTGGTCTATATGTCTGTTTTTGTGCCAGTGTCATACTGTCTTGATGATTACAGCTTTGTAATAGAGTTTGAAGTCCAGAATTGTGATGCCACCAGCTTTGCTTTTCTTTTTCAACATTCCTCTGGCTATTCGGGGTCTTTTCTGGTTCCATACAAATTTTAGGATTATTTGTTCCATTTCTTTGAAAAAAGTCAATGGTATTTTCATAGGGATTGTATTAAATGTGTAGATTGCTCTAGGTAGCATTGACATCTTCACAATATTTGTTCTTCCAATCCATGAGCGTGGAACGTTTTTCCATTTCTTTGTGTCTTCCTCAATTTCTTTCATGAGTATTTTATAGTTTTCTGAGTACAGATCCTTTGCATCTTTGGTTAGATTTATTCCTAGGTATCTTATGGTTTTGGGTGCAATTGTAAATGAGATCGACTCCTTAATTTCTCTTTCTTCTGTCTCGTTGTTGGTGTATAGAAATGCCACTGATTTCTGTGCATTGATTTTATATCCTGCCACTTTACTGAATTCCTGTATGAGTTCTAGCAGTTTTGGGGTGGAGTCTTTTGGGTTTTCCACATAAAGTATCATATCATCTGCAAAGAGTGTGAGTTTGACTTCTTTGCCGATTCGGATGCCTTTTATTGCTTTTTGTTGTCTGATCGCTGTGGCTAGGACTTCTAGTACTATGTTGAATAGCAGTGGTGAAAGTGGACATCCCTGCCGTGTTCCTGACCTTAGGGGGAAAGCTCTCAGTTTTTCCCCATTGAGAATGATATTCACTGTGGGTTTTTCATAGATGGCTTTTATGATATTGAGGTATGTACCCTCTATCCCTATACTCTGAAGAGTTTTGATCAAGAAAGGATGCTGTACTTTGTCAAATGCTTTTTCTGCATCTATTGCGAGGATCATATGGTTCTTGTTCTTTCTTTTATTAATGTATTGTATCTCATTGATTGATTTGCGGATGTTGAACCAACTTGCAGCCCAGGGATGAATCCCACTTGGTCGTGATGAATAATCCTTTTAATGTACTGTTGGATCCTACTGGCTAGTATTTTGGTGAGAATTTTTGCATCCATGTTCATCACGGATATTGGTCTGTAATTCTCCTTTTTGTTGGGGTCTTTGTCTGATTTTGGGATCAAGGTAATGCTGGCCTCATAAAACGAGTTTGAAAGTTTTCCTTCCATTTGTATTTTTTGGAACAGTTTCAGAAGAATAGGTATTAATTCTTCTTTAAATGTTTGGTAGAATTCCCCTGGGAAGCCATCTGGCCCTGGGCTCTTGTTTGTTGGGAGATTTTTGATTACTGCGTCAATTTCCTTAGTGGTTATAGGTCTGTTCAGGTTTTCTATTTCTTCCTGGTTCAGTTGATACATCTCTAGGAATGCATCCATTTCTTCCAGATTGCCTAATTTGCTGGCATATAGTTGCTCATAATATGTTCTTATAATTGTTTGTATTTCTTTGGTGTTGGTTGTGATCTCTCCTCTTTCATTCATGATTTTATTTATTTGGGTCCTTTCTCTTTTCTTTTTGATAAGTCTGGCCAGAAGTTTATCAATCTTATTCTTTCAGAGAACCAGCTCCTAGTTTCGTTGATCTGTTCTACTGTTCTTTTGGTTTCTATTTCACTGATTTCTGCTCTGATCTTTATTATTTCTCTTCTCCTGCTGGGTTTAGGCTTTATTTGCTGTTCTTTCTCCAGCTCTCTTAGGTGTAGGGTTAGGTTGTGTGTTTGAAACCTTTCTTGTTTCTTGAGAAAGGATTGTATTGCTATATACCTTCCTCTTAGGACTGCCTTTGCTGCATCCCAAAGGTTTTGAACAGTTGTGTTTTCATTTGCATTTGTTTCCATGAATTTTAAAAATTCTTCTTTAATTTCCTGGTTGACCCATTCATTCTTTAGTAGGATGCTCTTTAGCCTCCATGTGTTTGAGTTCTTTCCGACTTTCCTCTTGTGATTGAGTTCTAGTTTCAAAGCACTGTGGTCTGAAAATATGCAGGGAATGATCCCAATTTTTGGTACCGGTTGAGACCCGATTTGTGACCTAGGATGTGGTCTATTCTGGAGAATGTTCCATGGGCACTAGAGAAGAATGTGTATTCTGTTGCTTTGAGATGGAATGTTCTGAATATATCTGTGAAGTCCCATTTGGTCCAGTGTGTGATTTAAAGTCTTTATTTCCTTGTTGATCTTTTGCTTAGATGATCTGTCCATTTCAGTGAGGGGGTGTTAAAGTCCCCTACTATTATTGTATTGTTGTCGATGTGTTTCTTTGCTTTTGTTATTAATTGGCTTATATAATTGGCTGCTTCCATGTTAGGGGCATAGATATTTACAATTGTTAGATCTTCTTGTTGGATAGACCCTTTAGGTATTATATAGTGTCCTTCCTCATCTCTTATTACAGTGTTTGGTTTAAAATCTAATTTGTCTGATATAAGGATTGCCACCCCAGCTTTCATTCGATGTCCATTAGCGTGATAAATGGTTTTCCATCCCCTCACTTTAAATCTGGAGGTGTTTGGGGTCTAAAGTTTGTCTCTTGCAGACAGCACGTCATTGGGTCTTGCTTTCTTATCCAATTTGATGCTCGGTGTTTTTTGATTGTGACAGTTAGCCCATTTACATTCAGGGTAACTAATGAAAGATATGAATTTAGTGCCATTGTATTGTCTGTTAGGTGACTGTTACTGTATATTGTCTCTGTTCCTTTCTGGTCTATGTTACTTTTGGGCTCTCTCTTGGCTTAAAGGACCCCTTCCAGTAGTTCTTGTAGGCCTGATTTGGTGATTGCAAATTCTTTTAGTTTCTGTTTGTCCTGGAAGCTTTTTATTTCTTCTGTTTTCAATGACAGCCTAGCTGCATATAGTATTCTTGGCTGCATATTTTTCTCGTTTAGTGCTCTGAATATATCATGCCAGTCCTTTCTGGCCTGCCAGGTCTCTGTGGATAGGTCTGCTGCCAATCTCATGTTTCTACTGTTGTAGGTTACAGATCTTTTGTCCCAAGCGGCTTTCAGGATTTTCTTTTTCTCTGAGACTTGTAAGTTTTACTATTAGATGTCAGGGTGTTGACCTGTTTTTATTGATTTTGAGGGGGGTTCTCTGTGCCTCCTGGATTTTGATGCCTGTTTCTTTCCCCAAATTAGGGAAGTTCTCTGCTATAATTTGCTCCAATATACCTTCTGCCCTTCTCTCTCTTTCTTCTTCTTCTGGGATCCCAGTTATTTTAATATTGTTTTGCTTTATGGTATCATTTATGTCTTGAATTCTCCCCTCGTGATCTAGTATTTGTTTATCGCTCTTTTTCTCAGCTTCTTTATTCTCCATCATTTGGTCTTCTATATCACTAATCACCGTCATTTATCCTAGCAGTTAGATCCTCTACTTTTGTTTGCACCTCATTAATAGCCTTTTTGATTTCGACTTGGTTAGATTTTATTTCTCCAGAAAGGGATTTTCTAGTGTCTTCTGTGCTTTTTTCAAGCCCATCTTTATAATCGTTATTCTGAACTCTAGTTCCGACATCTTACTAATGTCCCTATTGATTAGGTCCCTGGCCAATGGTACTGCCTCTTTTCTTTCTTTTTTTTTTTTGAGATGAGTTTTTCCGTTTTGTCATTTTGTGCAGGGCAGAATAGATGAATGAGAGAACAAAATGCTAAAAGGGTAACAACGACCCCAGAGAAACAAATCAGAAGAGACCCAAAACCGGGGGGAAAGAAATGGGTAAAAAAAAAAAAAAATATATATATATATATATATGATCAGGCTGGTGAATAGAACAGAGCCACATACTAGATCTTGGGTATATTTTGGTCGGTTAGAAGGAACTACCTCCCAAAATTTTAAAGAAAGAAAAACTTAATATATACAAAAATAAGGTTAAATACAATGAAGGGATAGAATATGACTCTAAAAATGAAAATTAAAATAGATTTTTTAAAAGGATTGATAAGATAAGAAGTTCGTTGAAAAAGGAAGATGAAGAATTCAAAAAATAAAGACAATTTTAAAAAGTTGGAAGACTGAAGAATCCTGGGGAAAAAGCCATGAATTCTACATGCAGTATTCCCCTAGCGCTGGAGTTCTGCCATTCTCATTGATTGGTAAACTTGGTCTTGGTGGGCTGTTCTTGCTGATCTTCTGGGGGAGGTGCCTGTTGCCATGGTTCCCAAATGTCTTTTCTGGAGGCGGAATTGCCCCGCCCTTGCTGGGTCTGGGCTAAGCAATCTGTTCGGGTTTGCTCTCGGGAGCTTCTGTTCCCTGAAAGCTTTCTCACCCGGCCTGTGACTGAGCATTTCTATCTCTGGCACACGACCCCGTGTGGAGTCTCCAAACTCAACAGATCCCTGCGGTGCGCTCCCTTGCCGCTCCTCCTGGGGGAGGAAGGGGAGTCTCCCCGGATCTGCCACTTGTTGGGTCCCTACTGGAGGAGCAGTGGTCCCACTGTGCCAGGGATCACGGTTTATGGCAACCCCGAGCTGAGAGTCCACTCCTCAGCTCCGTCTCTGCAGCCGGCTTTCCCGCTCTGATACCTGAGAGCTCTGCCGCACTCAGGCACCCCTGGTCTTTCTGTGACCCCGAGCGTCCTGAGACCACACTGTCCCCACGAGTGTCCCACCCCCCGTTTAGCCACTGGAGCGATGTCCCTCAGCAGAGCTGACTTCTAAAAGTTACGATTTTGTGCTCTGCTGTTCTATCACTTGCCAGTAGCGGCTGATGGAGGCTCCCTCTCTCATGGTCTATCTTCCTGAATATCGCCTTGGATTCACTTCTGTGTACATCCTACCTTCTAGAAAGTGGTCATTTTTCTGTTAAGAGAGTTGCTGCTATTCTTTTCTCCATTCTCCAGTTGCATTTGTAGGTGTTCAGAGTGGCTTGATAGCTATCTAGCTGAATTCCTGAGACCACAGAAAATTGAAGTCTCCTACTCCTCTGCCATCTTGGACCTCCGATGTGCTTGTTTTAAAGATAAAATAAAAACTCAACTAAGAATTTGATTAGGAAAGCATTAAGCTCTCAAACCTATAAGATTTAGTCTTTGAAACAATAAATTTGTTTATCCATTTGGGGGTGCTTAAAACATACTCTATGTAGGTCTTTTCTAAGTGGAAATTTTTCTATTTAGGCAGGTAAATATCAGTGTTAGGAAGACTCTTTAACAGAAAAATAGCAGAAAGTCATCCAGATAGAATTCATATATTCATATTTGTTTTATTCCAAAATTTTTTTCCATTTCTAATAATTGTCTATTTCTTTCTCATCCTCATCATCCTAATTTATGATCATCTCGAGGTAAATAGACTGATTCTCCTCTTCTCTAGAACCTAATTGGAAGCCCTTATTATGGTAAACCACTCAGTTTGAGAATGGTCTTGGTGGTATTCTTCCATCAGCATGCTGAGTAGGGGGCCATTGGCCATGATTCCTTCTGTCTGGATATCCAGTATATTTGGGTTTCTCACCTTGTGGAATGAGGGTTGGGAATATGCAGCTGGAAAACAATCTTGCGTTGGTCCCAGGAGGCTGGCTGGGTTTTTGTTTTTTCTCTTTATTCCTGCCAGTTCTATGAGCTCTCT
This sequence comes from Halichoerus grypus, assembly GCF_964656455.1. Taxonomy (NCBI): domain Eukaryota; kingdom Metazoa; phylum Chordata; class Mammalia; order Carnivora; family Phocidae; genus Halichoerus; species Halichoerus grypus. The sequence goes on from NC_135714.1 coordinate 89,993,389, forward strand.
CTTCATCTTAATTGCCTCTCTCTTATCTCTTCTCTATATAGTTGACCTTTGAACAACACAGGTTTGAACTGTGTGGGTATACTTACATACAGATTTTTTTCCATTATTAAGAGTACAGTATATAAATGTATTTTTCCTCCCTTATTATTTTCTTAATCTTTTCTCTAGCTTAAATTATTGTAAGAATACAGCATATAATTACATATAACATACAAAATATGTGTTAATTGTTTATGTTATCAGTAAGGCTTCTGTTCAATAGTAGGCTATTGGTAGTTAAATTTGGGGGGAGTCAAAAGTTAATACATGGATTTTCAACTGCAATAGGAGGTTGGCATCTCTAACCCCCACATTGTTGAACTATACGTCTGCCTGGTGTGCTGCCCCAGCTGGGCCATTTCTCCCCACCTTGAACCTCCCTGAATTCCAACTCTACCTGGCATGGACCCTCTTGCATTGCCACATGCTGGACACCAGCCTTCTCAGATGAGGATTTTAATGCACTTCTGTGAGCTGATGCAGAAAACGAGAGTATAAGTCAGACCAAAACAAGAGAGGTGACTGCCTGGTGACAAGACAAGAGAGAAGGATTTCAACAGTTGATGGATTCTGGCATCTAAAATTAGGTTTTTTGAAGTGCTTGAATTTCCATCTTTAATAATGTATTTCTTGGCAGACATTCTCTTTGTAGTGATTACAGTTGTTCCATTTGGAATTAGTTCAATTTTCAAAGCAAAGAGGCTCTGTTTAAAGAGTTAGCTACAAATTGTATTTTTATTGGCAATGGTCACTCCTGTGCAACACCCAAGCAGGAAGACACTAACTGCATCTATCCCAGCTCATTATAATTAGGATCCTTTCTGCAGGTTGGGGACCAGAGTAAGGTTGGAAAGAGGAGGGCCACCACTGACTACTGAGGAAGGACCTCATGAGTCTTCTGTATTCTCTGGGGCTCATCACTTCACTGATGGTTGGTTATTCCAGTTCTATTAGGGGAAAAGGGGGCATTTTGATAAAATGTTAATGTTCATCATCAAAAAATTGGAAATAGACATAAGCAAATATGTCTTTAATGCTAGCATAGTATTACATTATATGAATATACTGTAGGTATCGTGCCAAGGTTATTGATTTACAGTGAAAGACACCTTTTGCAGTATCTAAAATATTCATAACTACTCCCTGTGCCTCTCCATTTCTTATAAGAGTACCTACATAAGGATTAAGGATTGGGGTGGAATCAAAATGCAGGAAGCTATCTAATTTTCATCTGTAACAGAAACTGACAGACTGTATTAATACATAGTGGGTCATGGAGGATGTCTCTGTGACAGATTTCAGTATTTTTGCTTTGAAATTGGTATGTCAGTTCCTTGACTTACAATTTTCTCAAGACCAATCTTATGTTGTGAAAGTGACTTATTTTTGTTCCTGTTGTTATTGTTTTCTTGATAGAAAGCTAAACATTCTGATGTAGTGTTGCTCAAATTTTAATGTGCATCCAAGTCATTTGGGGAATCCTGATAAATGTAGACTCTTTTGCAGGAAATCAGTATGTAAAAATATAGATTCTTAGATGATGCTAATGATGCTGATTGCTACTACCCTTTGAGTAGCAAAGCTCTAGGCATCCTAAGGAATGGCTCACATTTCTTGTAATGGGTCATTTCTATAACCTATCTCTTTTCTTCTGAATTTGGTAGGCATTTACTCTATAAATGCAAAACATGGAATCAGAGCATGAAATTTTTACCTTATCTACAGATTCAGAGTGCCATTAAAGAATAATTGATCTAATGGAGCACTTGGAAGACATGTATTATATATTGTATATTATATGTAGAGAAAACTATCAATAGAAAAATTAGCTATATTTATTGACTATCTATGGAACAATATTTATTGTAAAGACAAATGAAAACCAGCACTGCAGTCTAGTTCATGTGAAATTTTCACTGCCATTTATTTGAGCTGACATCAATAAGATATACCACATCTAGCAATGTCCAGTGAGGTTGTTTGTTTTGTTTTTTAATGATGTGTCCTCACCAAATCCTGGAATCAGGAGTTTGATGTCCCTTACACAATATTGTGGTCCAGCCTACAAGAACTACCCACTTGATATGCACATGGTACAGAGGTTATCAGCTTTTAATTGGTAGATTTGAGGGTCTATGGAACTTCACAAAGGGACAAGTCGTTTTGTGTATGCTTGGGGTGGAGGGGTGTCTGATGGATAACGGGCAAGCCATTACAATATGTTTTAGAAGATTTAACATTGGTATAATAACTTATTCAAAATGTAAAACCACAATTTAAGATGTATGTCATAGGATTGATAACTCGAAAAACTGGCAACACAGCCAACAAAGATCCCAGCCACGTGATATGAGCAGGAATTAACTAAAGTCAGTAATTATTTTGTTTACCTTTTCAATATGAATGAGGAAATGCCATGATCTAACTGAGGGACTAAGGAGCAAGTTGATTATCAAGAGACTAAGAGTTTATTCTTACTGTTGAAGATTTGAACTTCCTGGTTGTTACATTAATTCATTTAACTAGTTGTCCAAAAATTCTGTAGGAAGACTAAAGAATAGACAGATTACATCAAATGACAGTGATTCCATGGTTTAGACAGGTATAGGTGGGAATGTAAGCAATGTTCATAAATGCTAGTTAGAATGGGAGCAAGATTAACCCTGTTAAATCCTGTTAAACAGGTAAGGCAAATTCTTGTAACCCAGGACATTACTAAAAGGTAGCAACGGACAAGATGTCCAGGATGAAGTTCCTTTGACTGCAGAGATCCCAGAAAGGAATGACACTTGAATGACATTTGGCCAAACTGTAGCTGAAGGATGGCTAGCAATCAGACATCAGACCCCTCACCCTGTGGCTCCATGCGTTTTCAAGTTTCACTTCCTGAGAGGAATGGAATGTTAGTCACATGCTGCTAAATCGTCAGAAGTTATTCTCACAGCCTGAGTAACCAGTAGAATTTACTAAGTAATCTGCATGACAGAGGACCACATTAAAAATAATAATAAATGAAAAGAAAAAATATATATACTTTTTTGCCTGGAGTAAAAATTAGGAATGCAGTAAATACTCTCAAAATATATAACTGGGACAGCCAGCCAAAACCCAAGTTTATCGATCAATGAGAATGGCAGAACTCAAGCACTAGGGGAATACAGCACATAGAATTCATGGTTTTTTCCCCCATAATTCTTTAGTCTTTCAAAGTTAATTTTTTTAATTTTCTTTTTTTCTTTTTCTATATTTTTTTGAATTTTTCTTTTTCCCCTTTTCAACCAACATCTTATCAATCCCTTTTTAAAAAATCTTTTTTATTTTTCATTTTTAGAGTCATATTCTATCCCTTCATTGTAGTTAACCTTATTTTTGGTATATATATATAAGTTGTTCACTCTTTAAAATTTTGGGGTACAGTTTCTTCTAGCAGACCAAAATATACCCTAAATCTCTAGCGTATGGCTTTGTTCTAGTCTCCTGCCTGATCACATTCTCTCCCTTTTTTTTCTTTTAATTTCTCTTCTTTCTTTTTTCAACCAACTTTTTAGCTTATCAATTCCTTTTATAAAATCTTTTACAATTTTCATCTTTACATTCATATTCCATCCCTTCATCATATTTACCCTTATTTTTGTACATATATAAGTTTTTCTTTCTTTAAAATTTTGGGAGGCAGTTTCTTCTAACAAACCAAAATATGCCCAAAATCTAGTGTGTGGCACTGATCTATTCACCAGCCTGATCATATTTGATCATATTCTTCTTTTTTTTTCTTTTTCTTTTTTCTTTCTTTCCGTTTCTTTTCCCCTGGTTTCAGGTCTCTTCTGATTTGTTTAGTGTATATTTTTCTGGGGTCATTGTTACCCTGTTAGCATTTTGTTCTCTCACTCATCTATTCTCCTCTGGACAAAATGACAAGACAGAAAAACTCACCTCAAAAAAAAAAAAAACAAAACAAGAGGCAGTACCGACTGCCAGGGACCTAATGAATACGAACATTAGTAAGATGTCGGAACTAGAGTTCAGAATGATGATTATAAAGATACTAGCTGGGCTTGAAAAAAGCATGGAAGAAACTAGAGAAACCCTTTCTGGAGAAATAAAAGAACTAAAATCTAACCAAGTCAAAATCAAAAAGGCTATTAATGAGGTGCAATCAAAAATGGAGGCTCTAACTGCTAGGATACATGAGGCAGAAGAGAGAATCAGTGATATAGAAGACCAAATCATGGAGAATAAAGAAGCTGAGAAAAAGAGCAATAAACAACTACTGGACCACGATGGCAGAATTCGAGAGATAAGTGATACCATAAGATGAAACAATATTAGAATAATTGGGATCCCAGAAGAAGAAGAAAGAGAGAGGGGCAGAAGGTATATTGGAGCAAATTATAGCAGAGAACTTCCCTAATTTGGGGAAGGAAACAGGCATCAAAATCCAGGAGACACAGAGAACCGCCCTCAAATTCAATAAAAATAGGTCAACACCCCGACATCTAATAGTAAAACATACAAGTCTCAGAGACAAAGAGAAAATCCTGAAAGCAGCTCGGGACAAGAGGTCTGTAACCTACAATGCTAGAAACATTAGATTGACAACAGACCTATCCACAGAGACCTGGCAGGCCAGAAAGGACTGGCATGATATATTCAGAGCACTAAACAAGAAAAATATGCAGCCAAGAATATTATATACAGCTAGGGTGTCATTGAAAATAGAAGGAGAGATAAAAAGCTTCCAGGACAAACAGACAGTAAAAGAATTTGCAAACACGAAACCAGCCCTACAAGAAATATTGAAAGGGATCCTCTAAGCAAAGAGAGAGCCTAAAAGTAACATAGACCAGAAAGGAACAGAGCCAATATACACTAACAGTCACCTTACACCCAATACAATGGCACTAAATTCATATCTTTCAATAGTTACCCTGAATGTAAATGGGCTAAATGCCCCAATCAAAAGACACAGGGTATCAGATTGGATAAAATAACAAGACCCACCGATATGCTGTCTGCAAGAGACTCATCTTAGACCCAAAGACACCTTCAGATTGAAAGTAAGGGGGTGGAAGACCATTTACCATACTAATGGACATCAAAAGAGAGCTGGTGTGGCAATCCTTATATCAGACAAATTAGATTTTAAACGAAAAACTATAATAAGAGATGAGGAAGGACACTATATAATACCTAAAGGGTCTATCCAACAAGAAGATCTAACAATTGTAAATATCTATGCCCCTAACATGGAAGCAGCCAATTATATAAGCCAATTAATAACAAAAGCAAAGAAACACATCGACAACAATACAATAATAGTAGGGGACTTTAACACCCCCTCACTGAAATGGACAGATCATCTAAGCAAAAGATCAACAAGGAAATAAAGACTTTAAATCACACACTGGACCAAATGGGACTTCTCAGATATATTCAGAACATTCCATCTCAAAGCAACAGAATACACATTCTTCTCTAGTGCCCATGGAACATTCTCCAGAATAGACCACATCCTAGGTCACAAATCGGGTCTCAACCGGTACCAAAAATTGGGATCATTCCCTGCATATTTTCAGACCACAGTGCTTTGAAACTAGAACTCAATCACAAGAGGAAAGTCGGAAAGAACTCAAATACATGGAGGCTAAAGAGCATCCTACTAAAGAATGAATGGGTCAACCAGGAAATTAAAGAAGAATTTTTAAAATTCATGGAAACAAATGCAAATGAAAACACAACTGTTCAAAACCTTTGGGATGCAGCAAAGGCAGTCCTAAGAGGAAGGTATATAGCAATACAATCCTTTCTCAAGAAACAAGAAAGGTTTCAAACACACAACCTAACCCTACACCTAAGAGAGCTGGAGAAAGAACAGCAAATAAAGCCTAAACCCAGCAGGAGAAGAGAAATAATAAAGATCAGAGCAGAAATCAGTGAAATAGAAACCAAAAGAACAGTAGAACAGATCAACGAAACTAGGAGCTGGTTCTCTGAAAGAATAAGATTGATAAACTTCTGGCCAGACTTATCAAAAAGAAAAGAGAAAGGACCCAAATAAATAAAATCATGAATGAAAGAGGAGAGATCACAACCAACACCAAAGAAATACAAACAATTATAAGAACATATTATGAGCAACTATATGCCAGCAAATTAGGCAATCTGGAAGAAATGGATGCATTCCTAGAGATGTATCAACTGAACCAGGAAGAAATAGAAAACCTGAACAGACCTATAACCACTAAGGAAATTGACGCAGTAATCAAAAATCTCCCAACAAACAAGAGCCCAGGGCCAGATGGCTTCCCAGGGGAATTCTACCAAACATTTAAAGAAGAATTAATACCTATTCTTCTGAAACTGTTCCAAAAAATACAAATGGAAGGAAAACTTTCAAACTCATTTTATGAGGCCAGCATTACCTTGATCCCAAAATCAGACAAAGACCCCAACAAAAAGGAGAATTACAGACCAATATCCGTGATGAACATGGATGCAAAAATTCTCACCAAAATACTAGCCAGTAGGATCCAACAGTACATTAAAAGGATTATTCATCACGACCAAGTGGGATTCATCCCTGGGCTGCAAGTTGGTTCAACATCCGCAAATCAATCAATGAGATACAATACATTAATAAAAGAAAGAACAAGAACCATATGATCCTCGCAATAGATGCAGAAAAAGCATTTGACAAAGTACAGCATCCTTTCTTGATCAAAACTCTTCAGAGTATAGGGATAGAGGGTACATACCTCAATATCATAAAAGCCATCTATGAAAAACCCACAGTGAATATCATTCTCAATGGGGAAAAACTGAGAGCTTTCCCCCTAAGGTCAGGAACACGGCAGGGATGTCCACTTTCACCACTGCTATTCAACATAGTACTAGAAGTCCTAGCCACAGCGATCAGACAACAAAAAGCAATAAAAGGCATCCGAATCGGCAAAGAAGTCAAACTCACACTCTTTGCAGATGATATGATACTTTATGTGGAAAACCCAAAAGACTCCACCCCAAAACTGCTAGAACTCATACAGGAATTCAGTAAAGTGGCAGGATATAAAATCAATGCACAGAAATCAGTGGCATTTCTATACACCAACAACGAGACAGAAGAAAGAGAAATTAAGGAGTCGATCTCATTTACAATTGCACCCAAAACCATAAGATACCTAGGAATAAATCTAACCAAAGATGCAAAGGATCTGTACTCAGAAAACTATAAAATACTCATGAAAGAAATTGAGGAAGACACAAAGAAATGGAAAAACCTTCCATGCTCATGGATTGGAAGAACAAATATTGTGAAGATGTCAATGCTACCTAGAGCAATCTACACATTTAATATAATCCCTATGAAAATACCATTGACTTTTTTCAAAGAAATGGAACAAATAATCCTAAAATTTGTATGGAACCAGAAAAGACCCCGAATAGCCAGAGGAATGTTGAAAAAGAAAAGCAAAGCTGGTGGCATCACAATTCCGAACTCAGAAATCTACCCTCAACTCTAGGGTCAACTAATCTTCGACAAAGCAGGAAAGAATAGCCAATGGAAAAAAGACAGTCTCTTCAACAAATGGTGTTGGGAAAATTGGACAGCCACATGCAGAAGAATGAAACTGGACCATTTCCTTACACCACACACAAAAATAGACTCCAAATGGTTGAAAGACCTAAATGTGAGACAGAAACCCATCAAAATCCTTGAGGAGGACACAGGCAGCAAGCTCTTAGACCTCAGCCGCAGCAACTTCTTCCTAGAAACATCGCCAAAGGCAAGGGAAGCAAGGGCAAAAATGAACTATTGGGACTTTATCAAGATAAAAAGCTTTTGCACAGCAAAGGAAACAGTCAACAAAACCAAGAGACAACTGACAGAATGGGAGAAGATATTTGCAAATGACATATCAGATAAAGGGCTAGTATCCAAAATGTATAAAGAACTTATCAAACTGAAGACCCAAGGAACAAATAATCCAATCAAGAAATGGCCAGAAGACATGAATAGGTATTTCTGCAAAGAAGACATCGAAATGACCAACAGACACATGAAAAAGTGCCAACATCACTCGGCATCAGGGAAATCCAAATCAAATCCTCAACGAGATACCACCTCACACCAGTCAGAATGGTTAAAATTAACAAGTCAGATAACGACAGATGTTGGTGAGGATGTGGAGAAAGGGGAACCCTCTTATGCTGTTCGTGGCAATGCAAGCTGGTGCAGTCACTTTGGAAAACAGTATGGAGGTTCCTCAAAAAGTTGAAAATAGAGCTACCCTATGACCCAGCAATTGCCCTACTGGGTATTTACTCCAAAGATACAAATGTAGTGATCCGAAGGGGCACATGTACTCCAATGTTTATAGCAGCAATGTCCACAATAGCCAAACTATGGAAGAAGCCCAGATGTCCATCAACAGATGAATGGATAAAGAAGATGTGGTGTGTGTATGTATGTGTGTGTGTATATATATATATATATATATATATATATATATAATGGAATACTATGCAGCCACCAAAAAATGAAACCTTGCCATTTGCAATGACGTGGGTGGAACTAGAGGGTATTATGCTAAGCAAAATAAGTCAATCAGAGAAAGACAAGTATCATATGATCTCACTGATATGTGGAATTTGAGAAAGAAAGCCAAGGACATAAAGGAAGAGAGGAAAAAATGAAACAAGACGAAACCAGAGAGGGAGACAAATCATAAGAGACTCTTAATCTCAGGAAACAAACTGAGGATTGCTGGAGTGGAGGGGGGTGGGAGGGATGCAGTGGCTGGGTGATAGACATTGGGGAGGGTATGTGCTATGGTGAGCACTGTGTATTGTGTAAGACTCATGAATCACAGACCTGTACCCCTGAAACAAATAATACGTTATATGTTAAATTTAAAAAAAGGTTAAAAAGTAAATAAATAAATAAAACAAGCACATCATGGGGTGCCTGGGTGGCTCAGTCAGTTAAGCGTTTGCCTTCATCTCAGGTCATGATCCCAGGGTCTTGGGGTTGAGCCCCACACTGGGCTTCCTGCTCAGTGGGGAGTCTGCTTCTCCCTCTCCTCCCTACTCGGCTACTTATGTCTTCCTTTTTCAGTTTCCTCATCAGTACAAAGACAAAATACGAGTTGTTCACCTAGGAGTATTGTGAAGATTCACTTAGTGGATTGCACAGAATGCATTTAGTAATCACCTAACGAATATTAATCTTATTAGAGAAGTTGCAGCAGTCAACAAGAAAGTCACTACCTGAAAATATGAACATCTTTAAATTCTAAACTGTATGGAAATCCTAGTGGTGAAACAGAGAGTTATCCAGGGGTGCCTGGTGGGCTCAGTCAGTAGAGCATATGCGACTCTTGATACCAGGGTTGTGAGTTCAAGCCCCATGTTGGGTGTGGAAGTTACTTTAAAAAAAAAATCTTAAAACTAGAAAAGGGAGATTTAGCTAATGCAGGGTAACAGTAAAATGAATGTTCATATGAGGAGTATTTGAGTCTAAATAGTTGACTCCTATTGATTTGGCTCTTGGCACCCCCACATGCCTCCAAAATATTTTTAAAGTTTAATACTGGTGGATAGCACTATAATAAGAAACAGTTTTCTTTCGGGACTACAGATAGGTCACACCGTACCTCATCCCAATCCTGATCATGGAAGTTGTTGAGAAAAAAATAATCTGTAATAATGGATTGTCATCAATTATTTCCCTGGCATTACCTTACACCAGCTATCATCACACTATTACAGTTATAAAACCTTTATCTGCTCAAGCCTCACCTCCCTATTACCCAGGATCAGGATCTCCTTTGTCTAGAAAAGTGTAAAGGATTGTCTCAAGCAGAGAAAGAGAACTGTCTCAGTGAAAATACAGATAGTGCCATGCTTGGCCTTTCTGCCAGGCAGTGAGTGATTCTTAATACGAGGTTGTTAAACTTCCGATATGTTTGAACATATGAAACACCTGGAGACCTTGTTAAAATGCAGATTTTGATTCAGTAGGTCTCGGGTGGTGCCTAAGATTCTATACGTCCAAAAAAATCCCCAGGGATACTGCTGGTCCACACACAGATCACACATACAGGTAGTGAGGATTGAGACAATTAGGTCACAGGTGTGTGTGTGTGTGTGTGTGTGTGTGTGTGTTTTAGACAGCTAAAAATATTTCAGGAAATTTTAGATGAAGGGGGAAGAACCTTCCTACACTGTCCTAGAAACCTTATTTCAAAATGAACATTTGGTTCTTTCAAAATTTGCTTTTTCAAATTGGCAAAGACAATTTTTTGTCTATGTGGCCCTCCCATGAGTGAAGATACTGGTCTAGTAGAGAGCAAGGAGGACACAGTAGATGATGAACTATTTCTCTGATATGCCCTTGGTCACTTTTTAATGTCGTGGTCAGCCTATGTTAGTTTGTAAGTAGGCAGCCAGAACACCGAAAGATTTGAGGAAACAATTATAAACAGAATGTATATTAGGAAAATGTCCTGGTGTCATGGAGAAGATTTTTCAAATTTAATAATAATAATAGTAATAGTAATAAGTAACTATAATTACAGTAAAATTGTAGAAATATACCATTCTGTAGAAAGTAGGTGGCTAAGTATCACTTCTGAGATCTTACATATTACTTTATTTCCTACACAAAACATTTATCTTTGAAACAGAATGGCAGCATTTACCACCTACAGATCTCTTTTGAATGCTTTAAACCCTGATAGTGGGATAATTAAATAGATAGCTCTCAGATAGTAGGTTAAAACTTAACTGATAGTGGAACAGGAAGAGAAATACTATCTGTAAAATTCTTAACAAATTCATTCCTTGATATAAAATCCACAAGGATGGGCAGGGGTAAAGCACCAGGTAAAGAAAGTGAAATGTAATAAATGCTCCTTTAAGATTCTTAAACTGTTGACACATTTTATCCTCCATATGAATCTCTTTCTTAAAATACACAGTTTTTCTTTTTGGTGTTTTAAAAATTTAAAACTTTAAACCTTCTGCTCCCATGTAAATAGGAAAGGGAAAAGTACTGTAATCTTAACATTTTTAAGGGCGGTTTTCCAGATTTAAAGAAAGCTAACAAATCTTTGTTTAAATGGGATCCACTGAACTTACTAATGCCATTCCGGAAATAACTCTAGAGATGGAATAATGGGCTGTTTCTTACTTTGTAGTTTCTTCATGCAAAGTAAGCAGCTTTACAGGGCTTAGCTGTCCCCACTTACCTAACAGCATTCTTTACCTCATTTGCAATGAAACAGAAATAGTTTTCTTTTCCAACCACAATTTTATTCCAAGGTACAGACTTGTCTACTAAAACTACGGATTCCTCTTTTATTCAGAAAAGTTAAGAAATGTAAAAAGTACTAGGCATTGTCATCAATATTAATTTCTTCAGCTTAACATCTGATTTGCCTCCCTCCAGTTATTTTTTTATCATCAAACCCAAAGTTCATCTGAATTTCTTTTTTTAAAAATCATTTAATTAATTAATTATTTATTTATTTAATTTATTTATTTAAGTAGGCTCCATATCCAATGTGGGGCTTGAACTCACAATCTTGAGATCAGAGTCCCATGCTCTACTGACTGAGCCAGCCAGGTGCCCCTCTGTTTGAACTTTTTATCAGCTGCCAACTTCTGTCTTATACTGGCACTGCTGGGTAGACAAGATGGCTTGGTGCTGCATGAAAGAGAAGCAGCAAAGTACAGAGCAAGATGGAGAACCATGTGCCATGCCCCTCTCTAACCATAAAACTCCATGTCTTTGTGATTAACTTGGAGGAGAAATGTTATGTTATTCTAGCAGCTGTAAAGCCAAACATGTGGCAGAAGGAGAAAAGATAAGGGCTTTCCAAGAAAGAGAGATCTAAGCTGAAATCCAGCACATTTGACAGTTACTTACTCTGTGACTGGCCCACAGCTCTCTCATCAGTAAAATGGAGATAATATCTTCCTTGTTGCGTTATTCTGAGAATTAAGTGAGTAATGTATTTTATTTTATTTTTTAAAGATTTTATTTATTTATTTGACAGAGAGAGACACAGCGAGAGAGGGAACACAAGCAGGGGGAGTGGGGGAGGGAGAAGCAGCCTTCCCGCTGAGCAGGGAGCGGGGCTGGAGCCTGATGCGGGGCTCGATCCCAGGACACTGGGATCATGCCCTGAGCCGAAGGCAGACGCGAAACGACTGAGCCACCCAGGTGCCCCGTGAGTAATGTATTTTAAATACATGATAAGTACTTAATATACTTTACTAACCCCAATACATTTTCAGCAAATTCTGAGCACAACTGGTAACAGATTTTTAAAATTCCATGAAAATATTATTTTGAAGTACATATTGACCATGTTTACATACAAGAAAACTTCTACTTAATGTCTTGCAGATGATAAATTATTATAATTGCTTGCTCAAAATTAAATAATGGTTCTAATGCATTTATTAATGACTTTGTGGTTTTAGAAATTTTTACATTTAGTCACGCAGTATTTATTAGTGTGTTAATAGTATTGACATATCATAAAAAAACTTATCTAAAAATATAGGCACCAAAAATTATTATCTTGGGCGACTAAGAGTGCAGGAAACTTTCTTTTTTCTCATGATCTTTTTTAAATTTATTTTTTATTATGTTAATCACCATACATGACATCATTAGTTTTTGATGTAGTGTTCCATGATTCATTGTTTGCATATAACACCCAGTGCTCCATTCAGTACGTGCCCTCTTTAATACCCATCACCAGGTTAACCCACCCCCCTCCCCTGAAACTTTCTATTTATAACAAAAATTTGTTTATAATAGAGAAAAGAACAAAAAAACCCATAAGATCTACCCAAATATTTAAGTGCATTCTATTACAAATTGGATAATATTTCACAAAAATCAAAGTTTTAAAATGTGTATCACAAATTTCAGGATTTAACTATGCTATAGGCATTTGTTAGAAGATTTATTTTTTTTTTTCTGTAACACAATTTCATTCTTTCCAGACAGTAAGAGAGACCCAAGTTGTCCTGGTTCCTCATATTCATATCTGAACCCCGAGATAGCTCAATACATCATGACAGAATAGATACATATTCCAGGTATGTTTAAGATAACCAGAGTCACTTGAGCAGATAAATAGACTCCCTTGTTTCTAATATCTTCCTAAATCACAGGTTCTCATTACTTCATCTCCTGGGGAAGTTTTTAAACCTCCTGATCCCCACCTCCAGAGATACTAAGGTGATTGCACAGGTGATTGTAAAAGCTTCCCAGGTGATTACTACGTGGGAAGTCATGTTAGGAACCACTATGCTCAATCATGAGAATTGCTACAAAGCCGTGTAGGAATAATGAGGCACACAGGCACTGAAAAAAGACACTGAACAAACATTCTTTTAGGAAGAGTGCCTTACTGGGCATCCCTCCAAATACGCCTGTTTTCCTTTCTGTAAATACCTACTGAAGAGACAAAGAAAGGGACAGAAAAAGAAGAGGAAGACAAAAGAAACCAGAACCTGCTGGAAGAGTAAGATTCCAGAAGAGCCAGCTTGAAGATTGAAGAGACTGGCCGTTGTTACGGAACATGAGGTGGTTGGTAAAATCTGAATCATCAGGGAGCGTTAAGATGCATTCCGGAGTGGGAGGCATGTCAGGAAAGAGGATTAGGGAACAAGTTACCTAGACTTAGGATGTCAGTCTCCCCGAAGGACCACTGCTGGGGGGAGAAGGGAAGGTAAGGGCTTGCCTAAGACTTTCACGCCCGGCTCTGCTCCCTCTACAATTTTACTGACGCACACAAACAGGCAGGAAAGGGGCTCCCTGTGTGATGAAACACATGCTTCTTTTTCAGGAAAGAAGAGACAGAAGGATTGAATTAGCTTCTTTGAGCCATTTCGTACTGCCTTGGTTAATTAAATAAACATTTGATTAATAAATGTCTGCCTTGGAACAAAATACATCACGAAACTAAAAACAGCATCCACATGGACAGCACAAAGTTATTCCTATAAATCTTTCATATGGTAGTCCATGGCTGGGTATTTGGGACTAAAGGGAGCCATGGCAACACTGGTAAAAGATGCCTTTTCCTCACTCACTTCACTGATCTGTAACAACCTGTGCAAACTGGCCAATCCTTATCAGGACCTGTTTTTTGGAAGATTTGGAGAGGAGGGTGGTCCAAGAGGAGAAGGCAGGGTCCCCTTACTCTCCTTGTGGTAAGGCCAAAGCTTAAGTCAGAAGGGGGTAAGAGAAAGGCTCAAACATCTTATTCACCCCTCGTGTCAAATAACCACCACCTTCTCTTCTTCCCTCTTCAAGTTATTGCTAACTGAAGCCTAATAGGAAAATAATTTGGCATATGCAATGTGAAGTGCAAGTACCTGGTTTGAGCAGATCAGATACCAAAAGTTCATTCCATAGTATTTGGGGAGGAAGGTCAGGGGGAATGAATGAGTAATCTGTCAGGTATTTCTTAAAGATATTTTACCTTTCTTTAAGAAGAAAACCAACAGTAATTCAATAAGCATTTCCTGAGTGCCAAATACCTCAAGGAATTACCCATCTGCTATGGAGGATATAAAAACATCCTTGTGGAGTTGTACATGTTGAATTAGCCTAACTGACACTTTGTTTCATTCTGTTGTTAAGTAAAAATTTAAAAAAAAAGGAAGTAGGAAACATATACACTCATGAAGGTACGAAGCGGACTAACAACGCTTCATATTTTGACATCTAATCACAAATCCTTTTCTAGGAACAGGAAGGATTAAACAAAATTATCTGATATAGAAAGGTAAACCGAAGTCCATGGATATAGTTCACTAAAACTAAGTTTGCCAAGTCAGTTGATTATGCTTCAATGCACAGTTTAAGAAAATCTTTACATTATTTTCTTGCACTTATTTACAATTTGGTAAATTTATTAATACATATATTAAAAATACACAAATATGATACATATATTACAAAAATCTAATCATAATATACATTCCTATTTTACTTTATATTAGATAAGGGTGCATCTTTCCATGTCAGTACATATTCATCCATGGAAATACATGTAAGGTTGTATAATGGACCATTGTATGGATGGTCCATAATTTAACCCCATTTTCAACCTTAAATCAAAACATGAGGTAACTTATTTTGTGCCACCTATGGAATCGCCCTACACATTCCTCTCACTGTAGTCTGTTTACTGAGACGGAAACATAGCTCTGATGAAGAAAAACTCCACATTCATTCACATTTTTCTGTTTCCCAGAGGCGCTATCAAGAACTACCAAGAGCCGTGACAAAATTTAACAAATATTCTCAAATTAGTGACCAAGAAGTTGGATAATACGTGAAGTTGAACAAATAGTTACGACTCACAAAATCTTAACCTCTGCTAATACTAAACTCACTTGGCACATCTATTCATCACTTTCAGACTTACTTTGTGACACCGTTTTTTCTCCTTCACCTGTAAAACTGAGACAATAATGTACCCACCAGAATGATAGTGGTACTGGAATATTGGACACTTTATTAAAAAATATTTTCCTTGGGGCGCCTGGGTGGCTCAGTTGGCTAAGCATCTGCCTTCGGCTCAGGTCATGATCCCAGGGTCCTGGGGTCGAGCCCCACATTGGGCTCCCTGCTCAGTGGGGAATCTGCTTCAAACCTCTGCCTGCCGCTACCCCTGCTTGTGCTCTCTCTCTCTCTGTCAGATAAATAAAATCTTTTTAAAAAAATCTTTTCCTTTATTCAGTCAACAAAGTTTTATCGAGTGCCTACCATATGCCAAGATACCAGGGCATAGCCTGGGAACAATACAGATGAAACCTTTTACTGTCAAGGGATTTCTAATACAGGGGACCACCAGTCAATAATATATGTGAAGAGAGTAACAATGATTTGATGGCTAAAGTTATTTTGCTTAATTGTATGAAGAAAAATAAATGTTTTCTCATTTAAATTGGTGAGATTTCATTTTTACTATGAAAATAATACATGCATATGGTAAAAAAAAAAAAAATGGTCAAGTAATACAGCAAGAGTACAAAATGAAAGTCAGGTCTCCTTCCCATTTCCACAGACGCCCAATTCCATTCCTCAGATTTTTATGCATATTGGTTTATAATATGTGCATATACACTTTTTAAAAAGTCATATTTTATTTTTTTAAAGTTTATTTATTTAAGCAATCTCTACATCCAACGTGGGGCTCAAATTCCTGACCCGAGAGCCACGCACTCCACCGACTGAGCCAGCCAGGCACCCCTAGGAGTCCTATTTTTATATTTTTTTATTTTTTAAAGATTTTATTTATTTGAGAGAGAGAGAGACAAGCACGGGGAGTGGCAGGCAGAGGGAGAAGCAGGCTCCCCGCCTAGCAAGGAGCCCGACATGGGACTTGATCCCAGGACCTGGGATCATGACCTGAGCCAAAGGCAGACGCTTAACCGACTGAGCCAGCCAGGCGCCCCTAGGAGTCCTGTTTTTAAATAATATTGTACATCTTGATGTTTTTCACTTACAATAATGTATCTTTGAGATCTTTTCACATCAGCACAAGAATCTACCTCTTTAACAACTAATAGACCTCTTTAACAACTAATAGAGAATGCAAAATTAGCTTCCAAAAGGGCTCCCAAAAGTACAGGAATTTATACTTCCCCCAACATTGTCCCACACTCTCTAGCATTGAGATTGCTCAAAAAATTCAATCTCTCATCATTGAAAAGGTGAAAGTGGTAC
The DNA here is from genome assembly GCF_964656455.1 of Halichoerus grypus. Classification (NCBI taxonomy): domain Eukaryota; kingdom Metazoa; phylum Chordata; class Mammalia; order Carnivora; family Phocidae; genus Halichoerus; species Halichoerus grypus. Next base: position 90,010,190 of record NC_135714.1, read on the forward strand.
CCCACTGCTGTTTTCTTTTATTTCGTAGTTGTGAATTCATTTAAGCATTTTTTCAGTTTTCCTGAAAGACATGGCTAAGAAACATTTCCTCTGTTATGAACTTCCAATGTATGCCCTCTATATACCATATTATCGAGTTATTTACCTTTTTCCTACTAATTTGTATGACCTCTTTTAACAATGGAAAAATTGGCACCTAAAGGAAAACACTTAAATAAAATTTAACGTCTTTTTTTTTTAACAACACATGACACACACACATATAACAATTGAATTGCCTTCTTCTTTAACAATATATCTTGGGGATCTTTCTATGATAGCACTTAGGGCTTGACCTTATTCTTTTTACAGTTTCATAGTATCCCATGGCTTCAATATGCCATACTTTTATTAAACCATTTCTGTATTAGAAGGTACCTAGACTTCCCTTAATTATTTGCTATTACAAACAGTGCTGCAAAGAGCATTCTTACACCTGCAACTTTTGGTACACATATGCAAGGGGAGATCTGTCCTGGGGAAAACCAATGTACATTGAAAAACTTTGACAGATAACCATATACTACATGGTTAACTTATTTGTTTGTAGTCTATCTCCTGCTACTAAAATGTAAACTTCATGAAGGCAGGGATTGAAAAAGGGTTATCTTATTAAATAATTTGTACAGCTGTGCCATTTTGCAAGTTTGGATCCACACCAACTTCATGGGAGTAAGTTTCAGATATTTTTAATTTATTCAAATTATCCTCTCTAGGCTTGTTCTAACAGTAAAATACTGAGAACATGCATGTTGCCCATGTGTTGCTCCAACGTGTGCTGATTTTTGAAACACACTACTTTCTGCAGAAAGTTTAACTAGAGTGGGAAATGGCAAATTGCTTCATGTGAAACACTAAGCACAGTCATGTATCAAATATGAAGTTTAGGTTATAGGTATACAGAGAGGGAAGGAACGGAATATCTCAGACACCCACTCTTTAGAGGTTTTAACTATTGCTTTCTAGTCAGTAGCTTCTTGTGCCTTACTGGAAAACTGGTAAAATGGTACCTCTGACACAGTAGATCGGTATTAAGACAGAATTCAAGCCATTATCCAGCACTACCAGCAAAGTGTGTTGCTTTATGAAAGAATGCCATACCCCCCTACAATGGCCGTAGGAATGTATAATGTACAGCATGCAATTTAGTCCATATGTTTCCTACAGATATGCATACACAATATCTCCACTAATAAAGGGTTGGAAACAACACAAATGTCCACATAATGGAAGACTCTGCAGCTTCAACAACAATATACAATTCAAAAGCTCTTCTTACTGAAATGAAAAATATATGTATGTGTGTATAATATATGTCTAAGATGTGTTAAGTGAAGAAATAGGGACAAAGAACATTATCTATTGATACTACCATTTGTGTCTTTATAATTAGAGAAAAATAATAGTCGATCCTCATTTTTTGCAGATTCTCTATTTGCAAATTTTCCTACCCACTAAAATTTCTTTTTTTTAATATTTTATTTATTATTTATTTATTTGAGAGATAGAGAGCACGAGTGGGGGTGGGTGTGGTGGGGAGAGCAGAGGGAGAGGGACAAGCAGACTCCACGCTGAGCACCCTCACGGGGCTCAATTCCACAACCCTGAGATCATGACCAGAGCCGAAATAAAGAGTCATATGCTCAACCGACTGAGTCACCCAGGCGCTCCTAAAATTTATTTCTAACCCCAAAATCAATACTCACAGCACTTTCATGGTCATTTGTGGAAATGCACAGAGTGGCAAAAAAAAAGTGAATTACCTGACACACTCACGTGCCCAGTGAAGGTCAAACAAGGCAACGTTCTCTCTGCCTCTTGTTTCCACCCTCATACTGGAAAGACGGGTGCTTTCAAGGTCTCATTTACTGCCATGCCTTTTGCATTTGGGGGCTTTTTCTTAGTGATTTTGCTGTTCAAAATGACCTGCAGTGTTGAAATGCTGTCTCGTGTTCCTAAGCTAAAGGCTGTGATATGTCTTATGGAGAAACTTTATGTGCTAGATAAGCTTCATTCAGGCATGAGTTACAGTGCCATTAGCTGTGAGTTCAATGCTAATGAATGAACGATATATATTAAATAAGATGTCTTTAAACAGATAAAACCATTAAACAAGTTTAAGTATTAATCAGTTGTCAAAAATGCTGTGACCAGAAGCTCTCAGGAACCTAATCCTGTATGTGTAATGGTTCTGCATTTGCTAATTCGGTGTTTGTGGTGACTTTATAGAACACAACTATCACTAATAATGGGAAGTATTTGTAATTGCTCTGTACATGCATAGGATATCTCTGCAAGGGTACACTGGTTATCCACAGGGAGGGGCATTGTGGTTTACAAAGGGCTATGTTCCTTTACACTGAATATCCTTTTCAGTGTATGCCCTTATCTAATTTTTAATTTTATACCATGCCTATTTTTAATTATTTTTTAAGAAATAAAATTAAAATTAAAAATAAAGTAGAAGAATGCTAACAGTAGAATGTTAAACAAATGGTTTTCATGGGCTAGCCACAAAGTATAAAGATAATAGACAACTAATTACCAAATTATCTCTTGTTTTTAGTCAGACTCAGTAATGCCTTCATATGGTTATTTCAAGGAGCTGTAATGAACCGTTTTTCTTTTTTTTTTTTTTTTAAAGATTTTATTTATTTATTTGACAGAGAGATTGACAGTGAGAGAGGGAACACAAGCAGGGGGAGTGGGAGAGGGAGAAGCAGGCTTCCCGCTGAGCAGGGAGACCGATGTGGGGCTCGATCCCAGGACCCTGGGATCATGACCTGAGCCGAAGGCAGACGCTTAACCGACTGAGCCACCCAGGCACCCCTGAACCGTTTTTCTGAATATAGATGTTTTGGAGAATTTTTTCCCCCAGAATTTTTTTTTTTTTTTTTTACATCTTCCCTCTTATCTTCCTGTTGCAAATACAAAACAGGAGATCTTGAAATGTTTTTATCTGGACTGTGGACTAAAGGCAAACTGAGTTATATTCTGGTTAAAGAAACATCTAGTGGTAATCTCTCCACCTCATGGAACGTGTCACGACTTCTACTGTTAACACCTTAGTTCCTTTATCAGAGCAGCTCCTTGTTGGGGACTCGGGAGGTGCAGGCCCGGTCACTGGAAGCTTGCAACACTTCCGCTCTCAGCAGGAGTGAATTTGCCTTAAAATGAAAACTTCACAAGGATGAATGCTTAACTGCTAGACCTAACTGCAACGATATAGAAACACAAGCTTAGAATCTGGTTTTACAATTCCATATGAAGAACATATTTTAAAGTACCCCAAACGCAATGCATGGCATAGTAAGCTCTACTCTTTACTGAACTTCTACTACACACCAGGCACTTGATATACCTTTTCTAATTAGATCCTCACATCTCTGAAAAGCAGTTACCGTGATACTCATTCAGGTCAAGGAACATGAGTCTTCAAGGGGTGAATAACTTACTAAAGGTCACCCAGGTAGTAAGTGGCAGAGCTAGGATTTAAATGAAATGTTGTGTCCAAGGCTGTGCAGAGAAAAACTGGCTTCCCGTGAACAAATATGAACCAAATCATATAGATAAAAATAACACAGAACCACACTGAGAATATAATGAAATCCAAACTACCAAATAGGACTCAAATGTGCAATCAATACCTGAGCGGTGTTCACAAACAAAACAGAAAGCAGAAGCCTATTCTGGTGCCAAGCCATAGTTCATCTGACGAAGGCTTTGTATTTATTATGTCCTGCCTGGGACCCTCTTCTTCCAGATGCTTCCAGGGCTGGCATGGTCTTCTCATTTGGTAACATCTCAGGTGATAGCTTTAGAGAAGGCTTCCTTACCCGCCTCCCCCCCCGCCCCGGGTTTACCTAAAACATGGGACTCCGTGTGGCCCCTTGTCACCTCCTATCACATTGTTATTTTATTTTCACTGTAACACATATCAACATCTAACATTTTTTTTTTTTTTTTAAAGATTTTATTTATTTGACAGAGAGATAGAGAGAGCACAAGCAGGGGGAGCAGCAGGCAGAGGGAGAGGGAGAAGCAGGCTCCCTGCTGAACAGAGAGCCCGATGCGGGGCTCGATCCCAGGACCCTGGGATCACGACCTGAGCCGAAGGCAGACGCTTAACGACTGAGCCACCCAGGCGCCCCAACATCTAACATTTTTTAAAAAAGATTTTATTTATTCATTTGACAGAGAGAGAGAGAATGCGCACAAGCAGGGGGAACAGCAGAGGGAGAGGAAGAAGCAGGTTCCCCGCTGAGCAGGGAGCCCGATGCGGGGCTCCTTCCCAGGACCCTGGGATCATGACCTGAGCCGAAGGCAGATGCTTAACCAACTGAGCCACCCAGGCGCCTCTATTTTCACTGTAGCACATATCAACATCTAACATTATTTTATGTATTTCTTTACATGTTTAATGCCTCTTTGTCCCAGGGGGCATGTATGGTCCATGAGAGCAAGAGTCTTGCCCTGAAACAGTGTCTGGTGAGTAAATGAAATTCTGCAAATAGTTACTGACCTTACTGTATATCGTAGCAGGTTTGATTACAAGTCAAGTCTTACCATCAAGGAGTATAAAATATGATAAGGGTGATAACACAAATCATGACTAAACAAGATTTAGGGGTTGCAAATACCAAAACCATTTAGAAAACTTTTAAAAGTTGATGGCGTCAAGTTGGGCTTTCTGGGTAAGTTTTAAAAGTAAGGAAAGGAGGGACGCTTGGGTGGCTCAGTGGGTTAAGCGTCTGCCTTTGGCTCAGGTCATGATCCCAGGGTCCTGGGCTCAAACCCCACATCGGGGGCCCCTGCTCAGTGGGGAGCCTGCTTCTCCTTCTGCCACTACCCCCCACTTGTGCGCTCTCTCTCTCTCTCTCTGTCAAATAAGTAAATAAAATCTTAAAAAAAAAAAAAAAAAAAAGGTAAGTAAAGGGGACAGATATTCCAGGTAAGAGAAACAAAGGAAAAGGATGGGGTGGAAACACATGAGGGATAGGAAGTGGTTCAAATCTGCCAGGGTTTTAAGCTATTCATAGGAAAAGGGGAAAAGTAATCATAAGACCAGAATGGTGAGTTGAAGTCATATTGCAAAGAATCTTATGTATCAGAGTGGGAAATTTGAGTCAATGGGATAGGTAGTTTGGGAGCAAAGAAAAGTTTTTAGGCAGAGTTATAACAGGATGTTTCTGAATGCTTAGTGGAAGTTAAAAAATACTGTTCGATTAGGAACACTTATGTTGAAAGCAAGGCAAAGCAAAAACGGATGCCCATAGTCATGCAGCGAAAGCTACCCTTTTATGAAGGGCTGATAACGTACTGGACATTTTGTAAGCCATTTACACACTTTTTCTAGTTCAGTTCTTACCACAGCGCAATTTGTTTTGTTTTAAAGATTTTATTTCTTTATTTGTCAGAGAGAGAGAGAGAGCAGAAAACAAGCAGGGGGAGAGGCAGGCAGAGGGAAAAGCAGGCTCCCCGCTGAGCAAGGAGCAACTGGGACTCAATCCCAGGACCCTGGGATCATGACCTGAGCTGAAGGCAGACACTTAACCCACTGAGCCACCCAGGCATCCCAACCACAGCGCAATTTGATTATCCCAATTTCACACTGAGAAATAGAGACCTAGGGAGGTTAATGAGTATGCTCAAGTTCACCAAACCATTAAGTGGCAAGGGTGGAACTGGATCTTGGTACATCTGAATCTACAGGCACCAGGCTTTCCTACACTGCTTCTCTAACGACAAGTTTGGGGGAAGGGAAGTTGAGGCCATAGCTCAGAAAAGGAAAAAGGGAAACTGCATTCATTAGCATGAGTATTAAGACCCGGCACAAGGTACACACATTCGTATAAGGCAACTATCACAGTAGGTCTGCTCTAGAGATGCCAAGAAGATTTGCTGAAAGAAAGAAAACAAGATGGAAGGCCGGCTGGGAGGCTACTTGTTTTTGAGTAAAGGAAGGAGTTCTGAAAAGTAATGCAGCCTGTGGCCTTTCTGTGCATTCAATCTTTATAATGTCCATCCAAATTATGGCAAACGTAAAAGCTTGTGCAGCAGGTTTGATCTTCATTCTGCAAACAAAGAGAACTGGCTTCTAACTCACTGGACAAGAAATACGGACTATTTGCTTGGTGTCTGCAAACAATAAACTCAAAATGGCAACCGTCTCCAGTACTCTCTCAGGTGAAAGTATTTGTGAAATAAGGAGATTAAGACAATACCAGGGAATCTGTTTCCGTCAAACCATAGGATATTACCATTTCAGAGGTCAAAATACTTAAGCATTGTCCGTTCCATATGGTTCACCCTCAATATTATTTGGGTTTGTGAAAGAACAGGGAAGTTCCACCATTATGTTCATCCTTGATTTATGTGGTTCCTTCTTGCCTCCCAGAGCTACTCCAATTCCTCAGTCTGGCTTCTGAGCTGCCAATGGACCCTCACCTATCCAGCCTCCTTCCCCCCCAACAATTCCATGTAAACCTCAGTCAGGCTGGGCTGTGTCTCCTCTCAGCTGCTAAAGCTGCTCAAATCCTGTGCTTTATTAGCATCGCAACAAAGTGGGTATGAAAGATCACAGGTGCAGCAGGGCCGTGCGTTAACATGCGCTGTGGTGTGCAGGATAAGCATGGCTTCTGGTCTCTAGAGCCGGGCATGCTCGAGTTCTAATCCCAAATTAGTCACACACTCACTAAGGGGTAGAGGTGAATTAATCACCTCTTTGAGACTCAGTTTCTTCAAGTATAAAATAACAATTATAAGGATTCCTGTCAGGACTATCAAAGATTCATCAAATAAGGTACACGGAGGTTGCCAGGTAACACCTCCTTTGAAAAACCAAACGTTTACCCACACATGGGAGAGAATTCAAGAATTGCCGAGAACAATCCTGCATCCTCTGCCTAAACCCTTCGGCTTACCAGGGAGTGTGGGAAGAAAGGGTGGTTTTCTCAAGCAAGAAGAACATAACTGTTCTAATGGCTTCTCTATATTCCTCACAAACTATCAACTGGTGATCCTGTTTTCAATACACCCGGCCACCTCCCCTCTCTGTGACACAGAGTCTGGCACTACTGGGCCAGTTTATCAACAAAAGTCCAGCTCAGAGCTGGTCTTCAGGGAAGATAAAGACAGCATTATTGATCTCCTGGGTACTGTGACTTCCAGCCTTCTCTCAGGCACTGAGATCACTGGAAAGTGACTTTAGTCGTGTTAACCTGGCCCCTGGGTTATTCTGTTCTTTGATGTTACATCACTGACTTTACCCCGACGGTTGCTGTAAGTCTTTGGTCTAGGACCTTGTTTTGTCCTTTTACTGCCAGAAAAAGCAACTAGCTCTCTTGAGCAACATACCTGCCTTTCTTTTCAGATAACAGCTCTCTTGAGTTCTCGTGTGTCTACTTTTGCCCTGGCTGACTGAAAGCAGCTGAACGGCACTGTCTCCATCTCAGCACTCTGTACTCTGTCGGGGTTGGCATTTGGGACAACACATGGGATTCTCTTGCCACCACCTTAAAAGTAAACTCCCACTGCTCCTTCTTGTCAATCCAACTATAAGCGCTCAAGGCCCCTGCCTCTTCATGAAATCTTCCTAAACATCTCACTACATAGTGATCTTCTTTTCTGAGTTACTATAACTCACTCCGATTATCACACCACTTGAGTATTTGCTGGGCCATATGGCATCCTACCTGTATTTTGCATGTAGATTTGCCTTCCTGAATGGATCACAATTCAAATAGACTGAGAGATTTAGAAACGGGCTCTCTACCAAACACAGGACATTGTCTTCCTGTCGTCTTGCCAGTCTCCTGCCTGTCAGGCACACTATGATCTCTTAGTAATCACCAGCTGGCTTGACCCAAGAATAGACTGAATGGCCTAGATGCACACAGCTGCTGAAGACCAAGGCATGTGAAATTCTCTCCACTGGCAAAAATGTATTTCGTGGACTGAGACACACTTTTGGTTCCCAGGAGTAAAAACTTAATCCCATCTTCAAAAGGACCATGATTAGAATCTTGATACACACACAGTTAAAATTGTGTATATTTGTTTGTATATATGTATATATATAATATGTGTATGTTTTACAAATTGGACATGATGTTTTGTAGGCAGGCATTTTTTTTCCCCCTTAGCAATATATCATGTGCATTTTCTGTCAAGATACATTCTTCAGTAATATACTTTTAATGAGAACACAGGGTCTACTAAAGATTTTTGGAGGGTAAAGTTTTTTTGAGGGGGACGGAGGACCTTTCCATCAGAATATTCTTTTTTGTTTTTTTAAGATTTATTTATTTATTTGGGGGGGGCGGAGGGACAGGGAGAGAGAGAGAGTCTTAAGCAGACTTCATGCTGAGCATGGAGCCCAACGAGGCGCTCAATCTTATGACCCTGAGATCATGACCTGAGCCAGAACCAAGAGTTGGATGCTTAACTGACTGTGCCACCCAGCTGCCCCTCCATCAGAATATTCTTGACTACAACTGATCTCTGTCAAGAACATACAAGTAACTCACATACATCATCTTTTGAAAAATCTATGTGTAGAGTTCTTATTTTTTTAGAGGCATCAGAACAGAATGTCTATGTTGAAGTTTAAAGCTGTTCTTACTGTTTGTATATAAAAATTTTGAAGCCTTTAGGTGCTGACAAGTGTCAGGCCAATTAAAAAAGTCCTTTCTTGAATTTTGGCACAAAGTTCTAGATTTAATGCTTGATTCCAGTTGGAAGATCTAGTTAGGGAGTGTTTAATTAAGATTAATGTTTAATAGAAACCTGCCTTCGTATCACTTTATGAATAGAGCCCAGAATATAAGTAGACATAAAAGAGATTACTCAAGGAAAAAAAAAATTAAAAGTTTTCAAGAGTGAATCAGCATTTTCTGGCTGTATTTTTAGCTTGTTTTATGAGCATTACATTGCTATAAATCATTAGAATAAGAGTCTAATTCAAAAGATACAATCAGAACTTTTTCAAAAACCCTATTTCATGTGATATATTTCCATTGATCTGGGCTTCCTTAACAAAATGAAGCCCACTCTCCCACCCATCACTACCCTTTTAAAATATTATATTTGAAATGGTTTTTATGATCTTTCCTGTAAGTGCTGAGGTCATTAGCCAAAGTGGGAGAGGGAGTATATAAAGCATAGAGAGAGGACCCAGGCTGCCTGGGTTTAAAGTCCATCTCTACTGATTACCAGCTCTGTGCCCTTTTGCAAGTTACTTATCCTCTCTGTGCCTGAGGTTCCTCAGCTGCAAAACATGCCCAGTCACAAAGCATACTCTGTAAAATGGAGGGTTAGTGAGTCGATATTCATAAAGCCCTTTGTAGGCTCAGGGTAGGCTCTCAATAACTGTTAGGTAATATCCTTATTAAATGCCCAAAAGAAATCTTCAAATAAACAGTTTAATTTCCAGCAAACACTTCAATCACCTTCCACATCCATAAAGGCAATGGCAAAGGATTCACTGCATATGTGTGTGTAAGCATGCGTGCTTACAATTATCCACCCTTTTCTGAAATTCCCTCCTGATTCTCCCTTAGGAAACCACAACCATTTTTTGACCTAATTCTTATCTCCTTCAACAAAATTTTAGGGGTGCCTGGGTGGCTCAGTCAGTTAAGCATCTGCCTTGGGCTCAGGTCATGATCCCAGGGTCCTGGGATTGAGCCCCGGGGCAGGTTCCCTGCTCAGTGGGGAATCTGCTTCTCCCTCTGCTCCTCCTCACCACTCCCACCCCCGCCTTGTGCTCACTCTGTCTCTCAAGTAAATAAATAAAATCTCTAAAAAAAATAAAATAAAATTTTACATCTCCAGCTTTAAAGGCATGCTTTGTGATGGAAATCGGGAAAGACAAGTTCTCTGTATAAAGAGATACTTGCCTTCTCAGCATTCTGTGAAAAGTATTTTCACTGCTAAACATAGGCTGAGTGCTGCCATTGTAAGTTAGAGTCATCTAGGACAGGAGGAAGACTTGAACTTTGGATGCTACTTTCTGCAGCTGAATACAGATGATCCTCATTATTGCAAATTCGCCTACTCACTCAAGTTCATCACTCACCCCAAAATCTATACTCAAAAGTCTTTCATGGTCATTCATGGTCACACGCATGTGGCAGTGAATAATTTGACTTGCCGATGCCCACGTTCCCAGCTGAGGTCAAACGAGACAACACTCTGCCTTCTTGTTTCAGCTCTCATACAGTAAACAAGAGTCTATTGTTTGGTCTTAGTGCTACATTTTTTGATTTTTGTGCCTTTTGTTGGTGATTTCGCTGTTTAAAATAATGGCCTCCAGTACTGAAATGCTGTCCAGTGCTCCTAAGCGCAAGAAGGCTGTGCCTTACAGAGAAATGCGTGTGTTAGATGAGCTTCATGCAGGCATGAGTTATGGCTGTAAGTTTAATGTTAATGAATCAACAATACATATTAAAGTGTGTTTAAACAGAAGCACACATTAAACAAGGTTATATATTAATCAGCTGGCAAAACTGTCATGACCAAAGGCTTGCAGGAACCTAACCCTGTATTTCCCCTGCGAGCAATGGTTCAGAAGAGCACTTTGGAAACAACACAGTTTTCGTGTAACCTGGGAGAGAAGTTTGAAGAAACTACAGTTGATGGCAGAAAAACTCAGACTGTCTACAACTTCACAGACAGCACGTTGGTTCAACATCGGGAATGGGATGGGAAGGAAAGCACAATCACAAGAAAATTGGAAAATGGGAAATTAGTGGTGGAATGCGTCATGAATAATGTCACCTGTACCCAGGTCTATGAAAAAGTAGAGTAAAAATTCCATCATCATTTTGGACAGGAATTAGCTGTGAGGATGAACAAGCTCAGTTCAATGAGCAAATCTCCATACTGCTTTTTTTTTTTCATTGCTGTGTTCAATTATCTTTATCACAAACATTTTACATGCATCTATTTCAAAGTGTTGATTTAATTAGGATCATCCCTTTGGTTAGTAAATAAATTTGTTTGTGCTAAAAAAAAAAAAAGAATTTGCTAATTCAGTGTTTCCAGACACTTTATGAAACATAACTACTGCAAGTAATGAGAATCAACTGAACCTCTGACAAAGAACATGGATTAGAACAGACGGTACTAATCTATCCAGGCAACAGTTAGACCCTGGGAAGGAAGAGCTGTCTAGAATATAATCCATACTTGGTAATAGTTGCTTAGGTGAGTGATTATTTTCTTCTTAAGAAATGTGATCTGACTTTGCTTAGTTTAAAATAAATGCTTGCAAAAATAAACACTTGTATTATCCCAATGTACTTAAAATTCTTGCTGGTTTCTTTCTTTCTTTCTTTCTTTTTCTTTCTTTCTTTCTTTCTTTCTTTCTTTCTTTCTTTCTTTCTTTTCTTTTCTTTCTTTCTTTCTTTCTTTCTTTCTTTCTTTCTTTCTTTCTTTCTTTTTTTTCTTTCTTTCTTTCTTTCTTCTTTTTTTTAATACTGTGAACTCTGCAAAGAGCTTTTGAGTCTCATTACAGTGAAACAAAGGACATATGTCCCCTGGAGTATGGGGACTTTGCATCTGAGCCTTATGTTTGCTATATAGTAAACACAGGAAAATCGACAACACTCCCAGATCTCCCAAACCTGCTTTTGCTCAGGTTCTAAGTACAGAGAAACAGGGAAAGCAGAATCTGCCGTCATGCTGACTTTACACAACGCATATGTCCAGGCAATACCTTCTACTCGGCCCTGCGCTGAGTAAACCTATAGGTCTGTTTAAGAAGTACAAAAAGCACACCATGCATCACCATGATAGTATGCTATTTCATCCATTGACTTTATCTGCTTATCTGTGTATTCAAATAGCACCTCTGACCTGCTTCTCTGCCTAGACAACATAAATTGCTGGGTGTGACTTAGTCAAGCGTGAGAATGCACACAAACAGGGAAATGTAACTCAGGCTGTCAAGGCCCAGGAGCAGGCAGTAAGAGGAGGAGGCAGAATGGGATGCCAGTAGAACAGTATGCTCTCTCAGCGCCAGTCCCAGGATGGCAATATCTGCTCCAAGAGTTATGTTGATGTGTTAATGCCCCTAGCGATAGCCTCAACCACGGCCGCCGCCCCACCCCCGCCCCACCCAGTCATTTTCTCATCCTGGAACATCCACATCTGAAACATTTCAAAGACTCCTGACCATCATCTAAAACTTTATTAGACCTGATGAGAATGGATTCTTTACCTGATTTCTGGATCTGCAGGAAGCCATCCTAATGTAATTTACCCTGTTATTTTTTAAATAGTCCATGTCACTCAGCTTATGGTTGCATTCTGCCAAAACAACTTCCTGAACTATAAAGAGTCAAGTAAAATGACATAACCGTCAATGCAAAATAAAAAGATCTCATATATTGGGATGTAAAACCACTCAGCCATTTTATTTATTTTAAAGATTTTACTTATTTATTTGAGAGAGAGACAGAGCACAAGCAGGGGTAGGAGCAGAGGGAGAGGGAGAAGCAGACTTCCTGCTGAGCGGGGAGCTCTACACCGGGCGATCCCAGGACTCTGGGATCATGACCTGAGCCATAAGTCAGAGGTTTAACCAGCTGAGCCACCCAGGTGCGCCCCCCATTCAGCCATTTTATTTTATTTATTTATTTTTAAGATTTTTATTTATTTATTTGACAGAGAGAGAGAGCGTGCACAAGCAGGGGGAGCAGCAGGCAGAGGGAGAAGCAGGCTCCCGCTGAGCAAGGAGCCCAATGTGGGGCTTGATCCCAGGACCCCGGAATCATGACCTAAGCCAAAGGCAGACACATAACCACTGAGCCACCCAGGCGACCCCTATTCAGCCATTTTAAACACATATCTTCATAATGAAGAATGCTATTCCTCTTGAATATGAATCAAAAAAAATTAAGAGTTCAGATGGCATCTCTTTCTGCCTGTGGCCCTACTGAATAAGACTGGACTTACTGAGAATTTTCTGTTGACGTTCAGTTCCCTCCTGCTCTGAACTGAATATTCCTAGTGTCAACACATGTTCACCAGACTGGATCTGCTTTCCCTATATTAGACCTATCAGCAGTCACAGGTGTAAAATCTACAGGCATAGGATAGATTTAAAGCACAGGAAACTATCACATAATATACCACGATCTTTACCTATATTTTTACTCTCTCACCCTAGAGCTAGCATATCCATGCATTTAGGTCAGTCCCCAAAATTCAATGCAGTGAATAAACATCGTTATTTCTACTGAGTACTGTTAACTTCTAGGATACTTGTTGTCTATTAACCAGTCATTCCTTTCCCTTCTCTGTACTTCTAATGTGACCTTATGGACCATATAATCTAAGAATGTGTATATTCCACGTATATTGTAATTTCTGCTTATACTCTAAGTAAAATTTATAATTAACAAACTAAAAAGAAATAATCATTGTTGGGCTCATACATGATTGGGCCATAAAAGTATATTGTTCTTGCGTGGGGATGAAAATTCCTAACTCTCGGGGTTGTAGCAAGGGGACCATGAAATCATGTGAATGTACTGTGTAAAATGTTAAATACTGACACATTTTTTTTTTTAAAGATTTTATTTATTTATTCATGAGAGACAGACAGAGAGAGAGAGAGAGAGGCAGAGGGAGAAGCAGGCTCCCAAGGAGCAGGGAGCCTGATGGCGGGACCTGAGCCGAAGGCAGACGCTCAACCATCTGAGCCACCCAGGCGCCCAAATACTGACACATTTAACATTCATTGATAACAGCATAACTAAAACGTATTTACTGTTAGTGAATGCTTTATATACATTAACTCATTTAATCAATGCAACAACTCTATAGGATCAGTATCACACATTTAATTTTATTTATTTATTTTAAAGATTTTATTTATTTATTTGACAGAGAGAGACACAGCGAGAGAAAGAACACAAGCAGGGGGAGTGGGAGAGGGAGAAGCAGGCTTCCCGCGGAGCAGGGAGCCCGATGTGGGGCTCTGGGATCATGACCTGAGCAGAAGGCAGACACTTAACGACTGAGCCACCCAGGCGCCCCGTATTACACATTTTAAAAATAAGGATACTAAGGTTTAGAGAAGATATATAACTTCTCACCACTATAGAGCTACTAAGTGGCTGAATAAGGAAGGATTCAAACCCAGGTAGTGTGGCCCTAGAGTCAGACTGTATCATCTCTCTGTACGATGTTACTATTACTAGTACATTCTATTTGATCCAACAGAGACACTAACAACTGTCTCCAAAGCAGTGCCTTGCTTTGAATGGTTAGGTAAGATCTGCATTGAGTTTACATACTGAGTAACTAAAGATGACTGACGCGTGCTGATATCAATGATCCCAGTACTTCGTCAATGTTGGGTCAAGTTTCAGGACTCTGACATGTCAAGTAACATGGAGAACTATTCATTTGTTGGTACTTTGGGAATTATTCTTACACTTCCATTAGAAGACTAGTATTTCAATCTTTATCTTTAGAGATCAAGGAGTAATTCACATGATAATTTACGTTTAATATCACCATGAGTAAGTCAATGTGTCCACTTTTTTAAAAGATTTTATTTATTTATTTGTTTGTTTATTTACAGAGTGAGAGCTGGGGTGAGGGAGAGGGAGAGAGAGCATCTCAAGCAGACTCCTCACTGAGCATAAAGCCTGACACGGGCAGGGGTGGGGTGGGGGAGTGGGCCTCGATCTCACGACGCTGAGATCACAACCTGAGCGGAAATCAAGAGTCAGACACTCAACCTACTGAGCCACCCAGGCGTCCCAATGTGTCCACTTTTTAATAAGACCATTCTGTTTGTGAGAAGTCATGTAAAAAGTACCAAAATGAGTTTTATTAAAGCCTTAACTCTTTTCTGTCTTATTAGATTGAAGTTCTTGTACTAGCACAGTGGAGGATAGTGTAACAGCCAACCCAGCTTTCTCCTTTGCTAACAGAAAACTTAACCTGATATTGTTTGGAAGGCCATGTGCCCAGCCCTGAGACAAAGCAAGACTGGAATGAGCACTTTGAGGCATTAGTCTCTTTGTCAACAGTCTAAGGGTGGGCAAAACCATCACAGTCCTCTTTGCCAGTGAATGGCCAAGAGTGAGGCATGTGACCCAGGCCTGGCCAATGAGATGTCGTTATAGCAATAGAAGCAAATCCTTATATAAGCTTATTAAGAGCAAGTTGTCTCGGAGGCTTCTCCTTATCAAAGAAGAGAACTGAAAGAAGGCACTTTGCTGCTGCCCCTTCCCTTCTGCTTGGAAATCTGTAGTGAGGACAGATGCTTGGTGAAATGGCAGCCATCCTGTGACCACAAAGAAAACACTGCTGATACATTAAGGATGGCAAGACAAAAACTCAGATAGAACCTGGACCACTGATGCATTATTAAACCACTAAACAACTACAGAGGCTTCCAATCAGACTTACTCTTATATGAAATAGTTAAATGTTTTATGTTTTAAGCCACAGTTAACTATGCTGTTAGCGTTTGAAAGCATCTCAACACAATTCCTTGGTTGGCGGGTATATTCTGCATAGCAAACTGATGAGTATTGCCCAAAGAGGACATAATCTGTGGAAGGATATAATCTGAAATGTATTATGCTTTTATTCTACTGGTCAAACTTAAAAGCATCTTAATAGTATTATTTCGTGTATACTTTTCCTCTTTTAAAGCTACGAACTTTTGGGATGCCTGGATGGATCAGCCAGTTAAGTGTCTGCCTTTGGCTCAGGTCATGATCCCAGAGTCCCGAGATGGAGTCATGCATTCGGCTCCTTGCTTATCAAGGAGTCTGCTTCTCCCTCTGCTCCTCACCCTGCTTGTGCACTCTCTCTCTCTCTCCCCCACCCACAGATAAATAAAATCTTAAAAAAAAAATAAAACTACCTAGCTTCCTTTTTCCTTCTAAAAATGACAAAAAATAATACACTGATTAAAAAGAGTGACATGTGTCTCCTCAAGCTTTTCACATGTTAACTGGAACATCACAATAAAGAAACATAATTTTCCCAATTACAATTAGGTGAGGGAAGTATTTAACAACAGGGAATAATGTCCATTCTATATTAAGAAAAAAAGTCAGATTACAGAAAAATATGGTATGAACTCTATGATAATATTTTTGTTAAAAAGAAAAACAGAAATGGACAGATAGAAAGAGTTTAAAAAGGTTTGCACCAAAATGTTAGTGTTTATCTCAAGGTAACATTTATTTTCTTTTTTTGCTTATCTGTGGTTTCTTAAATTTTCTACAATGTTATTTAAAACTTACTTGCTCCAGGCCTATTCATTGAAAGAAGAAACTACAACTGAGTGAAGTTTATTGCTTTTAAAAATATTTCTGTGACAGTACGTCTTTGCATTATCAAAATAAATCCTAATACTCTCTACATAAGTAAAATCGTCAGGAAAAAAATAAAGGTCCTAAGTATATCTCCATAATTCTAGGCCTCTGTGTGCATACAATTAAATCGATAAAGTAAAACAATATATACATCAATTTCAGGAAGGACAGTAGAAACAGTAAACCTTTAAACTCAGCTGAACTCCTGAGAAAACAAGAGTGTTACTGTTCATCTTCACATGAAAAACAATTTAAGCTAACTTCTTTTTTTAAAAAAAAATTTATTTGTTTATTTGACAGAGAAAGAGAGAGAGCGTGCGCGCTCAAGCAGGGGGGAGGGGTAGAGGGAGAAGCAGAAGCAGGCTCCCAGCTGAGCAGGGAGCCCGATGTGGGACTCCATCCCAGGACCCTGGGATCATGACCTGAGCCGAAGGCAGACGCCTAACTGACTGAGCCACGCAGGAGCCCAATTTAAGCTAACTTCTAAAGACAATTGGCAAGCTATTGATGGTCTGGCCCCAGATCAATGAAAACATAATTTATAGGATACTCTGGGAAAGCTACTATATTCCAAATATCCTAGACTTTGCATATAAAAAAGACAGTTGGAGCTGTTATACTGCAGCTACCTAAGGAAAACAGCTTCAATCTATTACAGCCCATCTACATATGACAAGCTATAAACGGAAGAAAGAGCCTATGTATTCTTTCCACTAAGTGAAATTTAATCCTGGAAGGGGCATCCAGTTGCACCACGTTTTGTCATTTACTGTCCTCCACTGTGGGAAGGGAGGACAAGCACAATTTACCGGCTTCCCAGCCCCGACACCTCGTCCCTCCAACATCACTGAGAAAAGAAGGGACCTCAGGACACCAAATGCTTTGTGGGGAAGAAATATTCTCCACAGAAAGTAAGTCAGATGATGAACTCTTAGATCTCTGAGGCCAACCATGCGATTCTTTAGCCATGATAGAATTCTCAAAAACATGGTAATCTTTCTTTTTTTTTTCAGTTTGTTTCATGTAGTTTTCCACTGTGAATATTATTTCATCTAGGCAATGCCAGTTCTGAAAAACAGCTGTCTGGTTTGCCTGAATTACTCACATGAAATAACATCCACCATCTGAGCCCAGCCATCAGTTACAGTGCACTGACCACTTCTTACTTGTCACAGCAGAACTAAAGAAGAGATTAGCATCAACATTTGTTCGATTAAAAAAAAAAAAAGCCCAATAATTAGTAGAGGTTTATTTTTTAATTCACCACAATGTTCCTATTATACAGCATTAAAATTGAAGCTTATTTTCAAAATAAATGTAAATATTTATCAAGCATGTACAGTATGCAAAAATTTGTCTGAACGTTTAAGCTTATCAAAAGTTTATAATGTGAGGGCCACATGGGTGGCTCAGTCAGTTAAGCGTCTGCCTTGGGCTCAGGTCATGATCCCAGGGTCCTGGGATTGAGCCCTGCATCGGGCTCCCTGCTCAGTGGGGAGTCTGCCTCTCCCTCTACCCCTCCCCCTGCCTGTACTCTCTGGCTCTGTCAAATAAATAAATGAATAATCTTTAAAAAAAAAGTGTATAATGTGAAAAATTTTGTTTTAATGTTTTAAAAAGTCAAATACAATCATATAGCCCTTACTCTCTCCTGGCAGGAACTGCATCTACATATCCACAGAGATTGTGCTAGTCAGAACATTTTATGCTTAGTAAATTGTAATTTGGATATTAGGCTGATATAAGCACATTGCTCTAGAATATGAAACTATGCTTTATTTGGGGGTGGTTTTCAAAATTTTTAAAACATAAATTTCTATAGTAGGAGAAGGCTTCCTTAAAAAAAATTACCTGAAAGGAGATACATATACGTTTTCTTCTTAGGTGACAAAAAGAAAGTCACAAATGTTTAGTAGATTAAATTTTTAAATTTACTTCAAGAAAAAATATCTTTTGAGGAAATAACACTCTTAAAAATAATCAAGTCTAATAAACCTGAAGCATAGTAAATATCCAACATTTTCCTTAGTACTTAATATTCTTTTTTGCTCCTCTAGGACATTTCTACCTATCGTTTTTGTTTTTTTGGTTTTTTGCATCCAGAAAGAATACTTAAGTTGTCTATAGCTTAAGAGCAGAACTTTTTCTAAATTTACAGAAATGATAGGACCAAAAGATCATCAGATCATTTACAGAGATCTTTAAAAACTGTATCCCATTATGATTTGGAACCATTCTCCTCCAACCTCCCTTTCCTCTCTCCTGTGCCCTTCTGTTTGCTGGCTGAGACAATGGAGAGGAAAAGACTAATATGAAATGGCAGCTCTTCCTAAACACTGGTAACACAAAAACAAAACAAAATACTACTTTTCCTGTATTCAAATGGCAATCCCCCATCTTTTTCTAAGAGGAAGTCCAGAAGAAGCAAGAGTTCAAAGCCATGCCCAAGACGATAAGATCTCCTCTACAAAGCAGTCCCGTAAAAAAGCTCTAGCTCTGTCACACTCTTCTTAACCTCATCCCTGGGACTTCGCACCAGATAAAGATACACCAGGTTCTCTGGATCTACACAGCATGGCCTCCAGACTAACCCTTCACAGAGAAAAACAAAATCCTTCTAGCTCCTCCAGAGGAGATACGATCTTTCCAGGCATTCTGCAATTCTGGAAGTATTTGTTAATGATGAATTCCAGGTATGTGTACAGCATCTGTTCCAGATGCCACAAGGTCCCTGAGCCAATTATCCTATTCATTTTTTTCTCTCTAGGGACAGGTTTATGTTTAATCTTTTATCTCTATTAGATTAGATGACTCTTGTCCCTGGGGAAACTTTGCCCTATTAGATAACATTCCGGAAGCCCATGCATAAAAGTTGTAATGTTAAAGTCAAATTAATTGTCTTTTATCTCCGCTCCCCACTACCCCGCCCCGCTTAAAGATGTACAACCCCTTCCTACTAAAGAATAATTAAACTGTATAATTTACAATTGGAGAAAGTGGAGGAAATTTATTGTAACATCAATAGTATGGCTCATCTCTACCTTAATCTGAGAAAATTTATTGAAGGAAGATTGTGCAATTCAATGTCCACAAACTGTGTTTCTGTTTAACCATGTTGCCTTTTTAAATGTTTATTTAAAAATGCATTAGTTTAAAAAAAGTGTTTGTTACCTGATATCAAATACACCATTGTAAAATGCAACTTTTATTATAAAAACAGTAAATACGTTATAGTTAATGCAAAAAAAATTGAAAAGACCACATGCATAATCACACCACTCATACATACTCAGAATATAACATAAAAAAGATGATAGAAAACTAGAAGAGCAAAAGGAGACATAACTACCATTTTACCATCTTGATACAACTATCTTTTACCATTTGGGTATTATTTTCTTCCTGATCTTTGTTCCTGTGCATACAGTCCTACCCAACCCTCACTGTAGGTAAGTCTTTTGACTTCTTTCTGATTAGAGTAGATGGACTGAGTGTCTAGAAAAGAACTAATAATCCCCAACAATGAACACAGTTCCACTAAAAATTAGTCATGATAAATTAATACCTTTTCCTCTTAAAAATAAAATTAGAAAAAGAGATTACGTATGTTTATTATTGTTTCAGTAAGGCACTGGACAGTGTCCCATGATTCACTTAAGGACAATATAAAGTGTACTGGATGATAAATCAGATACATTTGAAAGTGAATGAATAGGCTTGAGTATCCATACAAATATGTATTTGTCCATTTAACACACATAGAGTGCAACTATGTGCCAAATTCTGTGATAGGCACTGATTTCAAAGCTAGAAGAAAAAATACTCATCTGTTTATGAGTCAACTAGTGCCTGCAAACCACAAAGGAAGACCCAGTGGATTTTGATGGGTGGGGAGGAAAAAGGATTTTTAATTTGCATTTGAATAGAGAGCCTGGGTCGAGGGCTACTTCAATAGATAACACTAGGAAGGTGCTTTGGAGCCAGATTTTTTTTATTGTTATGTTAATCCCCATACATTACACAATTAGTTTTAGATATAGTGTTCCATGATTCATTCTTTATGGAGCCAGATTTTAAATGGCCTTTCAAACCAACCAAAACAATTTGGACTTGTCATATAGACAGTGGGAAACCACTGAAGGTGGGATCTGTGACTTCGTGCTGAAAGACTAGGGAGACAATAGAGGGAGGAAAGTGAGTGAGGAGACAAAAAGCAAGGCGGGGCCTGAAGGAGAACAGTGGCAATGGCCATGAGCCAAAAGAAATGTACCGAGGGCCAGATCACGCAGCACTTATGAATTAGAGGTGAGGAGGAAGGGGAGGGAAACAAGGGTGTCGAAAAGAGTGATATCCTGTCCCGAAGCAGGCAACAAAGCAAGTAGGGCAAATGGGAAGAAGTTCAGTTTGTGAAATCAATGGTCTGAGAAGACAAACCCAAAAAATGTATGATGCAATCAGCATCATACAGAGCAGTACTTGCTAAGGCAAGTCTAACAATTACCTGAGAAGACTTTTCACAGCACCTGGGCACCTCCATACTCCTACTGACATACTCATTCTGAATCTCTGACAAGAAGCCTGCTCATGTGTATTCTGGAGAAACCACCTCCTCTAAATGAGTCTGGCCAAAATACCTGTTTAAGGTCCTGTTCAAGGACACAGCACGGTTCTCGAATTTTTTTAACCCCAAACTACCCTCATCAGTAGAAAAAGAACTCAATAATTACAAAGAACTAGAGAAGAACCAAGTACCAACAAAAATGATATCACCACAAACAGTATCAGCAATCGCAATATACAGGTTCAAAAAAAGGATTTCTGCAAATGCGACTGCATGAGCAGTAATTGAAAACTGCTACAACTCAAGATAACCCTGGTGGTTCTCTGATAAGAGTCCTTAAAATTTCCAGAATGTCATATGTACAATAGGAGCTTTGTAATGTTCCAAAGGACCACAAGGTTGACCTTCCAGTAGATTAAAATTATAATTCCCTCCTCCCCCACCATTATTCTCTAATACAGACTTGCTCATTTTAATATATATGTACCAAGCTTTAAAAAATTTATTAGCAGTTTCCTAGTCGGTCACATTGAATTGTCCAAACCAAAAGCATGGGGGTCCTAATTTTTTATTTTTCAGATGCGTCCATGTGGATTACCAGTGGGCTGCAAATAATATGAGAAATGGCTTAGAAAAGATAGCCTAAAGAGGGCGTAATAGCAATTTTCAAACGCATACACGATGGGCATGTGGAAGTGGGAATTAAACACAGGTAGAGTTGGCACTAGGACTAATGGAGGAATAACGGAGGGACACAACTTTCAGGTCAACATGTAGAACAGCCTTCAACAATCGGAGCCACCCCCAGTGGAAGGGGGCTTCTTAAGAAAGTCCTCAGGTTCTGACAGTAGATGACCAAGTTAAAAAAGAAATTGCTTTACCCTGTTAGGAAAGTAGTCCTAATGAACACAACACACATGGAAATTCTATCTATAATCTTCTCTGCAGTCAAGAAAACATAGTTTAAGATACATTGAGATGTTCTGAATTCTTAACAAACAGAAGCCATATAGGTTAGTGCCATTGATTCTTTTATTGTGGAATGTGACATGTTTTTTGGAGCCATCGATTGAATAAAAGTATTGATAAAAATGTTTACGGAATTTCAGATTCACTGGGCATTATTCAATAAAGCAGGTAAATCTGTCCGCACATCATTAAATATTTATTTTAACTAGCTAATCCTCTCTTATTTATTCTATCTCTGTTAAGAAATTAATTCAGCTTATAATGAAAAAATTTAAATGTGTCAGGCAGTACATAAATTTTGAACCTTCTTTTAGAAGGATATGAGCAAAAAGTTTGAAGCACACTCCTATAATGTAGAAAATTCCATGAAACTATCTGTGTTTTCTGATTATGCATCACGATGTCCCTAGACCTCTTACTCATCTCCTACTTTCATGTCAGTACTAAGTGTTATTCTCCTTCGTGGGGCCATTTTTCATGAGTGCAGAATTTCTACACTTCATAAAAATTCCTACCTACAGGACAATAAGAGAAAGCCCAACATAACCGCTCTGACAAATAAATGCTTCTCAAATTTGACCCCAGAAAAAAAAATTTTTTTTTTTTTTTAAAGATTTTATTTATTTATTTGAGAGAGAGAGAGAGAGCACATGAGAGGGGGGAGGGTCAGAGGGAGAAGCAGACTCCCTGCTGAGCAGGGAGCCCGATGCGGGACTCGATCCCGGGTCTCCAGGATCATGACCTGAGCCGAAGGCAGTCGCTTAACCAACTGAGCCACCCAGGCGCCCGACCCCAGAAAAATTTTTAAAAATGCTTCATTTCCTGGACCTTTGGGTCATTTTCCACGTTAAAACTGCTACTGTTAAAACCACAAATTCCAAGTATCTACAACACTAGGTCTGAAAGAAGAATTTCTCTACAGTTGATATGGGCCTAGGGGGACAGTCCACTTACAACTTAAGTATTTATTAGCTTAGAGATTAGATATAAAACACCTCTAATAGCACGGCACACTTCATCTGTGCTGCCATCACAAAGAGGGGTGCAAGCTGCCTACTGCCATGCAAACTCCAGGCCCGGATGGGGAGCTGCTGTAACCTCAGAAGTTCTCCAGGTGAAATTCGAAACTGGTCCCCTGTGCATGGAGACTGAAGGAAGAGGCCAGACTTGTATGTGGCAGATTTAATAAGCAAGGGAATTTACATCCGGGGCTTGTCTTCAGAGACCACAACATGAGCTGATCTCTACACCTGCCCACCAGAATCTTAAGAGTTGGTACAAAGGCCTTCACAGGGCTCAGTCACATATATAGTCCAGATGGTCTCTATAACACAGTACTCTCTCAAGGATGCTTCCTTGAAGTGGCTTCTAGCATGGGAACAATGGGAAGAACACACATCTCAAAAACAAGGGAGGGGATGAGGATCCTCCAAATGCCCAGGTCCAGCTTGAGGGTCAACAGGCGGTCATGTGCTCTCGATGACCTCCTTCAACAGGAGCTAAGAGAGGAAGGAATAAGCATGTGGACGAAAAGCTCCCCTATCCCCTGGGAACCCCTAATGGACTTCCTTGTCTCAAGAATGAGAAAATTGGGAACCTTAAAGAAAGGACTCCACTTTAGTTTCCCCACCACGAGCCCACTGCGATTCCGGTACATAAGAGAAAATCAATGTGTGATACTCCCTTATCTTACTTCACTAAGAAACCACACAGCCATGCTTCTTTCATTGAAATTAAATATATATATATACATATCTTTGAGCAATGACCAAAGCCTTACTTTGAAGCACAAACTTGGAAGTTCATAACTCCAAAATTTTCAGCCACTATCATTTCACTCATTGATATAGAGGTTTTACCTTTAGTGTATGGAACACAATAGAGACACCATCACACTCTTGCTGAATAAATTATTAAATGAGATAATCTCAGGTGTTTTATAGGAAATAAATTAGTAATCAGCATCTATTCCCAGGACTGCCTCGATTTCACACCGTTTGTTACATGTGATGGAAGATAAAGCATAGCTTCTGAAAATGCTCCAAACATTCATGGTAGAGTTTGGCCCCCACCCTTTCTTTTAAACCACATTTAGATGAACAATATTTTCTCTTGTTGGGATCTTGCAAATTACAGATTTCTTGATTGCAAATATAGATTTCTTGACAGCAAAGTTGAATGTCATACTTTTTCTTTTTCTTGTTTCCCCTCAATGCCTACCTGTTGGTCGTGGCTCCTGGGTAATGGGCCTTTGCGTCATATGTGGAGAACTGACTGCACAGCCATTTGGGGTTACCTCAGGAATTTAATTATGATTCCTCCTTTTTCCTTTTGATGCCATAGAATGTATGGTGCAGACAACAATAAAGGTATAATAAAAATTATATACAGTCCTGGACACTGGTCTAAGGACTTAACGTATAATAAATCGTCTAATTCTCACAATCTGCTAAAGTAGATTCCATCATTATCATCCCCAATACTATTATTATCATCTCTCCATTTAAAGATGAGGGAACTGAAGCAGAGGTGCTAATTAATCTGCTAGTGAGATGGTCACTCTGCTATGTGGTTCAACCAGGACTTGAACCCAGACACACTGGCTCCAGAGTCCATGTGCTTAACCACCATACTATAATACCACAGGGCATACTCCTCACCACACCTGTGGAAAACTGAAAAATAAATGCAAAAAAGAGAGTCTAAAAATTTGCAGGAAGTCCAAGAGACAACTCCCTCTCTCTCCACACTGAAGCCCAGTCTCCAGGCTTTCTCTCCTCTCTCCCTTCCTCCCTGGGGCTGTTGACTTACAGGTTATTTATAAAGAGATAAGCACAGTTGTTTCCCTTAATTCAGAGGGTGATGGAAACTACATTTCTATTTCATATATTAAACTAGTTGCTAGAAAGTCACTCTAGAGAAGAAATTATTCACGGCAAAGTTGTCATGCTGGACAAAAGCAAATATCCTTAATATATCCCAAGTGTAAGCAAATAATAGCTAACTAGGAAAGGCCAGTAGAGAGAACTTACAAAAGCAAATGGAAAATAAACCCAAGTATATTGTTGGGATCTCAATAGAAAACAAATAAGTATAAATTAAAGCAATGGGATATCCCATTTTGCATGAACTTATCAAAGATTTTTATTTTTTATTTATTTTTTAAAAGATTTTATTTATTTATTTTGAGAGAGAGAGAAAGAGAGAGAGAGCACAAGCAGGGGGAACAGCAGAGGCAGAGGGAGAAGCAGACTCCTTGCTGAGCAGGGAGCCTGACACGGGGCCTCAATCCCAGGACCCCGGGATCATGACCTGAGCTGAAGGCAGCTGCTTAACCGACTGAGCCACCCAGGCGCCCTATCAAAGTTTTTTAAAATGTGATCATCTTCAGTGCTAAGAAGGATATGAAAACTGTCCTTCCTTGCTGGAGTGCAAATTGGTTCTTCTCTTCTAGACATCAACCAAACTATAAATACTATAAACCTTAAAAGAGGTAATTCCCCGGGGCGCCTGGTGGCTCAGTCGTTAAGCATCTGCCTTCGGCTCAGGTCATGATCCCAGGGTCCTGGGATGGAGCCCCGCGTCAGGCTCCCTGCTCCGCGGAGAGCCTGCTTCTCCCTCTCCCACTCCCCCTGCTTGTGTTCCCTCTCTGGCTGTGTCTCTCTCTGTCAGATAAATAAAATCTTAAAAAAAAAAAAAAAAGAGGTAATTCCCCTGCATGCTATAGTTTATATTTATACAAAGGAAATTATCAGAGAAGTAAAAAAATTAATATACAATGATAATCAGAGGACTAGTTCTAATAGCAAAATCTTAGACACTTAACATGTTCAACAGTAAGGCAATGGTTACCTAAATTAATTTAGGTCCAAACAATACCAAACAATAAAATATATGGAAAATATACTTCTGGAGAGGTTTTAGTGGTATGTTTATAATGTAAAGAGGGAAATAAGCAACATAAAAATTGTAATGAGATGATGTATTAAATGTAAGGTGCCCAGTGCAGTCCCTGGCAAGTAATAAGGAACTCAATCTGTAAATGGTATGCACTGAATGATCTAAAGTATATCAAAAACTTGGAAACAAGGCTGAAGGAAATGTGGCAAAAGAACAGGGGATGCCTCGGATAAGAATTAAAGATGTTTTATTCCCGCATCCTTACATTTTCTAATGCCTTTGTGTCTTTGCCTATAATATTTCTTTCTGTAGAACGAGATAAAGAATTTAAAACTCATAAACAAAACAAATAAAAGTACTCTAATTCTTCACACTGCAGGAACAGACCTCAAAGAATAGGGACATCCCTGACCCACACATCTTTTTTTTTTTCCTTCTGTCAACAGTGGGTGACTATTTACCCTAGCTACTAAAACCTGCCTGGAGGTTTAGTGGGAGGAAAACCGGGTACAGGCAGCGCCAGGTGGATACAAATTCCCGGAGTTCCAGAAACAGGTTGAATGTATGAGGCTCGTGGAAGAGAAGCAAACAGAAAGCATGCTTTATACGAAAGGTTCCGAATCTGCGTGTCATCGCTTGCGACAAAACTGGAATTATGATAGAAGCAACATTAAAGGTGACGTGGTGTTCCCCACTTCTGAAAGTGTTGATAGATGAACACATAATATTCAGGAAATATTTCTTAATGATTAAGGTACTTATGTATCTATCTAGTTTAATGTTCACTACAACATTTATAGGTGTTTTTCATAGAGATCCTGGCCGGACGTGTTCAGGATCCCTTAGTGAAAATTTCTTAGAGGTACTTGGGAGATCCTTGACTAAAATCACAAGTTCCTTCCGTGTTTACAGTGCTGCAAGTGTTCAAGTGCATTGTTGATTGAGTATTTATTCCTATTCAAATGAGGGCTCCCTGCTCAGTGGGGAGCCTGCTTCTCCCTCTGCCTCCCCTCCTGCTCATGCTCTCTCTCAAATAAATAAATAAAATCTTAAAAAAAATAAAAAAGAATGCCTGCAATCAGTAAACAATTATGTACCAACTATTAGTATCATTACTCTAAAATAAAGAAAATCTACCCCACTTTTAAAGATCTTTAAGTCTGCCAAAAAGTCATAAAACTGAGAAGAAACTGTAGACATTGATATTTACAGTCCCTTTATTGAGCTTCCTTCCCGTTTATTGTAATGATAACCACTGCTAGTTCAGCTTTTAAATGCTTAACACACCCAAAGACTTTAATAGAAATCTCACACATTAAAAAAAAAAAAGTTTCAGGCATAAACCTTTTCAACCAGCCCCTATTTCTCCACTGAGCCTCCTAAAACAAGATCATAAAATTCTCAACTTCAAAGCATTCAATTCCACTGAACTCACTACACCTGAATGAGTCAATTACCCCAGTTAGAGTGGGCCAAGTATCTTAAAAGCTTTTACATTTTACTAACACCACCTTTCGAATAGAAGGAACAACTGGGCCTACAAGGCAAAAACAAAAACAAAAAAAAACAAAAAAACTTGAAGGTTTCGGCCATTATTAACTATATCAAAGATTTTTTAAATTTATTAATAATCGGGATAAATCCAAGTACTGATCGGGATAAATCCAATTAATTAAACGTTCAGTTTTTGTGGTTTTAAAATATTTATTAAAATCAAATTATTGGGGCACCTGGGTGGCTCAGTTGGTTAAGCGGCTGCCTTCGGCTCAGGTCATGATCCCAGGGTCCTGGGATCAAGTCTCACATCGGGCTCCCTGCTCAGTGGGGAGCCTGCTTCTGCTTCTCCCTCTCCCTCTGCCTGCCACTACCCCTGCTTGTGCTCTCTATCTGTCAAATAAAAAAAATAAAATAAAATCTTAAAATCAAATTATTTAACTAGTTTTAAAAACCACTGACAAAAGTCAAGGGGCGCCTGGGTGGCTCAGTCAGTTGAGGTGTTGATCTCAGGGTTCTGGGTTGAAGCCCTGTGTTTGGCTCCATGAAAAATTGACAAAAATCAATTAAATTGGGACCTGTTTTGCAGCAAATTTTAGAAGTATATCCAGCAAGATGCTCTTTGAATAGCAAGAAATAGAAAAGACATGGTCTATAATGGGGTATCGGTTTTCATTTTTTGAAAGTCACTTTAATGTCTTTATGTATACATGTGTACTTTTCTAGGTAAATGCCTGTACCTCTCCTAACAAAAATACATAATAAACATGCATTTCATGGGGTTTTTTTTCAAAATCTTCAAAGAATGATGTATACTGTCTATTAAGAGTTAATGAATTCAAAAGTGAATTAAAAGATTCAGCCTCAGAACTCAAAGGATCAATTAAAGAAACAAAACCAAACAAAACACTAGCTCCAAGGATGGGTGTTAATAAAGTTAAGGGTTGAACTAAAACATATGAAATGTATCTTTAAGAAATGGGGTTATACCTATTTCACTGAAAATATGTGATCATAAACCTAAATAAAAACAGTGAGATCGGGGCGCCTGGGTGGCTCAGTCGTTAAGCGTCTGCCTTTGGCTCAGGTCATGATCCCAGGGTCCTGGGATCGAGCCCCACGTCTGGCTCTTGGCTCGGCTGGGAGCCTGCTTCTCCCTCTTCCTCTGCCTCTCCCCTGCTCATGCTCTCTCTCTCTCTCTCTGTATCTCTCTGTCTCAGATGAAAAAAAACAAAAAACAAAAAACAGTGAGATCCCCCAGCCCAAAATACATTGTCAATGATAGTCCCCTAATCATATTGCAATTAGCTATAAAATTTTTAGAAAGAAAAATACTAAAATATGAAAATATGGAGGAAATAAATTTTTGTTAAAGATTTTATTTATTTATTTGATAGAGAGAGAGAGACAGCAAGCACAAGTAGGCAGAGTGGCAGGCAGAGGGAGAGGAGAAGCAAACTCCCCACTGAGCAGGAAGACCAACCTGGGACTCGATCCCAGGACCCTGGGATCATGACCTGAGTCCAAGGCAGGCACTTAACCAACTGAGCCACCCAGGCACCCCTGGAGGAAATAAAATTACTAGAAAACTATATGAGTGTCCATCCAGCAAAATTGCTTGTAATCAGCATGTCTTATTCATCTCAGCAAAGGTAAGTGTAAATCTTTTTCACTTGTACATTTGGCGGGGGGGCAGACAGGCTTTAAAGTTAAATTATAGAAAGTTCACAGTGAGTGACTGATTAAACAGAAGATTTTCCTAAAAATATTTGTCATTCCAATATACTAGGATAAAGAACCTTAAGACTAAAACTTTTGAGTGCTCAGTATAGAAATGAATCACAATAAACATATAAGCTTGAACTTAGATGACCTACACGACCCAATGCTTTGGAATGGTTTTTGCTCAACAGGCCTAAAAGTACAAATTCATTTTTGACTCTAAAACAATAATTTTTTTTAAAGAACTAATCTATTTCTAAAATAAAATGATTGGAAGTTAAATATAATTAGGGATGCTATTTAAATTCTATGAGTAACTATGCCAAAAGTTACACATTTGTACCTGCCTGTTTACACAATCTGAAAACAGATAAAGTTATGAACTTTAATGTTTCAATAAAGCCATGTTATATTTTCAGGGTGCCTGGGTGGCTCAGTCCGTTAAGCGTCTGCCTTCGGCTCAGGTCATGATCTCAGGGTCCTGGGATCGAGCCCCACATCGGCTCCCTGCTTGGTGGGGAGTCTGCTTCTCCTTCTCCCTCTGCTCGTGCTCTCTCTCACTTGCTCACTCTCTCTCTCAAATAAATAAATAAAACATCTTAAAAAAAAAAAAGCCACGTTCTATTTTCATTCAGGTTTTCTAGCGTTATCAATAGAAATATCTATCTGTGGTATACATAGGTAACTTCTTTACGTAAATGCCTGTGCTCTTTTAACAAAGATAAGTGGAAAGTAAATGGGAGCAGGAAGACTTGAAGGTAGGGACTAGAAGATAGAACAGGTAAAGAGCTAAGGCCAAGTTTGTGGACTGTTGTCTGGTTCCTATTAATAAAGGGCAGCCCAGCTCACCTACGTCCATACATGAAAAATTAAGTGGATCATTGCGATGATGTTTACATAATTCATGTTAGAAAATACTTGGACCCTCCTCTTCCCCTAAGAGGCCTGAGGTGACCTCTGAAAATGCTTGACCCTGAAACCCCTACAAAATCATGCAAATCAAGAGGTTCAAATCTGCGTGTTCACTTTAGGAACACACGTGAAACTGCCCAGGCCATCAAGGGTATGCATATCCGAAAAGCCACCAAGTATCTGAAGGATGTCACTTTGCAGAAGCAGTGTGTGCCATTCTGTCGCTACCATGGTGGAGTTGGTAGGTGTGCCCAGACCAAACAGCGGGGCTGGACACAGGGCTGGTGGCCCAAGAAGAGTGTTGAATTTTTACTGCACATGCTTAAAAATGCAGAGAGTAATGCTGAACTTAAGGGTTTAGATGTAGACTCTCTGGTCATTGAGCACATCCGGGTGAACAAAGTCCCCAAGATGCAGCGTAGAACGTACAGGGCTCATGGTTGGATTAACCCACACATGAGCTCTCCTTGCCACACCTAGATGATCCTTACTGAAAAAGCGCTGGTTGTTCCTAAACCAGAAGAGGAGGTTGCACAGAAGAAAAAGATATCTCAGAAGAGACTGAAGAAACAAAAACTTATGGGCTGGGAGTAAATTCCGCATAGGATAAATGCAAATAAGAATAAAAAGAGAATGTTGGTTATCTATTATTAAACATATTTCAAGTATCCTCAAAAGAAAAAAAAATACTTGTACCTAAAATATCCAGATCACTGAAGCAAAGATGAATTCTTGAATTAACTGAATAGTGCCATACTCCTTCATTTTGCTTTGTTGGCTAAAGACTGACTAGATGGTTATTTTATGCCCTCCTAAGTATTTCTAAAAGTCTCCATCCCTCACCTCCAACCCCACAGCTTTTCCACTGTCTAAACTGAAAGAATCTTCTTTCAAGAAGTATGCAAAGCAACTCTTAGATCTGGAGTGGGTTCAGACACTGGAGTTAAATGACAATGTGATCCTGATACCCTTAGAATTATCATCATCTAACATTAAAAGCAACAAGCAACAAGCCTTCTTCACAAAATTCAACCTTCAATTTAACAAAAGGCCCTATGTAAAAATTTCATCATCATATACTATTTATAACTAATGCAAATATAGGGATGGATAATATGATCATAAAATAATTTCCATTATCCCTGGGAATCCTAAAACACCAAGGACTGCACGAAAATACATCTTTTCTAAAAAGATACATAAAAGTTCAGATCATAGTTACCACACATTTCATTTTCTAACACCACAACATAGATCATATTTTTCTTCTCTGTACATTTTCTCAGTCTTCTCATTCTTAACCTAGTGCTATTAGGCCAATATCCCAGTGCTCTTTAAAGTTTATTGAATGACATGCTAAATTCCTCACACTTAGGACTTTTCAATCCTAAAACTAATATGAACTGTGATTCCCCAAAGTGGCAAGAAACATGAGTATTATGTGGACATAGTATTTTCCTAGATAGCTGACCAAATCTGTAGTCGCTGTGGTGGCACTGATTAAATGAGACTCTGGCCTTTCCTGTTTCAGGAGAGCAGACTGCACTATTTTCCAGCCATTTTTCTTATAAACGAATATAGCAGATTTCAAGGATTTTAGGGATCGATTCAGAACAATTGTCACTACAGGAGAAACAACAGCTTAATACTCTGCCTGCATTTTAAAAGTTTGACATGCCTTATGATGCTATATTTTGAGTAAAATACTAAGTCAGGCTTATAATGTTCTTAAATACAGAAACTGTACCTCATGTTACTTTCTGAGCCTCACATATAACAATGTACAATTCCTTTTAAATAGTGTTTCTTCTAATTTTTGTCTTAGTAAAAACAAATTTGCGGATAAAAAGGTTTTCTTGGGTAGTATGTAATCTTAAAAATTCCTACACTATCCTGTAGACCCTAAAATACAGAACACAAAATGTAAACAATAAAAGCCTTATAGCCAATAAATACCTCGGTGGGGGGAGTGGAGAAAGTCAGAAAAATATACAAAGCATTGAAAGGCTGGATACGTGAAGGATGCCAGAGGGGAGCAGGGGAGGGCTTCACGAGGTTCTAGGCAAGCCCTGTGATGACGTCACCTCACAGCCATAATGTTACAGCAGTCAGCACAGGCCTCCTCTTTTCCTATTGGTGAACACCCTGTCAGCCGACATCAGAAGATAATCATCATTGGCCAGACAATTACAACTGGAGCGACTAACTAGCATCCACCGCTGTTAGCACAAACCTGGCAGGCTGCTGAAAGAGAAGGCAGAGCCCAGCTGCCCTTCTCACTCAATGAATTTTATGTCGCCTTGCCTTACCAGTCACTATGTGATTTCGCTTCCTTGCTAGCAGCACTTATAAATTAAGTCAGCTATTAGTGGCCATAACAGGTAAAGGCGAGACGTCTCCTTAAGGGACAAAATGCCTTTCTTTTCAATGTTGTAAAATCCCAGACAGGGCTTTTCAGTGTAAAATTGGAAGTCAAAAATGCTACTGAGCTAGAAGCACGCATTTTTTCTCTACCTCTACCTCGTCTAATAAAGTCCTATTTACCGGATAACATTACCGGAGATATTTTTAACTTGCCGTGTAGTTTCAAGATGAGGTCTCAGGAGGATTCTCCAAGGAAATATATTTATGAGTTTGCATTCATTTCAACTGCTGCTCTATTATACATGAAACTATTTGCTAGAAAATTAAAAAGGTCTATGTACCTATCCTGTGTTTAGAACAATGAGTATAGGGTTAATCATTTAAGGCAGCAATAAGCCTGATAAACTTGCCACAGTCGAACACTTTAGTGTTTACACAAATACCACTCCAAAATAAGGGGACCATAACATTAATATGTAATAAGGTAATGAATATGGAATATAGGATATGGCTAATAAACTACTCTTATTTAAGGTTCTCTTAAATAATGCTACGGAGCGCACAGACAGCATACTGACAAAACAGCACTCCTGGCCTTTCTCACAATTCTTCAAAGGACCGGGTAGCTCTTTTTTGAGAGAGAAGTTATAATTCTCTACATTAACAAGCTTTGTTTGAGGCCCTAAGACATTTTTAAGGACAAGTGCAAATGACTGCTCAAAAGAGTAGATGCTTCACAATATTGTGTTTGTCGCCCAGAAGCTATTTCAAACCATTTTGTAAAGGTAAAGCTTTGGTTTCCTAAACTTCCCCTGCCCCCAAGAGGGTTTAAGCCTTGGTTATGGAGCTCCCTACTCCTGTTAAGAAGGGAAAGAAAAAAGAAAATCGTTTTCTTACGCACCTTGGTCGAGACTTTTTGCTGTTGGGATTTTGGTGGGGAAGGCTTAGAAAATTGGACCCCCAGGATACCGGGAGAGATGCACCCCCTCTGGAATAGGGGATAAAAAGGAGAAAGCAAGACAATTAAGGTCGGGAAGACCTGCAAGGAAAGAGAAACAGCCAGTAGAGCTTTTTCACTGCAAAAGGCAAGCTAAAAAAATAGGGTCAACAAAGAAAAAGTCAGGAAGGGAAAAATCCCAGTACGTGCCTATGACATAGCATTCAAACTCAGGGGGAGGCCAAATATGTTAAACTTCAGGTATTAACAGGTAGACCTGGCAATAAAATGGGCACCAGTAATCATTTTAACTCACTGGATAAGCATCTTCCCCAGCATCTGCCATGTACAAAGCTCTCTTCAACGTGCTCCGAATGAGACAAGAACCATGCCCTAAAGAGCTGACGGTCTGGAAGGAAGGAGGCACCGGCAGACATGTAAAAATTCATGCATATAAATAAAAGCTAGGAAAGATGTTGCCAGAAGAACGGTCCCTAAAGAGCTAGAAGGAATACAGTGATGAGAGCTCAACAGGAGAAAAGAACTTGGCGCATTTTTGCCATTTTCGGTCCCGGTGAGGGCAAGGCCCTGTCTAGCTCATTGTGTACTTGTTGAGTGAATGCATTAAAGAGGCGGGAAACGGTTACCTGGCCTCAGAGAAAAGGCAACCGGTAAATAAGAGGCACTATCGACCGCGGCGGTGCAAGGGAGGGCTGGCCGACCGTGAATGGGGGCAGCCAAGGCGAGGGGACGCCGGCTCCAGAAAGGCAGGTTCAATAAAGGTGCACCAAGTTGAAGACAAGGGAGACTAGAAAACAGCACACAGCGCTCATGGGGGAAGAAGATGGGCTCCAGTGGGGTGGCAAGAGAACCGGACAAACAGCTGCAGAGATGATCCGGCCGCTCAGGGGGCCAGCCTGGCAGTTCCGAGCGCCCGCGGCCTCCGGCCCCCGCCCCGCCCCGCCCCGCCTTCAGCACCACCCTCTAGGCGGGAGGAGGAAGTGCCTCCGGAGAAGGTCCCCAGGCCGCAGGGCCCCGAGAGGGGTCGGCCTCCCCAAGTGCCAAAGGCCTTTCAATGTCTGCACTCCTACGGGATCGGGCCTCGAGGTGTACCACCACCTTCCGGACCCACCCTCGGCGCTCGCCGGTCCAGGAGGGGCCCCAGCCCCGCGCCCCAAGTGCCCGCCGCACTTCCAGGGCTTCGGAGTGGATCGCGTCCGCCTGCTGGCTTCCGGCTCCGGCCAGACGCGGCTCTCGGGCCCCCAAACGCCCCGCACCCAGTGCAGTCCCCAGCCCAGCCGCAGCGGGCGTGAATGCGCCGTGCCCTCCGCACCCGCCCCCAACAGGCCGGGCCCAGCCCGCGCGCAGCGCGCAGGGGGCGGGCTCGGCTGGGCTACAGCCGCAAAGGGCCAGCGGGCCTCGGGCGGGCCAGCGGGACGGGAGGAGGCAGGCACCGCGGCCAAGCCTTCAGGGGCCAGTCACAACTCCTGGGGACCGGAGGAAAGGAAGTTGAACCTCCCTCCACCAGCTCCGGCCCGCGGCACCCCCTCCTACCGTACCAGCCAGCCCCGGCCCCCCGCGCGCCCGCGTCTTTGGTTTCCCATTGATGAGAGGGGGGAGGGAAGGCAGGTCGTGACGGCGCGGGGCACGCGCGCTCGCGCACGCGGCGGCGGGCAGGATCCCTTGGCTCCGGAGAGCCCCTCAGTCCGACCCTCCCATCGAGCACCCAGGAGGCTGCAGGCCACTGCCCAGCTCCGGGGTGCGTTGAGCGTGCACTTTACTGATCGCCAGACCCGGGCTTAAGGAGAGGACCGGCATGTCTGCCACGGCAGCTCGGTCTACAAGGAAGAAGAGAGATGAGCACACCCTCCCCTGTTAAATATTGCAAGGTGACACAGGATCGCCTCCCACACAGGGATTTTCAAAAGGACTGGCGGAGGGAACACACTAAACAAGCAAAACTCTTTCCCTATTAGAAGTTTGGGGAAGAGCCCCCAAGGACTCTGCGGACCGAGGGATTTTTGATCTCTGTCTCAACTTCAATCAACAGCTTCCTACTGAATTAGAACCGACTGTGTCCAAAAGGCGTTTCCGTAAAACAGAAACTTAATAATGGCGTGGCTCCACTTGCTCGGGTTCATTCATTTTTATTACTGTTTTCATTGTCCCCTCCCCCTCCGCCCCCGCCTCTTAATGAAACCGGAAAGGGATCCGCGTGGGGAAGGGGGTCCAGGAAAGGAGAAATCCGGCCGGGGAGCAGCAGAGAGTAGGGCAGTGAAGTAGGAGGGCTGCAAGGAGAAAGGAAGGACACGAGGGATGGAGAGAGGGCGAGGACCAGAGAGCGCAGGCGGGAGAGGGTTAAACGGAGCAGAAGCCTGGGTCCTTCCTCCACTGCCTTTCACACTCAGCTTGCGGGAGGCCAAGCTAGAAAACCCAAATCTAGATGAAAATCAGAAGGTAGCACAGGTAGGGAATCTGGACTGTAGCATCTCTCCCGCCTTCCGTGTCGCGCAGACATCTACTCTATAT
This sequence comes from Halichoerus grypus, assembly GCF_964656455.1. Classification (NCBI taxonomy): domain Eukaryota; kingdom Metazoa; phylum Chordata; class Mammalia; order Carnivora; family Phocidae; genus Halichoerus; species Halichoerus grypus. The sequence goes on from NC_135714.1 coordinate 90,045,969, forward strand.
ACTCATGTATGTTCTATGTTATATAATCTATGTTAAAGATGTATGTGTAGCCACGGTTCACACAGGGGCACTCACAGACCCACGCGCTTCATGCAGCCCCAGTGGTTCCTGCACCCGGGAGACCCGGGAACTCAGCGACCAGCTCTCTGCTGCCTGCGATTCATCGCTCCATTCACGCCCCAGACAGAAAACACCGACATTAAGGCACAGCGGGAAGACGCGCAGGGCTCCCGGGAAGAGTATCACGCGAAACCATCACCTACCAGTTTTCCTGCATCCACTGGATGGCTTCATTCTCGTTGAACTGCTTTTCGAATTCATATTCTTGTAAAGTCAACACTGACATGTTCATTGGGGCTGATCTTCGGAGTCGCTACGTGTTCTCTACACAAAATAAAATAATCTGTAAAGCGCTTGATTTCGAATGCTCTCCTGTTTTCCCCACCCACCCCCCTAGGTCTTCCCCCGGCGGCTGGATCTCCGCGGGCCGGCCTCTCCCAGCCTCTCTCAGCTACATCCAGGGTTGAGCATTGCCTGTGCCACGGCTCCCAGGTCCTCGCTTCGGCGCTCTCCTCCTCCCGGCGTCCGCATCCACCGGCGGAGGAAATGAATGCCTTGCGGTCTTAGTGCCCGCACGTTTGTCCATCACCCTTTTTACTTGTCTACAGGGAAATCTCCTCCCCCTCGTGCGATCAGAAAATTAACCCTTTGCGAGAGAGAGAAAGCGAGACCTCTCGCCCTGAGGGGCAGTTTTGCTGATGCGAAGGTGACTAGGGGAATGGAGGAAGGGTGACGAGAAGGAGGAAGCGGCCTCGGGGTCATTCACAATCCCCAATCCCAACCTCGTGGGCAGCCTAGCCTTGCCTCTGAACGTAGTTTCGGCTTGCCAGGTGCAGCCGTCAGGCGCGCGGACCTGCAAGCTTGGCTAGTAGGCGTTTAAGAAACGGTGAAACCTGCCCGCTCTTTCGCCAGGAGAACTCCAGGCAAATTTGTGCTGAGATCACACGTAAGAGGAACGCGCTTTCCACCTTCTTGCCCCCGCCATACTCTCGGGATCCCCCACCCCAGAGCTATGGCTTTGACTACCGCAAACCTGGGGCCCGGCAGCCCCCAGATCTCCTCAATCACTCGCGGGCTGGGGATGCTGGGGTAAGGAGATGGAAGGTGGCGAGCGACCAGTGGCCGGAAGAGGGAGAGAGGCTGCTAGGTGGAGGGTTTGGGTACAGCAAGAGGTAGACTTAATGAACTGACAAAGGGGGGAAGGAAGTTAGCAGATAGGAGAACTGACCAGCTGGTCCAATGCAAAAACTTTATTTATATGTAAAATTTCGTTTTATATATTTCACGGGTAGGTGGAACAGAATCGTGTTGAGGAGAAGGCTAAATGCAATGTTGACCCCTACTGAAACCCCAGTCTCATAGCAGTGTCCTAAACTCAGCTTCTGTTTACACCCCTCCTTATTCTCAGGAGGAAAAGGATTTTCTACTCCGGCCGTCCCTCCACTCATTACCCACAGGTTCGGAAAAAATGAGGTATAGGAGACATGGAGTTACCTAATAATTTATGGATGTAATTGCAAGCCCCATATAATAAGGAACCTATGCTTTAAAAATTAGGTGGACATTAGGACCAAGAAGAAAATTCCCTTCCTTACTCCGGTGCTCATTTCCCCACCTCACCTGTAGTCCAAGTAGAGGGTATTTTCATTCAAAGTTAGGTTGCCTGGAAACTATGAAAAGTGGGAACTGGGAGAAATATCTCTGTAAAGGAGGAAGATATAACAAGAAATTAAAGAAAGAGTTTTTTAAATCCAATACAATATTACTTAAAAGGCTAGATTGGTTGATGATTAACAATAACTTGTAAGGTGATCCTCCCAAAAAGATTTCAGGTATAGACTTTCCTTGTCTCTCCATTTCAGGGTTGTCATTCTAGATAATTCTGCAGTACAAGTCAGAATGAATTTAAAAATAAAGGCCAGGTGATATTGACCCAGAAGATGGGTGTGGTCTGATGAGAGAGAAAGATTTTTTACAGTACCTAGGCCTGTGAGCAATCAATAAATATTTGTAAGATGAATGAGTGATTGATTAAATAAATGAAAGAAGGGAGGGAAGTGAGAAAGGAATCAAATTCCAGCAGACGTTTTACTGTATATTGCAAGGATAAGTCTTTAGTCTTAAAAAGATTTGATTTTCAAATTCAGTGCCCTTACGAGTCATCACATCAATTTCCAACCAATATGAAACATTCTCATTTACTCTGTTTCTCACTCAAATAATGGTTGTTATTGCCTGTTTATTTTTCAGAGATGGATATGAGGTTATGTTAAAATATCTGATTTGTTCTTAACAGTGTCTAAAGAAAAATTACTCTGACATGGGAGATATGTCCCTATTTTTGACCTTTAAAATGGACAACTACAAAAAATGATAAATGCTTGGTAGTACTAAGTGCTTCCAAGGGTATTCAGGCACTGCCAGTGGCCGTAAAAACCGGTGACCATCCCAAAAACAATCTGGCCACCTATTTGGTCATTTTAAACCCATTTACCCTCTAACCATTTATTCACCAGATATGAGCTCTTGAGACTCAGTGGAGAAGAAATGAGATAGGGCTCTTGCTCTTTTGGAGCTCACATTTCAGAGGGCAAGACAAAATAATTTCGTACAGAGTGAAGCGCTAGAATGAAAATTAATCAGGGGCGCCTGGGTGGCTCAGTCGTTAAGCATCGGCCTTCGGCTCAGCTCATGATCCCAGGGTCCTGGGATCAAGCCCCACATCAGGCTCCCTGCTCCACGGGAAGCCTACTTCTCCCTCTCCCACTCCCCCTGCTTGTGTTCTCTCTCGTGCTGTGTCTCTCTGTCAAATAAATAAATAAATAAAATCTTAAAAAAAAAAAAAGCCTCAGGCTCTTGGTTTCAGCTCAGGTAGTGAGTGATCTTAGGATCATGAGATCCAGCCCCCAAACAGACTCTAGGCTTAGCAGAGTCTGCCTAAGACTGTCTCTTCCGGGGGCTCCTGAGTGGCTCAGTCGGTCATGATCTCAGGGTCCAGGGATTGAGCCCCACATCGGGCTACCTGCTCAGCAGGGAGTCTGCTTCTCCCTCTGACCCATGCTCATCTCGTGCTCTGTCTCAAATAAACAAATAAAATCTTTAAAAAAAAAAAGACTGTCTCTCCCCTGCCCCACCCTCCCGGCCTGCTAACCGCCCCCCACCTCATGCCTGTACACGTACACACTCTTTCTCTCTCTCTTAAAAATGAATAAATCTTAAAAAAAAAAAAAAAAGGAAAAAAAGAAAATCAGTATGACGGTAAGGGATAGAAGTGCTCATTTAAGCCCTTTTAGGCCTCACAGAGAAGATGATTTTGATTTGAAACCAGAGTGGCAAAGAGGCAGCCACATCTTGCAGAAAGTTACAAGAAGCAAGAGCAAGTACAAAAGTCGTGGGGTAAGAAAGGAGTTTGCAGGAGTAAGGGCAAAAGGTTGGTGTGTCCCCAGGTTATAAATAAAGAGTAACTGACAGGTTAAAGAGACAAGTAGGCCAGGTCTTGGCAACTTGGTAATAAAGATATTTGGATTTGATTCTACCTGCAGCGGGGTATTAAAGGGTCTTTAGCTGGGAATATCGCATGATAATTCCTAGTAATTCTACAACTAGGAACTTATTCTGAAGATATACTTGCAAAAACATTCTAGATGTAAAAAAACAAAACAAAACAAAACAAAAACATTCTAGATGTATGTACAAGATATTGTTCAGCAGTTTATAATAACAAAACACTGGAAATAATGGGGGGCTGGTTAACTAAATGATGACACATCTTTATAATGGTATATTATAAAGCTTTGCTAAAAGAAATGGTTCTGTAGGTTGTAATATTGAAGGATTCCAGATATATCTTTAAGGAAAATAAAAAAGTAAGGCACAGCACATTGTGTATAGTGTTACATTAAGAAAAACATTTACAATTGCACATAATTTTTTTTTCTGGAAAGACAAACAACAATTCGTTGGTGATGTATGTTTGGAGAAAGACCTGGGAGCAAACTAAGGAGAGCTCCTACTTCTTATTTATACTGTTTGTTTTTCTGAAGTATTTGAGTTTTTTTATGATGTATTTGTATTTCATTTAAAAAAAGTCAACAGGAATTAGCAGAGTAGTGAGATAATGGGTCAGTTTTCTATTTTTATTTTTCTCTATTGAAAGATTTCATATGTAGCATAATATTAGAAATAAAACATTCTAAATGGTGACTTTTCTAGACTTATTTTAGGGGCTATAGAAGGTTGGGAAAGATGGAGAGGAAGGTTGGGAGGGTGCCCAGCAACACCACTAAGAATCTTTATGAAAAGATTTATTGTGTGTGTTTCTGACCCATAACCAGATAGGTAATTACTATTGAATATAAATAACTGAGGCTCAAAAAGTAACAGTTAATTGATATTTAGTAGTAAAATTTTAAAAAGTTAGGCCAGAGAGTAAGCAGTATTTGAAAGACATAAATTTACTGTAAAGATGACTCAATTACTAAGCAAAAGATTTGGATTTTAGTACTAACTTTATTCCAGACCTAGCTATCTGATCTTGGGGAAAGTAAATCCATCCTTTAATTTCCTTTTCTATGTATAAAATAACAGTACTGAGCTGGATGATCTTGATACCAGCTCAAATTTCTCTGGCACAGAAATATGTTAAAATACACACATTGTTTCTGGGCCTTTCTAATAATACTTACCTGCTTTTCTAGAACTCTATTCCATAGGTGGAATTTAACCAAGCTGAATCATTTGAGATCCTCTGAACATCTTAAGTTTTGGCTCTTTTTCTCCTATAATTCCCTCTACTCGAGATACCATTCCATGACAAACTCCCCATTTCTACCTGTCGAATTCAGTCCACTCTTTGGATATTCACAAGCTACTACCTACTTGAGGCTTTTCCTGTTCACAGAGATGATCTCTCACTCTTGCTTCTGACGCTCTTGAAGCTCTAGTTAGCGTAGCTCTTAAGGCCCTGCCTGAGCCATCCACTTCCATGTAGGAGATTATAAATTTCCTTAAGGGTAGGGATGATGTTTTTTTTTTTATTGTATTCATTTGCTAGAACTGCTGTAACAAATGACCACAAACTGCCACGTTGCCCCAGAGTTGCATAGCTCTGTTTATTGGAGATATTTTCAAAAAGTGGACAGCATATTGTTTTGTAAAAGAGAAATGCTTTTTTGCGTTCTTAATATTGCATATTAAAAACTCATCCATAAACTGATAACTGCCATAGAGAAGAAAAATCAATATTTGGTTCCTGAACATCTTCACTTTAGACCTCTTTGAAAATTCTAAATCCTGGGAAGAATTATTTTTTTCTCAAAGACATAATTTATTGGTAAACCAAAGAGGCCAAGGAACCTTTAGCCAACCCCTAACCCTTTCCTGAGCAAAAACTGACAGAATAGAGATGGCTCTCCACCTCCTCACGAGGTTTTTGGTTGGAACAGGGACGTTGAGGCCCAGGGCTTCCTTAAAGACTCTGGCAGGACTGAGCCCTCTCCCACACAGTGGAAGGAACAAGCTGAGCCAGGCACCCACCTTCTGATCCTGCTACCCATTGCCCTCCAGTGATGCTTTGGGCTGCCCAGGGTAGTATCCCTACTCTCCTTATCCGAATTCTGAGTATCTCCTTCTCTTGACCCTGAATTTTGGGGTGGGTCTGTGTTACCTCAGACCCTTTCCCAAATAGACCCGTCTTAAAAGATCTTATTATACTGACAAATGTTCCTTATTGATCTTGGAGGGAATTGAAGTAAATATAAAAGACATTGACTATTTTATATAAATAAGAGAAGTGCAAATAATTAGGTAAAAATAAAGTCACACTCCAAAATTGATACCTACAAAAGTTTAAGTATATGAGCAGTGAGCACAGCAGTTCAAGAGGAAGAAATTTGACTTAAGAAAATAATAAGACTGGACTTTCACAAGTCCAGTTTTACCCTGGGGTTTTCACAACACTGTGAGCACGTGCCTGCCTCATTCAAGACTTCCTGTCTGGAACCATCTGAGTCTATAAGCCAAGACTCTTCACTTTGGTAGTGAATAGCAGAGGGCAAGGAAGGTCCAGGGAATGAGTTTGTCTTGGGGCCGTTGGGGACTCAGGGCCTCTCTGGGAAAGATCAATGGGCTGATGGGCTTCTACCTGTCTTCTGCTTTCTTTATTTCAGATGTATTCTGATACACTTCCCCTATATACAGTCAATACACAGAATTATTCTGTAGTACAAAAATTTGTTTGAGATATAAATCAAAACCCCGAAGAATGCTATTTGATAATGAAAGCAGATTTTTCATCATTGCTATTAAGACCATAGAGCTCCTGGGGGGATATTGGACAACCTGTGTGTGAAAGGAAACCTCAAGAGCTCACCTCTACATTCTCATTCTGATCTTCCTCTCTCTATATATGAATAGATGTATTAACGACCTGGCTGTTAGGAATTTGCATTTACTCCTCATTATCTGTGTTAATAGAAAAAGAGAAGATGCATGGAAAGTATCTAACAATGAATAAACTTCTTTGAATTAGCAAGAAATACCCAAACCCTCTCCTGCTCTCTCTTTATGGGTCCCAGTTCAGACTCTACAGTTCAGGCCTCAAGAAAGGCAAGGGTCTCAGTGGGTCTCTTCCCTACCATGATCCAACCTTCACCTGTTGGAGTCATTGTGGCAGGGCAGAAGACAGAATAATTCTGTGTATTGACTGGGCCTTTGGAAGAGCATGGAGGTCACTCTATCATGTAAGCTTTAGGAGGGCCTTTTACCGCCTTTGTGACTTGGGCTAAGACTTACTAACGGTGAATACCAATTAAACTCCTAAGGACTTATCTTTTCGGCCTGTTCCAGGCCAGATAAACTAAAGGGGGAGAAAAAAAATCTTCAAATATTTTTCTTATGAGGAATCTCTGAAGAATATTTCCATCTGGTTTCAGTACTAAGAATAATTGTGTCATCTCAAGTAATTGATCTATTAGAAAGATTCCTGTGCATTTTGTCTTCATTGTTAGAACTCTTGGAGGCAAATCTGGGACTTGCCCTTGTACCAAGGATTTAACTTAATATAATACACATTTTTTATCTCATTCCTTTCTCCTTATAATTTGACCCTTACATTTTCTTTTATTTGTTTTTATAATCTTGAGGTATTTTATGCATCCTTCTGCTGTATTATATATCTAGCAGAGTAAGAAAGAAATGGGAGGATGTAAGAAAGGACAGAAGGGAGAAAGAGAGGGAGAGAGGGAGAGAGGGAGGGAGGTTGAGAGGGAGAGAGACCTACCAGCCTCGAATGAAGGCAGGCAAGACCTAAGAGGAGATGTCATTTCAACTGTTTGTTAGAGAAAGGAGAACTTGAAAGGGGAAAAGTGTGGCATATAGTGGAAAGAGTACTAGACTGTTGTCCGAAGGCCTGAGTTCTTTCCTAGGCCGGCCATTAATTTACTGGGTAATACTGGCAAAGCCCTTCCCCTTTATGGCCCTTGGTTTCTTCCTCTGCGAAATGAAGATAGTGGGCAATGTGATCCGTAAGGTCCCTAATGTTTTCATGGTCTTAGCAGGCAAAGGAGGCAGGGGGAGATGACTTGGCAAACTGCCCAGCCTGCAGACAGCTGTGCTACTCCTGGCCTGACCATCTACGGTTCATGTGCTCTGAGCACGGCACGCACCCACAGGGGCAGATTCCTTTCAACCAATTCAACTTCGACCTAGAGTCTTTCTCAATTAGACTATGTGGAAAACTCTTATACTTACTCAACTATCTTGAGACAAATCTTTGAAAGAGATTGGAGGGTGTTTTTTGGAAATTAAGAAGACCTTGAAAAAAAAATGCCATCCAGAAAATAATAGAGTTTCCAAATTGCCAGATGAGTAAAATAGTTCCCAAAACATGGGTTTTCCAAGATCACACTGATTTATTCATGTCTGACTCTGTTTGAAGTCTCATACTGGAGGCTTTTAAAACTGTGAATAATTTTTTTTAAATTAACACTATATAATACCAGTTGTAAAGTCTAATGACTTATAGGGTGTCATGAATTTGAGTGTACTTTCTAATCATTTTGAGTTTCCAAAATTGACTTTTCAATCAGGATGTAGAGGAAGAAAAAAATGGGATTATTGGAGATAAGATAATAGGGGATTGGACATAAGCAACAAATGCAACATTGGCTTGAAAAGAGATTTGAAAGTAAGCAACACTGAAAGAAAAACTTTCCAAAGCTAGAGAAAGATCTGGGGAGATAAGGAAATGAGTGACATAAAGGACGTAGCTTGCAGTATCAGTAGGAAAAATTTCAGAAAAACAGAGCCTATACTCTTATTTTTTTCTATATGGACACGGACATTTCCTGTTTTTGTCTCTCCCCTTCTGGTAACTGCATCCCACTGCTATTTGGGGAACTTTGGGAAGCTCCTTAATTCCACATGGACCCTGTCAGTCATGGGGCAAGCTTCCCTCTCTCCCTCTTCTCCTCAACCAGAGGGATAAAGTGAGCATTTGACTCCTCAAATAAATAAAGTAATACCCTCAAATGCTCCTAAGATTCTCTCTACAGGGCACCTGAATATGAAGTTATTGTCACAAACCCATAAGTGGATCAAGAGATCCTCTCACTACCAACATTGGATCAAGTGAAAGAGAAACTAGCAGAATCTGGGGAGTAACAGCTAGAACTTGCCTAAGCCTGAGCTGCTGAAAAGGGAAATGGCCCCAGTTTCCCAAGGGAGAACTTTGGTTTGCCTTTCTCTCTGTCCATTAATCTGACATCTCCTTATTTTAAAAATCACCATTTCCTAGATCTTTCCCTCAAAGATCTGCCATGTTGAAAGATATGAAAAATATAGATTAATCACAAATAGAGGAATTAGTTGTGAAAATGATTGATATTGTGAAATGACAAATCAGATTACATAAATTTCCCCTGCACTATTATTTCTATCTTAAAATATGTAGTCTGGGAAATAAATCTGTAACCACATTTCTTTTTTTTTTTTAATTTTTTTAAAGATTTTATTTATTTATTTGAGAGAAAGAGAATGAGAGACAGAGAGCATGAGAGGGAGGAGGGTCAGAAGGAGAAGCAGACTCCCCACTGAGCAGGGAGCCTGATGCGGGACTTGATCCCGGGACTCTAGGATCATGACCTGAGCTGACAGTAGTTGCTTAACCAACTGAGCCACCCAGGTGCCCCTGTGACCTCATTTCTTAATTTTCCACCTCCATCTATAGCTCCTGGGCTTAAGAACCTCATCGTTCTCCTTTGGACAACTACCCATCTTTTTGTGCTATTAGAACTGGTCTTAAAAAGGAGGAGGTCTAGGGGCACCTGGGTGGCTCAGTTGGTTAAACAACTGCCTTTGGCTAAGGTCATGATCCTGGAGTCCCGGGATCGAGTCCCACAGTCCCAGGATCGAGTCCCACATCAGGCTCCCTGCTCAGTGGGGAGTCTGCTTCTCCCTCTGATCCTCCCCCCCCCCCCCGTGCTCTCTCTCTCTCTCTCATTCTCTCTCTCTCTCAAATAAATAAATGAAATCTTTTTTTTTTTTTTTAAAAGGAGGAGGTCTTAAAAAGGAGATGGCTCTTTGTTTTCCCACTTAGCACTGCCATTCATTCATTCATTCATTTGTTCATTCATATATCCACTCATTCATTCATTTTTAACAGACACTGTGTGAAGTCCTGAAGATACTCTCATAACCCCAGACCCCAGTGGGAGAGATGACAGTTAATCCAACTGTTATAACATAGTGAAGTAAGGACTCTGAGGAGTATATTATGGAGGTTACTTGAAGACAGAGTAGGGGTATTTAAAACAGACTGTGAGCTTTGGGGAAGGCTCTTGGAGGAGATAACAGTAGTTGAGATTTGAAGGACCAGCAGGACCTCTAGCTCAGAAATCCCTTGACAGGAAGGTATGTGGTGCTATGGAAAGGGCATGATCTTTGGCTTTAGGCTTTATCCTGGTGGGCATCACTTTCTGACAGTGTCTCTTCAGACAAGTACAAAAACAATAGCTTACTATTTCTCAGACTTGAATTTAGTGCTTTGCAAGCATGGTCTTTTTTAATCCTCATAACAACCCTGTGGTCTAGGTTCTGTTAGAATATTCCCAATTTACAGGCACCTGGGTGGCTCAGTCGGTTAAGCGTCTGCCTTTGGCTCAGGTCATGATTCCGGGGTCCTGGGATCGAGTCCCACGTTGGGCTCCTGCTCAGTGGGGAGTCTGCTTCTCCCTCTCTACCCCTACCCCCTGCTTGTGCTCTCTCACACTCTCTCTCTCAAATAAATAAATAAAATCTTTAAAAAAAAAAAAAAGAATATTCCCAATTCACATGTAAGGAGCAGCAAGAGGGTAAGACATCTTCTCATGTTTCCTTAGTTAGGGGAGAATTTGGGATGAGGAACACAGGTAGTCTTGTTAAGAAACAATGCTCTTAAGCAACACACAATTCTATCTCTTTGACCTCTGTTTCCTTCTCTGAAATTGAGGATTAAATACAGTAAAAGGCTTGAATGGATAAATTATATAATGTGACTAACACAGCAGACATTAGCAGGCACGATGTTGATGGTATGACCTTTATCTCAATCTCATGTAGAAAAATAGACATGTGAAAGATGATCCAAGCCAGCCACCTCCGTTCTATAAGTGAGGAAATGTCGAAGCCTGGAGAGGTCAAGTGGCTTTTGCAAAAGCATTTATTCTCAGAGCCTGTTCATTCAGAAGTACGGAAAACCTCATACTGGAAATCATTGGTGCTGACAACTCAGCAAAGTCCCCACCAAGAGAACAGTCTCACTGAGCTTCAGCCATGGTCCAGGAGAGCAACTGTCAGCCTGTCAACTTTCATGACCTCAGCGGCCATTCAGAGTAGTTAGATCCATAAGCTCTACAAACATCACATTCTTTAAAAAAAAAGAAAAACAAAAAGCCCACAGTTTTATTGTAAGGCAATATAATATTATAAAGAAAAGGTAAAAAAGAAAAAAGTGGTGGAGGGTACCTCTCATAAGGTCTCTGCTAACACACTGTTTGCATTCCCACTTCCTAGCTGGGTGATCTGGGCAAGTTATTTATCCCTGTGTGCTTCAATGTTCTCAGCTACAAAAAAAGAATAACAGTGCCTATCTTATATGATTGTTATGAGGATTAAATGAGCTAATAGGGAGCACCTGGGTGGCTCAGTCGGTTGAGCGTCCGACTCTTGGTTTCAGCTCAGGTCATGATCTCAAGGTCGTGGGATAACGCCCCAAGTCGGGCTCCGAGTTCAGCGCTGAGTCTGCTGGAGATCTCTTTCCCCCTCCTTCCTCTCACCCCTCCCACTCCCTGCCCCTCTGCTCTTCCCCCTGCTCACATAAGTGCGCACTCTCTCTCTCTCTCTCAAATAAATAAATAAATAAAATCTTAAAAAAAAAATAAATGAGCTAATATTTACAAAAAGTGTTTAGGGACCAAGAACATAATAAGCATAATATACATGTTTGCTAAATAAAGAAAAATAAAATGCACTAACTCTCTGATGTAGAATAGGGGACATCTGAGCTGAGACTTGAAGAAATTCATTTTGCAGAAAAGCTGGAAAGACATTCCAATTTATAATCGGGAAAAAAAGCACTTGCAAAGATCCAGAGACGTAATGATGCTGAATGTGATGATGACGATGATAACTATAATGATGATGATGATGAACAACCTCTACTGAAGATAGACAATGTACCAGGCCCTTTACTGTATCTTATTTAACCTTGTCAATATCTCTGCAATATAGATTTTACTATCTCATAATCTATCTCATAATATACTCAAGGGAGCTAAGGGTCAGATAAAATCGTGAGAGGCAGAAGCAGGCACACAATTTCAAATCTGACTCGTTTTTGCCCATGGTTGGGAAATTTCAGTTTCCCTGAAGTCTTAGAAGTAGGAGGCAGAGTGGTAGGAGGTAAACTAGAAAGTTGTCCGGAATTCAGATATTAAAAGATCTTGTGTGTCCTTTTGATTTTAAGGAGTTTGGACCTCAATCTTTATATAATGAGGAGTTACTGAGGAATTTGTTCACCAAGGGGCAAGATAAGTTTTGCATTTTTGAACAATTACAGAATCAGGAACACGTTGTGAAGGATGGATTTTTCAAACAATAGGCCACTTTGGCCAAGCAATTGCACTGTTATTGAGTATACCCAAGAGATGTGAAAAGAGGTATTTAAACAAAAATTTGTACATAAATGTTCACTGCAGCATTATTCATAAGAACCCAAAGGTTGAAACAACCCAATGTCTCTCAACTGATGAATGGATAGACAAAATATGGTACATCCATAAAGTAGAATATATTTTGTTAGAAAAAGGAATGAAGTACTAATACATGCTACATCATAGATGAATCTTGAAAAAGGTATGCTAAGTGTAAGAAGCTAGTCACAAAAGATCTCATATTATGTGATTCTATCTCTATAAATTGTCCAGAATAGGCAAATCTATAGAGACAGAAATTAGATTGCTAGTTGCCTAGGGCCAGGAAGCATAGCTGTCAAGGTGATAGCTAAAAGGTATGGGGTTTCTTTCGGGGGTGATGGAAATGTTTTAGTGATTGTAATGATGACCACACAACCCCGTGAATATACTAAACCCATTGAAATGCACACTTTAAATGGGTGAATTGTATGGTATGTTTTATATCTCAGTAAAACTATTACAAAAAGAAAAAAAATATATACAAGCTGAACACCAGCATTCAGAAAGGGATGGTAAGGAGCAGGGAACACACATTTTGGATGGACTTATCAAATGACAGGCAGCGAATTAAACTTTTCACATAGATTATCTCATTTAGCTTAATTCCTACAACAATCTCATACAGTAAGATTTTTTAAAATCCTCAGTTCACAAAAGTGTAAAACTCAGCTCATTGTGCCTTCAAAATCTTTGCTCTTGCCATTTTCTGAAACATAATATCTCTATGTGGATCCCTCTTACGACAGCTTATTTATTTCTGTCCTCAGCTGGGCTCTTACTTTATTGTTCTTTTCTCTCCCTATTTCTAGTGGGTAGGTGTTTTCAACAATCACTCTGGGTTCCTTTCTAGAGCATTACTCCATTCAAAGAATTTTAATATTCATTCAGACTTTAGTGCTCAAATCTAGCTGAAACCCTCTGATACTCTGCTAAAAGGGGTTTTGGTATGTTCATTTTCTTACAGTTTCCAAATAACTTTCCATTGTCCTACATATGAATGGGTTTAACATTCTTTGATCACACTTCTTTCCTTCTAGATCATAAGTGCCATCAGAGGTAAAATAATTACAAATAATCACAATGTAGTGTAAGTGGGTAGGAAATGGGTAGTAGGGGTTAAAATAGATTGCTTTTTCACTTAATATGTGCCAGGCACATACACTCTTTATATATATTATCTCAGATAGGAACTCAATAAATATGTATTTATTGGAAAGAATGTTGTATCCGAAGAAACGCAGGGGGCTTTATGTAGCAGATGATGTTTGAGCTGAGTCACTGAGAATTGGTAAAAATTTTATGTAGGTAATGACAGGGAAGTACATTATAGACCAAGGCACACTTCTGGGGAGGAACTGAGGTCAAGATCGCTGGTATAATATAAACCCGAATTCAGTTCCTGCCTGAGCCTCTCACTGACCATGTTATCTCTGGAACACCTGGACTCCTCTAGGATTCCATGTTCTCGGCTATAAGAGAGGATGACAGAACCTAACTTTTAGGGGTATTGTATAAAGAGTTTAGAAGAGTACCAGGCAAAAAATTCTAAGTGTACAAAATTCTAAGTACATTCTAAAGCCTCAATTTAGATTTTTAGATTTACCGTCTTGCTTGGGAAAGGCTTTAGTGGTTAGGGAACAAATGGCCTTGGGAAACAGACCCATTATTACACCTATCTATTTTTAGTAGGTAGAAAAGACTCAGTAGTGGTTGCTCCTATTCCTTCCATGCATAGCAGTTGTCTGGGAAGAATGGATTAAGGGTAGAAATGGGGCAAGACAAAATAAGAGCTGGTAAGGTGAGAGCCTCTGTTTGTCATGTTAAGGGATAACTGCTCGATTCTTTAAAATGGAGTCAAAAACACAAATGTCTCTGGGGACCAGGATTAGGTAACAAATGAATGAATGAAGTAGGTTATTAGAAAACCGTATTATATTGACTTGGGCACACATTGTGTGCATATCTTCACTTCTGAAAGAAACCTACTTTTTTCCATTTTTTTTTTTTTTTTTCTGAATTCATTGCCATTTCCAGTCTAGCTTTTGGGATGCCTGGGTGGCTCAGTGGGTTAAGCATCTGCCTTCAGCTCAGGTCATGATCCCAGCATCCTGGGATCGAGTCCCACATCGAGCTCCTTGCTCAGCAGGGAGCCTGCTTCTCCCTCTGCCTGCTGCTCTCCCTGCTTGTACTCTTGCTCTCTCTCTTTCTCTCTATTAATACATAAAAAAATCTTTAAAAAAAGTCTATCTTTTGCTTTCCCAATTAACATAAACATGGATATGAGAATATTTCACTTTTCTCTTAACTCTGAGGAAAGAGCACCACGAAAGTAATGACAAATGGCAGCTGATGCTTGGCCTCAGTGTGGACAGACAATAAGGTCTGGTGGGGATTGTGCTGAACTTGAGAATTAGGTCCCATCTAAAGAAGGCAGCAGCCATGGCCAACTGTGGCCTTGTTTGAATGCAGGCCCAATGTTGCCAGATCTTTAATTTCCTAAGAAAAAGTTAAGTATGTTTGTGTATGTCAGTGTGTGACAAGTTAAGATTTTTCAACATTGGTCAGAAATTTTCTTTTCAAACAAATCATTGTTGAGGCAAAACAAAACCTGCCTGTGGTCCAGATTTGACCCAAGGGGCCACCAGTTTACAATCGTTGTATAGGGGTGGGAAGTCACCAAAGCAGCTTGAGGTGAGGGTCACAGGATCAGACTTGCATTCCTGAAAAAGCCCTGAAAGAGCAAATTAGAGACTGGACTGGGGACAAGAAAAGGAATTTTATAGTTGGAGAAAAAACAGGCAAGACCAGTGGTTGCCAAACTTTATATTGTGCTTTTCTATCAGTTAAAAAAAAAATTAGTGATCATCCCCCCATATACGTTTCTTTTTTGAAAATTACATACATGTACTACTGGTATATATTATGTATATTTCACAAAACATCAGATAAATCAAAATTTAAAACAACGAAGAAAAATATAAATTAAAAAAATTTAAATTGAAGTTTTAATATTTTCTCCATGCACATCAAACAGGTATTAGATACCCTAGTTTGGAGATTGTTGAACCAGAATAGAAAGTCTATAATATTTCTATATTACTCTTGAGGAATTCATGATCCAGTTGGTATGTACGCTGTGCTACCTGTTATTTGACAAAGCCTCTGGGGTCGCCTGGAAGACTCAGGAAAGGCTTGATGAAACGGGTGACATTTGCCCTGAATTGTGAAGAATGATTAAGAGTGATGGCTAGGTGGAAAAGAGGAAGTTCATTTCACACAGGAAGAATGGCAGGGACAACATCATGCATTTGTGAAAGCCTAGAGTATGGGAAAGGGATAAAAAAATATGGTGTGTAACTAGAACAATGGGTGTGGGGGAAAAATAAGAGTCGGTAAGGTAGTTGGGATCAGATGATGAAGCGTTGTTTATGCCATGCCGAGGTCTTGGATGTTACACCTTAGGTTACTGGGAACCGTCGAGTAAGTACAGAGAATTGGGAATCTATTGCCATGATTTGGGAAAAACACAATAAAGGCAGGAACTAAGGAAGTGGCAACGGGATGGGTGGAAGAGATGGATTCAGGAACTGTAACTGAGTTTGGATAGAAAGAACTTCATTGTTGAATAGGTGTGGGCATGAGGAAGAGGGAGACATTGAGGAAGAAACCAGGGTTTTTCTTAGGAGTCGAGTGGAAAATGACTCCAGTGGCTGAAGACAAGAAGACTTTGCTCCAGTTTTCAGGGATCAGTGTGGTAGAGTACACAGCCTCTGAAACAGAATAAACTAAATTGAAAACCTTGCTGCATCGCTGTCTACCTTGTGTGATTTTTTTTTTAAGATTTTATTTATTTATTTGAGAGAGAGAGAGACATAGTGAGAGAGGGAACACAAGCAGGGGGGAGTGGGAGAGGGAGAAGCAGGCTTCCCACAGAGCAGGGAGCCCGATGTGGGGCTCGATCCCAGGACTCCGGGATCATGACCTGAGCTGAAGGCAGACGCCTAACGACTGAGCCACCCAGGCGCCCCATGTGATCTTAATCAATGTGTTATCTCTCTGATTCACACTCTTCTCGTCTGTACAATTGGCCTTCTCTGGTGCTCTGTGGCAACATGTCAGTGGAGAAAAATTGCTGTAAGCAACTGAGCTAGTAGGCTCTGATATTTCAGTACTTGTAGAAGACTTGTCTTATGGCTGCTGTAGCAAATTACCATCAATTTGGTGGCTTAAAACAGAAATTTATTCTTTCACAGGTCTAGAGGCCAGAAGTCCAAATTCAGTATCACTGGGCCACAGTCAAGGAGTCAACAGGGCCATGCTCTCTTGGAGGATTCAGGGGAAGAGTCTGTTCCTTTGTTTCTCCAGCTTTTGATGGCTGCAGGCATTTCTTGGCTCCTGGGAGTGCCACTCCAACCTTCAACACCAACATCTTCACATCTCTATCTGCTCTGATATGCATCACCTTCTCCTCTGTGTGTCTGTGTTAAATCTCCCTGTGTCTCCCTCATATAAGGATACATGTGATTAATTCTGGGCCCACCTGGATAAGCCAGGTTAATCTCTCCATCTCAAAACCCTTACTTTAATCACATCTACAAAGACTTCTTCTGCCACAGAAGGTAATATTTACAGGTTCTAGGGATTAGGACCTGATATCCTTTGGTGGCCATTATTCAGTCTACAGTAGCATTTTATTTAGTATTTTAGAGTTTTCTGATTTTATGTGATGCAATCCAGAGTGATTTTCTTCCTGGATTGATTTTTTCCCCCACGAGAAAGAATGAATAAGTTTGGGGGAGGTAAAGGTTTGGAAACACTTTCCTTTAAGATCAAATGAGCTCTACACTTGTCAGATCCTTTTTTTCTTTCCTTGTAATATCAAACAGTTGGAAATTTGGCATTATGTAGCTATAGCTCATGAATAAATGGAAACTATATGCTTAATCATTTCATTGATATTCAAAGTTGCCAGGTAACACTACTTGCATTTCCTCTGCTTTCAGTAGAATAGATTTACTTAAAATAATTTATTTCCCCAAAGGAATAACTTCCATCACATTTTTCTGGCACTGTATAATTTCAGAACGTACAAATATAAAATATAAGGACTGTGACATGATAGGTAACTGAAGAATGGCCTGTCAGTCACAGTCTACTCTCCTTTTAAAATACCTTTATGTAAACTGGAGGTTAGAAAGCCAAAAACTATGTTGACCACTCTTCTTTGCATCTATAATCTGGATACAAATTGTGTTTTATCTATTAGATGCAGACATGACACATTTGGAGGGAGGAAGTTTGTAAGGAAAAACCCTGTTTCTCCCTACTCTACACTTTACTTTCAATACTTCTCATACTGCATGTGTAGGTTTTCCACAATAAGAATTTCTGATTCTGTGTAGACATCAACTGGGTGTCCTACAATTGAACTCAACTTTGACACTGTCTACCTGGACATACCATCAGATCCCACAGGTGAAGGAAGGGCTCAGTCACACAAGACTCCACCTCTCCCCCGTTCAGATGCCAGTCTGAAATCCAGCTTAGTCCCTGTGCTTCTAGCCCACCAGCTACAAATTGGAGATCCCACAACCCTCTCCTTAGGTTCAATAATATGCTACAGTGGCTCACAGAATGGAGGAAAGCAGTTTACCTACTAGATTACTAGTTTGTTATAAAGGATTCAACTCAGGAACAGCCAGATGGAAGAGATAGAAGTGGGCAAGGTACGGGGGCAGGGCATGGAGTTTCGTCCAGCAGGGGAGGGGGTGGAGCTAAAAATTCCAAGAGTCTGAGCACAGGGTGGGTTCCCCTGGCAACCAGCCCTTATCCCGAGGCTATTCAAAAGTTACCTCATTAATACTGATAAAGAAAAATCTGTGTCCTAAGATGGCTGACCAAACCAGCAAGGGAGTCCCAGTCCCTGCCCTGGGGCTCTTCTGGGTTCTCCTCCCTGCCCAGCTTCGCGCACTGCCAAAAGTGCCCAGTATGCGGAAGTAGAAGTGTATAAATTGCCACCTTTGTTTGTGCTTGGGGCTCAGACCTTTGGAGACCACTCTCCTCTGAGCCCACCAGCGTTAAATAAACCTCCTATCCTCCAAGATCTCCGGGCGCCGCTTGGTTCTTCCGTCGGGCGATCCAGTCCAGGTTCCGTAACATTTGGTTCCCTGACCAGGAAACCCAACTGCAACGGCCCATTGTAGCTACCGGTTTGGAGGCAACGGCGGGGTGGTGACAGATCGAGGGATCCTAATGGAGAAGGCGCACCCTGCTTAATTTTCGGCAGTCTCTTGCCCCGGTCACCTCGGGCTGGCTCCGCTCCTCTCTTCCCGCCAGACTTGAGGAGACTTGGCAGGTGAGGACCTGGTCCAGACGTCGGATTCCGGTAAGGCCTGGGGCCCCAGGACCCAGACAGGCCCAGCCCCCTTGGGGTGGAAGGGGAGCCTGATCACCTCCCAGAGACCTCTTAGAGGTCTTACAGGTAGGGATTCTCAGGGAGGGAATGTAATAACTTCTGGAGTGTGAATGTGTGAGTGAACTTGCAGTCCGACCTGGCTTGCTCAAGCGGACTGATTCTGTGACTCCACAGGCGGGCACCCTTAAGGTCCCTAGAAGCCTACAGAGTCTGAGTGGGCCTGTCTGCAATTCAGTGGTGAACGGCATAGAGCCTAGGGTGGCATCAGAATAGATTCTGATTGTAAGTCACAATGCTGAGACCGCTATGGCTAAGCCTCACCTAAGCTCCTTTGGGACACGGCCAGACGGGCATCTGATTGGTCTCCTCACCTCAGGAGGCACCCCCCTCTTTGTCTGTCTCTGCGCCACCACACACGGGAACATCACCATGGGGTCAGGGCAGTGTAAACCTACAGTTCTAGGGACCATGATCAAAAATTTTAAGAAGGGGTTTTCGGGAGACTATGGAGTCAGGATGAACCCCAGCAAGTTGAGAACCCTATGTGAATTGGCCCACCTTTAATGTCGGGTGGCCCTCAGAAGGGACATTGGATGTCCCAACGATTCGTCGAGTATGGCAAGTTGTAACAGGAGAACCAGGACACCCTGACCAGATTCCGTACATTGACTCCTGGCTAGGAATTGCCCAGACCCTTCCCCCCTGGGTGCGACTCGCTTGCAATAGGCAGGGATAGGCCAGGGTCTTAATCGCCTCATCCAAGCGACCTAAAGAAAATTAGCAAAAGCCCAAGTCTCCACAAATCATAGCCGAAGATCCTGAGGACACACCGATCCTGGCCCCACCGTATGCACCCTCAAGACCATCTATACCTGGCCCTTCAGTTCCAGACACTCCACAGCCATCGGTTTCACCGGCACCCCTGGGCCCAGAGGATCCACCAGTGCCCCCAGGCCCAAAGGATCCACTTTCTCCAGGACCAACGGCCAGGCTGCACCCCAGGCCGGGCGCAAATGCCCTCCAAATGCTGGTAGGAAAGACATGGGAATCTGAGAGGTGCGATGAAGACGGGACGGTCCAACTCGGCTGTTCTATGATGTATTATCAGCCCTTTTCCACCACCAATCTCCTCAACTAGAAACATAACACCCCATCCTACTCTGAGAAACCACAGGCTATGGTAGACCTCATGGAATCCCTCTTCCAGACTCATCGGCCAACCTGGGAAGACTGCCAACAGTTACTCTGCACCCTGTTTAACACAGAGGAAAGGAGGAGAATAATGAAAGGTGCACGGCAGTATCTGGAAGAGCACGCACCAGCAGGAGTCATCAACCCTGCTGCCTGGGCTAATATGGCCGCACCCAAAGAGTGCCCAGCATGGGACTTCACCACAACTGAGGGACAGGCCCACATCCACCGGTACCAGGAGGCCCTCCTCCAGGGAATCCAGGCAGGAGCTAAGAAACCCACGAACATTGTTAAGGTATCCTCGGTCACTCAACAACCAGGGGAGTCCCCTGGGGACTACTACGAAAGACTATGTGAAGCCTACAGGATACACTCCATTTGACCCCAAGGCACAGGAAAGCCAACAGATGGTAAACACCTCCTTCATGGCTCAGGCTGCCCGAGACATCAGAAAAAAACTTCAGAAACTAGAGGATTTCACCGGGATTAACATCACCCAGCTAATAGAGATTGCCAATAAGGTCTACATGAACAGGGAGGTCACAGCCGAATGGGAAGCTTGTGACAAAAAGATGAAAAAGAAAGTCAGCCTTCTTGCCGCTGCCCTGAAAAGGACAACACAAAGGCAGGGAGACTCTGACCACTGAAAGGGGGGAAACCCAGAACTCCCTTGGCAAGGGATCAATGTGCCTACTGTAAGGAGAAAGGGCATTGGAAAAATGAATGTCCCAACCGGAGAAAGGCTCAGAAGCCCAGCTGCTACAAGGAAGAACCCCGAGAGGAAGACCTCATAGGCCTTGCAGGAATGGACTCAGACTGAGGGGAACCGGGCTCTTTTCTCCTTGTCCCCCATGAGCCCAAGGTCAGAATGAAGGTGGGGGGCCAACCAGTGACTTTCATGGTTGATACTGGGGCCGAGCGCTCTGTTGTCACCTCCCCAGTGGCCCTTTTCAGCAAAAGGACTATGACCATCCTTGGGGCCACTGGGACACAGGCGATACAACAGCCCTTTTGCCAGTCTCGCCAGCGCGAACTCAGGGGCCACAAGTTCCGACATGAATTCCTTTAACTGCCTGATTGCCCCATGCCTCTCCTGGGCTGAGACATACTCTCCAAGCTTGGGGCTCAGATAACCTTTGAGCCCACTGGACACACTAGCCTCCGATTGAACCCAAGGCAAGAGGAGACAAGGTCTCTGGTACTAACAATTACCATGCTGAGGGAAGAAGAATGGAGGCTATTCTGCGCCCAGGCCCTACCAAGCAGCCCACCAGAGTTCAGACTCGTTTTCCCTTCAGTATGGGCCCTCTCTTCAGTATGGGCTAGTCCTCACCTGGACTAGCCTGGAATCGGGCCCCTATCATTGTTGAACTGATCCCAGGAGCCCAACCTCAGAGGCAAAGGCAATACTCCCTTCCACAAGAAGCTAAGATCGGCATCCAAGAACATCTGGTCAAACTCAAAGAAGCAGATATTCTAGTCGAGTGCCAGTTGGCCTGGAATACCCCACTCCTGCCAGTCAAGAAGCCAGGAGGGGGATCCCGACCAGTTCAAGACCTGCGGGCCATCAACAAAGTGACTATCTCTCGGTACCCAGTGGTCCTGAATCCACACACCCTCCTTGGCCAAATCCCAGGGCCGGCCAGATGGTTTACCTGCCTAGATGTGAAGGATGCCTTCTTCTGCCTCCTCTTAGCTCCCCAGAGCCAGCCACTATTTGCCTTTGAATGGTCTGAACCTGATAACAGGGCACCAGATGCAACTGATGTGGACGCGCCTCCCGCAGGGGTTTAAAAACTCACCAACCCTCTTTGGGGAAGCTCTGGCCACGGACCTGGCCAGCTTCCTGGGAGAGCCCACATGATGCACCCTCCTCCATATGTGGATGACCTCCTCCTCACCAGTGACACACAAGAAGACTGCACAAAAGGCACAAAGGCCCTCCTACAGCTCCTGTCAGACTTGGGATACCGAGTCTCACGGAAGAAGGCACAAATCTGCCAACAACAGGTCTGATACCTTGGTTTCCTCCTCACCCAAGGGAAGAGAGAACTAGGGCCGGAGAGAAAGAAAGTCATTGTCTCCTTGCCACAGCCCCAGACAAAAAGGGGCCTATGAGAATTCCTGGGGGCTGCAGGTTTCTGCCGCATCTGGATCCCTAGGTTCTCGGCAATAGCAAGACCCCTCTATGATCTCTTAGGGGGACCAGATCGAGAATTCCCTGCCTGGACTGAGGAAGCAGAAGCCACCTTCACAGAGATAAAGACCGCCCTGGGGCGGGCTCCAGCACTGGGCCTACTAGATATAGAGAAACCCTTCAATCTCTTTGTACATGAAAAAGAAAAGATAGCACTCGGGGTACTCACCCAGACTGTTGGGCCCTGGCAATGGCCAGTTGCATATCTGTCAAAGAAGCTGGACTCCGTGGCGGCAGGATGGCCACCATGCCTCAGGGTGCTGGCAGCCGCAGTCCTATTCCTCAGGTAGGCAGACAAGCTCACCCTGGGGCAAGAACTTAACGTCAAGATCTCATGCAGTTGTGTCCCTCATGAATGCACAGGGGCACCGCTTCCTTTCCAACTCTCGGCTAGCACAATACCAAGGGCTCCTCTGCGAAAACCCGTGGGTCACCCTCGAAACAGTAAAGACATTAAACCCAGCAACCTTTCTCCCCACAGAAGAGGGGGAACCAGACCATGACTGTTCCGAGGTAACTGATGAGGTCTACGCGAGCCGTTCAGATCTGCGGGATCAAACCATAAAGAATCCAGAGCTCAGGCTGTTCAGCGACAGCAGCAGTTACCTACAAGAGGGTGCCTGGAAAGCTGGTTGTGCAGTAACCACAACCACTTAAGTCCTAGAAGCTAAGGCATTACCAGCTGGATGGTCAGCTCAACAGGCTGAATTATATGCCTTAGTCCGAGCCCTCACCCTTGGTGAAGGCAAGCGAGTCAACATCTATACTGACTCTCGGTATGCCTTTGCTACTGTACACATACATGGAGCCATCTACAAGGAAAGGGGCCTCCTAACCACAGCAGGAAAAGCTATCAAAAACAAGGAGGAGATACTGAGACTCCTCGTTGAAGCCATCTGGCTTCCAAAGGAAGTAGCAATCTTGTACTGTAAGGGACACCAGAAAGGAGATGACCCCATAGCACGGGGAAATCGTCTGGCAGATGAGGCAGCCAAGACTGCGGCCAGTGAGGACATGAACAAAGCCCCTTCCCTCACCATGGCCCTCACACCCCCGGAAGAAGTCCCTCTGCCCAGTCACACTAAAAAGGAAAAAGAATGGGCCATGGCTGAGGGGGCCACCCTGACTGAAAAGGGATGGTGGATGATGCCAGATGGGTGCATCTTTGTTCCAATAGCAACTGGAGGGCATATAGTCAAGGAATACCACCAACTCACTCATCTGGGAAAAACTGCATTAGAGGCCCTTCTCAAGAAGCACTACTGCATCAGTCAGCTGCCAGCACTATGCCGAGGAACGAGTGAACGGTGCATAACATACGCTAAAAATAATGCTCGGTCGGCACCACGGCCCCTGCCAGGTGTCCAGAGGATGGGAGCAACCCCCTTCAAAGATCTAGAGGTGGACTTCACAGATGTGCAGCTGAGCAGGGGGTTCAGATATCTCCTAGTAATAGTATGCACATACTCTGGGTGGGTCGAAGCTTTCCCGACCAGGACGGAGCAAAGCCAGGAAGTAGCTAAAGTCCTCTTGTGGGACACTGTGCTCCAGTTTGGCCTGCCATTAACAATCCATAGTGACAATGGATCCGCATTGGTAGCAGACATTGTACAGGTCTTGACCAAATCTCTCAATATCACCTGGAGACTCCACACAGGTTACCCGCCCCAAAGTTCAGGGAAAGTAGAGAGAATGAATTGCACCCTCAAGGGAACCTTAGCAAAGTTTTTTCAGGAGACTAACCTCGCATGGCCGGATCTTCTATCCCTAGCTCTCCTGCGTGCTTGCTGCACGCCTGGGACAGTAGGTTTCTCCCCATTCAAATTAACATATGGATGGCCTCCCCCGTGCCTGGGGAGCCTTCCAGGAAACTTACATCAGGTTGGAGATAAAAAAATAAAGGAGCAGCTTCAGGCCCTGGGGGCCACCTTAAATGAATTACAAAAATACACCATTTAGTGGACCCCTATCTCCTTAGGGTCTCAGGTACACTCCTTCCAAACAGGCGACTCAGTTTGGGTCAAAGTTTGGAAGAAAGACCCCCCTCAAACTGCAGTGGACAGGGCCCCACACTCTTGTTCTAACCACCCCTACTGCCCTCAAAGTCTCAGGTGTCACCCCGTGGGTTCACCACTCCAGAGTGAAGAAAGCTCATCATTCAGATGAGGAGTCATGCCGGTGGAAAGTCCAGCCAAACCCCACAGACCCGCTCCAGCTTCGCCTTTGACAAGACCCCACCAACTAATGGACAACTGCTTGTCGTGGTCCCTAGCTCTCATCGGCGTGATATCCCTCATCCTAGGAGTCACACTCTATACTGTTGCCCTTTCTGACTGGGCTTTCCACCAGAGACTTGCCATTGTTGTTGTTTATTGGATCACCTTAGGATGTAATACTAAACTCACTTGCTCACAGGTTTCCTCTCCTTCACTCTCTAGGCCATAGGGATACTAGGGAGCACCAACTACCCGCCAGGTACATGCCAGCGTTACTACAAGCCCTCATGGGCAAATAACCTCAATGCATGTGCTAAATGCCACCCAACCCTCTGCCAACACGAGGGTCTGTTCTATGTGTCTGGTCACGCGACAGACCGATGTCCCAACTGCTATGCTGCCCTACCCCCTGGGGACCCCCCAGCCTCTCCATGGCCTCTCCCACTCCTATCTGGAAGGCCCCTGCCTGAGCTCCCACTCTCACTCTAACTGCAGCCACATCCAACCAAGAACAGACAACACCAACCCCATGGTCTCCCTGTTCTTGTACCTCAGTGTACTCTAGAATGCCAGTACAATGTTATGACTTGAGGGAAGTTACTATTTGTCACAATAGGGGAGAGATATTCATGACAGGAAAAATTAGGCACAGACTACACGGGGGATATAAGGATCCGAGATGTCCTGAAGAAAAGGGCCTAACCTGCTGGAAACCTGACCTTTATCAACCCCTGCTGAGACTTCCTCCCCATCGGGGACCTCTCACTCTAGACCCTCAAGTAAAAGGTATATTAGAAGGGGTCCACCATTTATTCAACACAACCAACCCTCCGTTGGCTGCAGATTGCTGGCTCTGCCTGCGAACCGGTCCCCCTCAGCTTATAGTGAGTCCACTGAGTTTCTCAACCTGATCAGGCCCACAGGTGACCCTCCCAAACCCACAGAAATAGACCCAAAACCGGCCAATGTATTGTTGTCTTACCCGGCCCCCGACTGTGTCCATAATCCCGGGGAAACACATTCAGTAGGCAGCCTATCTGCCACCCAATGTCTCCAAACCCACAGCTGCCTTTTACTTGGTGGGTGCATGTCTGCCACACCATGGTGCACTCCAGAACCTGGCACCCTTTTCATGTGCGGAAGGCATATTTATCGATGCTTACTGGCTAACTGGGCGGGGACATGTGCATTGGTACTTCTTACTCCTCAGGTAGATAGAATCCCCAGTAATCAATCCCTTCCCATTCCCTTGTTGGCACACACACAGCCCAAAAAGGCCGTCCAATTCATCCCACTGTTGGTTGGATTAGGTATAACAACTGCTGTGGGCATTGGAGTAGGAGGAATTGCCTCATCCTTCTATTACTACCAGAAACTGTCAGAAAATCTCACAGAAGATATGGAACAGGTGGCCAAGTCTATAATGACTATACAAGGTCAGATAGACTCCCTTGCAGTGGTGGTACTACAGAATCAGAGGGGCTTGGACCTGCTCACTGCTGAAAAGGGGGGACTTTGTCTCTTCCTAAATGAGGAATGTTGTTTTTATATGAACCAATCAGGGTTAGTCAGAGACATGATCCAACACCTACAAGATCAGGTTGCACACTGGACAGAAGAATTAGCAAATTCTTGGGGCAATTGGTTTAGTATCTGGAGCTGGGCTATGTGGCTCTTTCCCCTAGCTGGTCCTCTCTTCGTGATCCTATTGGCATTCCTGTTCGGTCCAGGTATTATTAATCTCATCACCCGATTCATCAGCTCTCGGATAGAATCAATTAAATTATAACTACTGGTAACCCAATACAGACCTCTAGACTGGCAAGAACCCTAATAATAATAATCGATGCCCATTCAAGTAAGAAAAGGCATCAAAAGGGGGGAATGAAGGGGAAAAATCTGTGTCCTAAGATGGCTGACCAAACCAGCAAGGGAGTCCCAGTCCCTGCCCCGGGGCTCTTCTGGGTTCTCCTCCCTGCCCAGCTTCGCACACCGCCAAAAGTGCCAAGTATGCGGAAGTAGAAGTGTATAAATTACCCCCTTTGTTTGTGCTCGGGGCTCAGACCTTCAGAGACCACTCTCCTCTGAGCCCACCGCCATTAAATAAACCTCCTATCCTCCAAGATCTCTGAGTGCTGCTTGGTTCTTCCGTTGGGCAATCCAGTCCAGGTTCCGTAACAACATCACATTTCTATTGGACACTGGATTGCTAGGTGAACACTATACTCAAATCTTAAAGTAGGCTTAAGCCCCTCATTTTCAGGGTAACAGATACATCAAAATTAACAATAAAGCAAAAGATGGTATCCGTGACACAGACTGAGAGCCACATCTCTGTATCCAGCTCAAGTATTGTATTTGCCAGGTAGTCATAAGACTAAATTTTGGTCTATGAGATATAATTGGAAGTGTTGTGTGTGTGAGACACTAGATTCAGGATTGGGTGACTTTTCTAAGAGAAATATTGGGGGCGGGATGGGGTTGGTTGCATTTTTTTTTTTTTTTTTCACCTAACGTGTGTGTGTGTGGGGGGGGAATCCTATTTTTTATAATATTTTTGTTTTTGTTTTTGATTTTCTATTAACATTTCCTTTTAGCCTTGAATTTTTACTAAATTTCCTCCTGACTTAAACATCTTGTTTCTAATCTAAGAATTTGAAATCTTGGTACTTCATGTTGCCTTAATTTTTCCAAAGAGCTCAAACCATTTTAATACCAGACCATGATAAAAATTTGCAGCCATTTCAAGCAGCTGGTGGGCTTTTCATATATAATCATCATTAACTGGTCCCATTAAATGTGGTGAGGTGAATGTAAAATGTAAAAAGTATAGGTTTTTTTTTTTTTAATAACAGTAAACTTTCAAAGAGAACCCCACCAAAAAAAATTGACTTCAAGAAGTCTTAAATTGGAGGTGGTTTGAAAGTCTTTTTCCCCTCCCTCCTCCATCCTATTGCCTGGAATGTGGATACAATGGCTGATGCTCTAACAGTCACCTTGGGCAATGAGTTTGAAGGTCACAATTTAGACATGGCAGGGTGGTGAGCTAGAAAGATTCCTGACCTACCTCCAAATTTCTTCTACTTGAGAGAGAAATAACTTTCTATGGTATTTAAGTTAGTGTTATTTTGGGATACTCCATTATACCTCCTGATTGGAAACTGACCTTTGAGTTATTTGGGATGGACTCTATCAGCAAAGATAGCTTCCTCTGTAGCTCCTACAAGTCCTCTGAGGTACTCGGGGGCTCCTCTTTCACCATCCTGAAACCCAATTCAGTCTCTTTAGGGATTAATTCTTCTACCAGTAAGCTGCCCAGCGCAGGGAACAGTAGAATCTCTCGTGTCGCCCTGTCTCTTGCTGTCATGGTGCTGGTGGCCAAATTGGTGCCTCCAAGCATGGTGGAGGTAGGCAGGAGGAGGGGCAGGAGGAAGGATTTTATTGGTTATTTTAAATTAAATGCAAGAGTTTCTGTTCATAAAGAAGAGCAGAAATCCAAAAGCAATGCCTGGGTGGCTCAGTCGTTAAGCGTCTGCCTTCGGCTCAGGTCATGATCTCTGGGTCCTGGGATCAAGCCCCACATCAGGCTTCCTGCTCTGCGGGAAGCCTGCTTCTCCCTCTCCCACTCCCCCTGCTTGTGTTCCCTCTCTCGCTGTCTCTCTCTCTCTGTGTCAAATAAATAAATAAAATCTTAAAAAAAAACAAAAACAAAAACAAAAAGCAATGAAGAAATAAACAGGAGGCTGTCTCATTTTGGGGGGCTTATGTGAAAGATCCATTTCTATGAATGTACTTGGTTTGGTAATATGTTTTTATCAATTTAGACTGTGTACAATGTTATGTATATGATTCAGAAGGATTTCTGTACCTGGAGAACTGTAACCACATAAAATGCATACTCTTCTGCCTTTGTATCTCCCAGTGTAAATAATGCACCTATTTAATATAATCCAATGCTCAAAAATACTTTTCCAATTCCCTTCTACCTGCATACCATTTTTGTACTGTGAATGGATATACTATGGTGTATCTTTCTATATGATTTAAG
The DNA here is from genome assembly GCF_964656455.1 of Halichoerus grypus. Taxonomy (NCBI): domain Eukaryota; kingdom Metazoa; phylum Chordata; class Mammalia; order Carnivora; family Phocidae; genus Halichoerus; species Halichoerus grypus. Next base: position 90,074,326 of record NC_135714.1, read on the forward strand.
AATATGACACTTGGTTTCACACCTGGTCTGTTGATAGTCTTGAATTCAGTAGAATTCCAAGCAGAAATTCTATACTATGAAAACATTGTTCTAGCAGGTAATACCAGTAAAGTGGAAATAGATATCTTTTCATAGCTCATGGCGGCTCATATGGAAAGTCTTTTAAATAGTGCTGATATACTAAGACTAATTAAGCCTTTCATAATCTAGGCATTCTGAGTTTCCCACTATCCTACTAACTAATAAATTTACCCAAGTTTCCAGTGACTTGATTACTTATTTTTTTATGATCATTTTGTCCTTTCACTGGGGGTTACTTTTTTGTCACTAAATATGAATTCATAAACCTATTTACTCTTTTGTGAAATAGGAATAATACTTCTAACGATTTGATGAGGAAAAAACCTGTAAAAGTTATGTTGCCTGAATATATTTGAAAATCTGTGTATGATTATAGTCTTTCTCCCGTGCCTGTCTCACCATTTTATGTTGGGCGTGGTGGTGGGAGCAGCTTACTGGTCCCTTTAGTGCACAGGTCTTTGCATGGAGAGGAGCTGGAGTCCAAGAACTGTACTCAGGACCCTAAAACTGAATTTACATGATGAGATTCTGGATTTTCCCCTGGTGCTATCATGGGATGAGACTTTTGGAAGCCTTGGAAAGGAGTGAGTGTATCTTAAATGGAGGAGGAGTGTATAGAAGGCATTCTGTGGTGATTTTTAAATATGTTCACAAAAGCTTAGCTACTCTTCTTTCTTAAGAGATGGAGCTTAATTTTCCTCTCCTTGAATAGGGTTTGGACTTCTTGGCTCTCTTCTAGTGAATATGGCAAAGCGAAAGTGACAGTATATAGTTTTGGAGACGAGGTCATAAGGGCATAGAGGCTTCCTTTGGGTTTCTCTCGCAGAGAGACGTTAGCCGCCGTGCCATGAGGACACTCAGGCAGCCTATGTAAAGGGTCTACATAGCAGCGGACTGAGGTGTACTGTCAGCAGCATGCGAGGAACTGAGGCTCCCTGTCAAAAGCTTCGTGAGTGCGCCATCTTGGGAGCCGCTCTTCTGGCTCCAGTTAAACATTTTTACTGAAACCCCTGCCAACATCCTGACTACAGCCACATGAGGCTAAACTTTTCAAATTCCCGATCACAGAAATTATAAAATAATAACTGTCCTTTTATTATTTATTTTTTAAAATTTTATTTATTTATTTGAGAGAGAGAGAGAGCATGCCTGTGTCTGCACACACACATGAGTGGGGGGAGGGGAAGAGGGAGAGAGAGAAGCAGACTCCCCGCTGAGCTGGGAGCCCCATAACCCGGGCCTTGATCCCAGGACCATGGGATCATGACCGGAGCCGAAGGCAGATGCTTAACCACCCAGGCACCCCAAGATAATAACTGTCATTTAAAACCATGGAGTTTGGGGATAATCTGTTACACAGCAATAGATAACTAATATAGTGATATAGGGGTGATGTATCAGTTAGATATGGCCATAAGTATGCCATATTAACTGATAGTTACAGAATCTCGGTGGTGTATAACAGTAAGCATTTATCATGGGCCAGGTGGTGTGCAGCTGATCTGAGCTGGGCTCAAGAAGGTGGTTCTGTTGTCTCAGCTGGGCTTACTCTGCATCTGGGGTGAGAGTCATCCTTGGGATTTTCTCATTCTCTCCCTGAACCACCAGGCTATTCCAGGCATGTTCTTCTTCGAGGTGTTAAGAGGGCAAGCCTAATCCTTCATATGACTTTAACGCCTTTGGACATGTCCCATCCACTATCACTGCATAAGCTTAAGCAAGTCACATGCTGGCCCCAAAGTTGGGGGTGGGGGGAAAATATACTTTGCCTTAGAAAAGAGAGGAGCTGCCCAGATCCATGACAAAAGGTGTGGATATCAAGAAGGGTGAAAACTTGGGGCCAATAAGGCCATCTGCCACAAGTGAGGTGAAGGGAGCAAGTTTTGTAGCAAATTGGAAATGATTTGAGAGGAGTAAGAACCAGACAAGACTGCATGGTATGAAAAGGAGGGCTGATGCTGTTTTCACTGACAATGAAGCCACAGGGGTCTGCAGTGGGTCCAGAAAAGCCACTGGTGAAGATGGTCATACCATAAACAAGTCTGCAATCTTGCTGAAACAGATACTGTCTTGTACATTTATTTCACAGACGAGAAAAAAAAAAAACACACCACCTCCAAAGATAAGCTAACACATTTAGGTAGAAATTATGAAGGTGATGTTGAGCTCAGATTTATGCTGGTGAGCCCCTTGCAAATTCCAGCACCCTAGGAGTGTGAGTTATCATGAGAAAAGGGAATGAAAACAAATACCCATTTTGAGTTTCATTTGCACTAGATGTGTCTTAATTTTTTTTTTTAATGATCAAGTTTGGAGTTTCATGCTTAAATATCTTTTTATTAAACATAAACATCTATTATGTTTATTTGGGGGAAATATTTATGTTACTTGGAACAATGTAGTATTACTCAAATACATCTATCTATTATATATATATGACTAAACAGTCCTTGGGATTTCAGATAAAGAGATGCAGTTTACAAACTGAACAGTTTAGGGAAGATTATATATTTAAGTGTCCAAATTTAGCTTTTTTCCTTAATTCAAGTGAACTCTAAACAAATCCTTTTTTGGCCTGTGGCAGTCAGCATAAACATAGGTACTTGATCCTTTGAGTGGAGCAAACAAAAAGTGTGTTATAATTAAAAAAAAAAAAAAAAAAGGAAAGGACAGGAGAATTCTCAGGTTAAATTCTGAGCTTGCCCATTTATTTCTATTTTACTCTTTCCACTTCAGTTCTCCGATCTGAAAAATAAGCATTGTGTGTATCTACTGTTGTTTTGTTGTTGTTGTTGTGCAAGATATGCTTGGACAATGAACTTCACAAGAGTCATTCACAGATTTGGACTAGATTATTTTCCTGTTGCCTCCCAACAATAAAATATCATTATTAAGTACAGTAGGATTGATCCAGTCTGCTACAACTGGGAAGCTTGAGATAGGGCCTCAATATGACTCATCCCAAATCTCATTAGTAAGAACCTGTTTTCTCTCTCAATACTGAGGCCTGTTTTTAAAAATTTCCCAGTGCTGTATTTTCTCCTTTGTACTAATAGGAGATGCATGAATTTAAAGAGGTAGTGAGTTTTACAATCATGAGTTAGCTCTACAAAGGGCTCTTTTATCTATAGTAAAGATTTTATCCTCAAAATTTCAAAATGAGCTAGAAAAAACACCCCAGGGTATTAGGCAATATATACATATATTGCCTAATATACCTATGTATATTTTAGATTTTATTTATTTATTTGACAGAGAGAGACACAGTGAGAGAGGGAACACAAGCAGGGAGAGTGGGAGAGGGAGAAGCAGGCTTCCTGCTGAGCAGGGAGCCCGATGTGAGGCTTGATCCCAGGACCCTGGGATCATGACCTGAGCCGAAGGCAGATGCTTATTACTGAGCCACCCAGGCGCCCCTAGGCAAAATATATTATAGTATTAAAATTATGTGACTGTTTTCCCCCTCTGGATTCATAATATTCTAGATTGTGATTACATTATTTTCTACCTTAAAAAATCATGCTTAAACAAAAAGATGGAATGGAGACCAGGGGAGGAATATCAACATTAGCACCAAAAATGTTTACTCTGCTTTTTTTTTAAATTTTATATGTTATGTTACTCTACTATTTTTTTAAACATTGCGTTCAAATGTCCCTTTCTGAAACCAATACTAGCCTCTGTTCCACAGATTTCTAATGTTACTGAACAGAGTTCCTTGCATCAGAATACTTTAGGGGCGAGAAATGGCCTTTGGTAAAGGAATCACTAGCAGTTAGCTCTAGCAGTTTATTTATTTTTAAAAAATTTTTAAATATTTATTTATTTTAGAGAGAGAGAGAGTGAGTGTGGGGAGGGGCAGAGGGAGAGAGGAACTCTAGCAGACTCTGTACTGAGCTCAGAGCCCGCTGTGGGGCTTGATCTCAAGATCCTGAGATCACAACCTGTACCAAAACCAAGAGTCAGAGGCTCAGTTGACTGCACCACCCAGGTGGCCCAGCTCTAGCAGTTTCAAGTGGCTCCTCTATTTCACATGAATCTGCCAGGGAAGATTTAGAATTTCTTACTTCACGCTGTTGTGTTGCTTGGTGGTTTAACTTCTGTGTTTATTTATTTATTTATTTTAAAGATTTTATTTATTCATTTGACAGAGAGAGAGAGAGGGAACACAAGCAGGGGGAGTGGGAGAGGGAGAAGCAGACTCCCCGCGGAGCAGGGAGCCCGATGTGGGACTTGATCCCAGGACACCAGGGATCATGACCTGAGCCGAAAGCAGACGCTTAACCAACTGAGCTACCCAGGTGCCCCAGCTTCTGTGTTTAAAGATGACTTCTTTCATGAATGTTTCTTAAGGGTCAGAGGTATGTCCAAGATTTGATGTTACTTTGGATAGCGTGGGCAAAGACAAAGGACAGAGTTTAATTGACATAAAAAAGAAGTGTATGTTCTCCCAATTTTTTCTTTGACATCATTTGCTATGAATGCTTCCATTTCATACCTGTGTTCCCCAGTTGAAGGGTAATGCTTCCTTATGTTATCAGTTCTGTGTAAATTGTTTTCCTGGTGGTAGAATGGGTTGGTTTTTGCAGAAGTATTATCATTTTAATTTTAGGGTGTTATCACCATCTTAAAAGACAAGATGGCGTGATGTGAAAAGAATATGGCTGGAGCCCTGTGGCACGTTAGAGAGTGCCTGCTCGGTATCACAGTCAAGCCGGGTGAGTTCTTTCCCTCATTTGGAGACTTGGTAGCTGTGATGACCTTGGGCAGATTGTTTAACTTCCTGCAAGCCTCAGTTTCCTTGTACTGGAAGGCAAGGCAGGTTTTACAGAGAGGGAAACTGAGGTTCTGAGCAGGAAGTGCCTTCTCCATGAAGTAGGAGGCTGGGCTAGAAAACCTCAGGTTAGGGTATAACTCTTAGATTTCCACTCGATCCTGATGTCTATGCTACATCAGAGTCACAGATGTGGGTTTCAATGATTTGTTTTTAAATTTCTTGAAAAAAATTATGTGTGTGTATCATTACTCAGTTTTTTATCCAATCAATAGTATCAAAAACCCGTATTTTGGGAAATGTGTTATGGTAAGAGACATTGTCATTTGTATACTTAAAAATACTCATTTAGGAGTTTTTCTTCTAAAATAGTTATTTTTATCTTAAAAAATTAATATGTATTATTATAGAAAACTTGGAAAACACATACAGACAGAAGAAAATATTTACATGCATGTCTTTGAAGTTACTTTAAGTGCATTTTCTCCCAGGCTTTTTCCTTTCTAATGGTTTACATTGTTGTGATAAATAATTGGTAGTCAGATTTTAGAAATAAATAACCAGTAATTAAAAATTGATATATTATTAATTTTAAGTCTTTTTCCCTCTCTTTAGTGCAAAAGGAATCTTCACATATTAAAAATCTGTGGAAAAGTGTAAAGAAGAAAATAATGATCATTTAGAGTCCCATCACATATTTTCCCCATATCAATGGACATCTGTGTTTGAAAATAAAAGTTTGATTCCTCCTGCTTCCCCTTTCTTCACCTCTTTATCCCATTCTTTTTTTTTTTTAGAGAGTTATTTATTTATTTTAGAGAGAGAGAGAGTGTGCATGCAACCAAGGAGGAGGGGAGGGTGGGGGAGGGAGGGGCAGAGGGAGAGAGAGAATCCCAAGCAGACTCCCCCCTGAGCGTGGAGCCCGACACAGGACTCGATCCCACGACCCATGAGATCATGATCCAGGCAGAAATCATGGGTCAGATGTTTAACTGACTGAGCCACCCAGGTTCCCCTCCTTATCCTATTCTTTTACACAGAGGCTAGTAGTTTATGTTCCATAGAGGTAGGGATATTCCAGGAAAACAGCAAAGGTATGTCAAAATGATTTAAGGATTCCTAAATCCTATACTAATGTAACTTTCTCTTGTTCTCAGTTTTCTCTTTTATAAAATTCAGAATTTGGACTAGATGTTCCTCTCCATGGTTGTGTCAAATCATCTTGTTGTTTACTTTAAACTTATACAATGTTATATGTCAACCACATATCAATAAAGCTGGAAAATATAAATCAGACCAAAAAAGTAATTATGATGTGAGATAGAATTTTGTAGTAAACTAAGCACCAAAACAAATATTACAATAAAGGAAAGTTTCATGTATTGGTGGATATTGTTGAGTTTTCCTAATTATAGTTTTGGGCTTTTTTTTAACATCACTGCTATAGATGGTTGTTTTTTGTTTTTTTTTTAACATCACTGCTATAGATTTATTTTACTTGAGGTTTCAGATCAATTTCCTGAATCTTAACTTTTCACCCAAGTTTGGAGGTGATGTGGCACAAGTTTAAGAAGGAGACCATCTGAATTCTACTTTTCAAGTGCCACTGCCTGGGCTTGGGGGTGGGGTGAAGAGCCAAGGGGGCTGAAACCTAACCTATACTCCATTCACTAAGCAGTACACACTTTTTGGTGTTCTTTCCCTAAGTTGCACAAAAGTACTCTATGGGATAGCAATGACTATGACTGGGTTGTTGAAGGGAAAGCAGAGGGTCAATGTGGTCCTCAATGTCATCTGCCAACCCTGACATCCATTGGAACAGCCATCATCCTATCTAGTCCTTAGAGGTTAGTCCATGTACTTGCCCAGAAGTTCCTCATTCCAATCTCCACAGGCTCTTCATCTCTCTTGCTATGCTTCTTTTGAGGGAACATGGAAATCATTCTGTTCTCAGGCTGTGCTGGGACACAGGTAACCTATAACTTTGTCCCCAGTGCCGTCTACCTAGGCACACCATGCAGGCATTTCTCCTCGGACGCCCTGCCATTTCTATAGGCTCTGCCTGAACAATGGGTCTAGGTTTCTTTTCCTCCCAGAGACCACCAGCCTTTTATAGGGGTTTTGAATCTTTCCCAGAACTCGGTCCAAGAGGTGGGGAGAGGCTTCCTCTTTCTGGGACCCACTAGATGCTGTTGCCACTTCTCTAATTCCATTTCAGTAAGATGGAGATTTCCCTTAGCCTGAGGACTCTTTTCTAGTCTGGAGGTTGGAGTGGGGTGAGGCTGGGACATTTTGCTCTAACTTATCATGTATTTCTCCATATATGTTGTATGTGTCATGGCTCCTTTTTTTTTTTTTTAACTTCCAAATGGCCTGAGTTTTAAAATACTAAACCTAAAAATGAGCCTCTCTAAATCTCTTTTTTTTTTTTTTTAAGATTTTATTTATTTATTTGAGACAGAGAGAATGAGAGAGAGAGAGAGAGCACATGAGATGGGGGAGGGTCAGAGGGAGAAGCAGACTCCCCGCTGAGCAGGGAGCCCGATGCGGGACTCGATCCAGGGACTCCAGGATCATGACCTGAGCCGAAGGCAGTCGCTTAACCAACTGAGCCACCCAGGCACCCTCTCTAAATCTCTTTATCTGCAGACACATCATTTTCCCTAGTCAAGTAGACAGAACAATCCAGATGTCTGGATAGTGGTGGTGGTCCGTGTGTGAGAAGGCAAGGGGGAGCTGGAAAAAAATATTGGGGAATGGGAGTACGGCAATGCCTTAATATTTAAAAAAAGTTGAATAAAGCTTTTTCCTTGTGGTTTGTTGTTGTTGTTGTTGTTGTTGTTAGTCCTAACTAATGTCCTCAAAGGCATTATTCTCCCAATTTGAATGATCTAGGAACCCTGTTAAAAAGAAAATCATTTGGCACATGCCTGAGAAATCTGTGGATCAGGTGCGCTGAACTGCAGTTGTGAAGCTGAGTGCTCAGGGAAGGTTACTCAAGGGCTAGAACAGCCCATCTGGACTTGTCAATTTCTTTGGCCACATTTCCCTGGAATGAAGCCTTCACTGTTTTCAACAAAGGGTTTCAAGTTACAGTGCACATATGGGTGTGACTTTTTGATGCACTGTCTTTTGTAAGACCTAAGTTGGGATGCACATGGGTGAGAGTATAGGAATTGCTTCTTTTTGAGGAAGTCTGTTTGGTTTTCTTGTCTCTCTTTTTTCTAGTTGCTTTTCCATGAGGTTGAAGGGAGATGAAACAAGTGTGCTCTGAGATCATTGTCTTCCTCTCTTTGGCTGCCCCTTAATTTTCTCTTTGGAATCTATGGCTTCCAGAAATCTGGAGAATTAAAGACTGGGGTGTTTCTTTTTTCTTTAAGATTTATTTATTAATTTGAGAGAGAAAGAGAGAGAGGAACAGGGAGGGGCAGAGGGAGAGGGAGAGAATCTCAAGCCAACTCCCCACTGAGCACAGAGCCTGACGTGGGCTCGTTCTCACGACCCTGAGATCATGACCTGAGCCGAAATCAAGAGTTGGACGCATATCTGACTGGGCCACCCAGGCGCCCCTGGAGGTGTTTCTTATTGGAAACAAGTTTGACTCTCTCTCTCTTTTGGTGAACTCTTTTTTTCCTTTCTTTTTTCTTGAGGCATAATTTATATGCAATGAAATGTACAAATCTTAAGTGAACATCTTGAAACTTTTTTGCCTATGCATCCACATGTAGTCATGACCCAAATCAAAACATATACATTTCCATGACTCCGGAAGTTTTCTATTGCCCCTTCCCAGTCAATACTTACTGCTCCAGCTACCTGCTATTTTGATTTCTATCATCTCTTTGGTGGACTCTGGCATTCTGTGGGCATTCTCTTCTGACACCTGATGAAGTAAGCTGGCCCCGACTCTTGCCCTGGCCTGTGGAGGAAAGAATGAGTCTCTGGCCATTGTGGGGAAACCTCAGCTCTCCTGTTCTATCTTTTAATACTTTTGTGCTACTGCTTTTTGTTGGGTGAGCTTTTCCTTCTGGATTGGGAAAGCACAGGAGTCAGGTGTTTAGGGAGTAAGGGCCAAAGTAGGTCATTTGGCCTGCTTTGGGTCTAGGCCTTTAGCTGCCTTTAACTGAGGAAGTGGTATTTTTCAAGTAGTCCATCCTAACTCATCAGTAAGTAGAATGCTCTTACTGTTCTCCCATAGTCTCTGTTCTTCCACTCAGTAATACTGAGTCTGCTATAGCCGATGGCTGGCAGCAATTATGTGCGTTTAGGTTGTAGTATATATTTATGATATGTACTTCGGCTTAAGGAATGCTGTTGGTGGTATGTGGTTGCTGAGATTTAAACATAGGTTTTGCATTTTGTTCTGGAGACTTCCATAATGTTTTCTAAATTCAGTGGGTAAAAGGCTGGTTTTGTGGACATTTATAAACAGGGGACACATAAGACCACGGGGTTGGGAGCAATCCAGCTTTGAAGGTGATAAAGTTGGTGCTACCCCAATGTAACCCAGCAAAAAAAATACAGAAGCTGGTGCAAGCTGTTAAGAAGGGATAAGACTGAACCCAGGCACCGGTGCGTGAGCCCTCCTAAAGGGCCAGAGAAAAAGAATAATTCGGGGGAGTGAGACATTTGTTATCTGCTCTGAAACTTTATGTGGAAAATCAAAGGAGAGGTTTATGGGGGGGGGCATTAACTTATATCTGGAACAAGAATAGACTTGTTAGTAGGAGGACTTCATCATCTCAAATTTATAGGATGGTGGCCAAGTTTAAGGATTTCACACGGCTGCATTGGCATTTCGAGCTTATGTTCTCATGTGATCTATGCTGTACAACCCTTCTGGTGAATTTGGTTGGAAAATTTAGCATAGCTTAATTAGATTGTTCTGAGTAGCCAGCACAAGTTTTGTCTGTAGTGAATGTAGGTTGTTTCCCAGTGACCCCTATGTATATGGACAGGATATTTAGTTAGGCAGACTTTACTTTCTGCAGGTGTAGACTTTAATCTGGGGGCAGAGAAGGTCCAAATACCCGAATGGGGAGGCCTTTATTCTGTGGGTTGCCTCTCATCCTAGAAGCTCTACTTTTCTCCAGGAAATTTGTATAATTGTTTTTCAAAATATCCTCAAATTTTTTTTTCCTGTAGGTAAAATGCTGGTGCTCATATGAGTAGAGATAGGGATATGCCAAGATGGAAAGGGCAGGTTGTGAGTCACGGACTGGGGCATCATTTCCATGGTCAGAATTGTACTTACACCCCCTGCTTTTGCCATTTCCCCCCCACTCCAGTCCACTTCAGACTTGTGTATTCAGAGTCTGAGAACTCAGGGTTTCTTTCTTGCTGAAATCCCTTCCATTTCCCATGCAAGACCCAGCTATGATTGTCTTTTTTCTGGTCTCTAGAAATGTGTGAGTTCTCACATCTCCTAATGACTCCTCGTTCTCTTTTGTTATCTGCCATCTTGAACCAAAGGCTGTCAGGCTGTCAGGCATAATTTTGGATGTCAGTAGAATTGGTATAGACAGTTGTATATGGTGTGATTTTAAGATTGAATTAATAGCCCATTCTGGGGGCACCTGGGTGGTTCAGTCGGATAAGTGTCTGTCTTCAGCTCAGGTCATGATCCTGGAGTCCTTGAATCAAGCCCCACATGGGACACCCTGCTCAGTGGGGAGTCTGCTTCTCCCTCTCCCTCTGCCCCTCCCCTCGCCCCTGCTCTCTCTCTTTCTCAAATAAATAAATAAAATCTTTAAAAAAAAAAAAAAGCCCATTCTGGATTATTTCAGATGCTTCTAGATTAAGAGTAGAAATATTCACAAGGTATTGAAGCACAGATACCTGGGGGCATTGACAATTTCCTGACAACATATTCTGATATTCTTCCCTGCTAATTGACCATTGAATTGCTATTGAACTTGTAAGGGTAACAGGCTAAAAAACAAAATACTGGTGAATGTTGGCTTGGGAGAAGATTACAGTTCCTCCTCCAAACAATCCCATCTGTGGCAAAAACTTTTATTGCCTTACTAAATCAAATTTCCCTTTCTTCCATATATATATATATATATATACTCCTTGTTTTTGGTTGTGGTAATGCTTTCAGCTATATTTCTAGGCCTCTCTTATAGGTAGAGGTGTCATCTGATACAGTTCTAGCAAATAAGATGTAAGCAGAAGTGATGGGAGGAAAGTGTTCTTTTTTTTTTTTTTTAAGATTTTATTTATTTGCGAGAGAGAGAACGAGAGACAGAGAGCATGAGAGGGAGTGAGAGGGAGGAGGGTCAGAGGGAGAAGCAGACTCCCTGCCGAGCAGGGAGCCCGATGTGGGACTCGATCCCGGGACTCCAGGATCATGACCTGAGCCGAAGGCAGTTGCTTAACCAACTGAGCCACCCAGGCGCCCGGGAGGAAAGTGTTCTTAGAAGCTCATTGAAAGGGGCTGACTCTGCTGACAAAATCCCTTTTTGCCTTTTGCTCTTCTTCCTGTCTGAGAGGAATTCCAAGATTCCAGGAACTCATCGTGAGGCCCAGAAGGGGCTCTGGGCTCTAGGTGAACAAGTCCCTTGTGGAAGGGTGAAGTCAGAGGGGAGCCCGAGTGGGTGGGACTCTTTTGTCTGAGGAGGGGTGCTAGTTTAGACCTGTTTCGGATTTTATTTTCTATGCATAGATTTCTTAGTTAATTCCAGGAATTCATTTCTGAAATCGGACTTCATGGTACAAAAACATTAACAGGAAACTTATTTCATAGGATTTTACATTTTAAAAATTACACTGTGCTCCAGACAAGTTGAAAATTTGTCTGTACAAATACTAGCACATAGATATTTATAGGAGCTGTATTCCTGATTGTCAAAGCTTGGAAGCACCCAAGATGCTCTTTAGTAGGTGAATGGATAAATAAATGGTGGGCTATCCAGACAATGACATATTAGTCAGCACTAAAAAGAATGAGCTTTCAAGCCATAAAGAGACATGGAAGAACCTAAAATGCATTTTACTAAGTGAAGGAAGCTAATCCGAGAAGGTACATACTGCGTGATTCCAACTCTATGACATTCTGGAAAAGGCAAAACTATGAAGACAGGAAAAAGATCAGTGGTGACCAGGGCTAAGGGGGAAGGAGGGATGAATAGAAGGAGCACAGAGGGCTTCTAGGACAGTGCTCTGTATGATACTATAATGGTGGATATGTGTCATTCCACATTTGTCAAAGTCTATAGAATGTTGAACACCAAGAGTGAACCCTAATGCAAACAATGGACTTTGAGCGATTAAAAGAACACATGATATATATGAAAAAATACATGATGTAAAAATACAGGATATATGTATCATGTAATAATATGCGACACACACATGATCTTTATATGCATCTCCCCTGTCATTCTCCTCAACTGCCTTACCTTCAGGGTCAGAATGAGGAAAAGAAATAAGAGCAGTCTTGATCCTCCAAGGGGATGGAGCAAATTGCTTGACCCCTGCCCTATTCTGCCCTCTGTGGCTCTCACTGGGACTATTTGTGGGCCTCCATTTCTCCCAAGACCTGTGTAATGGAGTCTAATGCCCCAGGGCTTTGCTGTCCTCTGCCCGGGCAAAGGTATGCTGAGCCATTTACAAGCGATTTGTTGGGCTGATACTTAGAGCCACACCCAGCACCAGTGTGTGGTCTTGGAGGGAGCTTGGGGCAAGACTGGCTGGCACTGGCGGAACAGCCAATCTTGTTCATTAACTCTGTACATATTAAATGCATCCATGCATGTCAAAAACAGAAGACAAGGCTGGAAGAGGGTGAATAAAAATCAGGCATTTGAGACGGAAAAGACTACTTTTTGGGAAAAGAGTCACAAAATTTACAACTGGAATTAAAGAAAATATATTTGCAAAGATCCTTAATTGCACCTAAGCGTTGATATTAATCTGGATTTAAAAAACTTTGAAGGGACCCTTGGGTGGCTCAGTCGGTTAAGCGTCTGCCTTCGGCTCAGGTCATGATCCCAGGGTCCTGGGATCGAGCCCCGCATTGGGCTCCCTGCTCTGTGGGGAGTCTGCTTCTCCCTCTCCCTCTGCCTGCCACTCCCCCTGCTTGTGCTCTCTCTCTCTGTCAAATAAATAAATAAAATCTTAAAAATAAATAAATAAAAATAAAAACCTTTGAAAATACACTGGGCATAAAATATTAGAAACTTATTCTTACTCTTGCCAGATTTTTTAGAATAATTTCTTACGCGGACATGCTATTCAGGACTATTTTTTAGAAAACTCATATTAAAAAGTTCTGTTTTTCTCTCCTCAGATAGTCTCAGTTAAGGTCAGAAGTCCTCAACCTGAACTTCGTCTTAAAGGTGTTTTTCGTTTTGAGGAAAGTTTCCTTTCTTCTCAGTCAATGTTTATTGACCTTCAGGCTGATTAACGATCAGACAAGAAAGTCTGAGATAATGTGGATAAAAAGCATCGTGTATTTAGTTTGGTGAAGCTTTTGAAATGGTTTTGGAGTTGTACTGTTACCACTGTGGTGATCTTGTCCATAGGTGTCTGTCAATTAGGAAAGAATTACTTAGATTCACACGGACCTATGTAGTGAGCACGGTTGATGCCGATGTAGTAAGCACACTGAGGGAAAGTTTTAATGCTCTGGTTGTCACTCCATAAGCAGGCAGTAGAAGTGCTCTGGAGTATTTTACCCTGATTATTATTATAGACCTGATTATTATTATTCTAAAATTTTTGAGATCTTATTAAATTTATTTATTTATTCATTTTACGTATTAAATTTCACAATAGTCTTAAGTAACAAATACTATTTACATTTTCTTTGTACACTTGAAGTTTTCCCAGTTCAATCCATAGCTTCCTTGATCTCCAAACCCATGCTATCAGCCATTCACAATGAACTTTAGTTTACCAAAGGGGTTAGAAGATTAAATACATGGTGTATTAGGTTCTCCAAAAAAACAAATAAACATATATATAAACAAACAAACTAATATAGATATATAGAAATACAAATATATATTTATAATATATAATATATTATATAATATATATCTATAATTGGTTCATATGATTATGGATGCTGACAAGTCCCAAGGTCTGCAGTCAGCAAGCTAGAGACCCAGAAGAGCTAATGGTGTAGTTTCTATTCTGAAAGCCAGCAGGCTCCAGACCCAAGAAGATGCAGTGTTTCAGTTGCAGTTCAAAGGCAGGAAAAGACCATTGTTCTAGGACAAAGCAGTCAGGCAGCAAGAGTTCCCTCTTACTGACCCTTTTGGTCTATCCAAGTCTTCAACTGATTGGATGAGGCCTACCCACACTGAGGAGGGCAATTTGCTTTACTTAGTCTACTAATTCAAATGTTAATCTCATCCAAAAAACCCTTACAGACACACCCAGAATGTTTGACTAAATGTGTGATGATACATATTTGAAATTTAATTTTTATTAATTTTACATCAATTATGTAGATAAAAGGTAGATAGAATGTGCCTCCTACCACTTAACAAAAATTATATTTCACAGTCATATTGCTGTAAAGATTCATAAGGGTCATGAAAACAACATTAATGAATTCTTAGATCTATAGGAATAGTTCAGTATCTCAGAGACAAATGCCTATAATTATCATACTATGAAAAGATATGTTTCTGTTTATTTTTTTCCTTCATTCAAAATTAGTGTTTGTTATTGCTATTCAGTTTAAAATTTCCTCATAAATCTCCTGGCACTTTGCTATCGTTATTATATTGTGTTTTGCATACCACGACTGAATATGCATATTTAGACACCTCAAATTGTTTGAAGTTGTCAATAAAAATTCTTGCGGTATTATCAGTGTTGGGAAAATTTTATTGGATAAAATATCTTAGTGGGATATAGCCAGATGGGGAAACCAAATGTAAAGATACCAGTGTGTTAACATTTTTCTTGGCATTTTGATATAAAACTTGTGCAACAGATAACCTAGATTGTACTCCTTCATTTTCAAAGTTTTAGGTTTTTTTTCTTTATGGTCATAAAAAAAACTGAAAACTCTTGGTGTGGATGGGTGTATCAGTCAGGGTTCAGTCAGAAGAGCAGAAACTCTAGGATGCATAGAATGTCTAATGTATGTGCATATATATGTGCATATAATGTATGTGCATATGTATGTGTGTATGACTTGACCTTACACAACTGTGGGAGCTGATTAAGCCGTCTCTGCAAGGCTGTCACCTTCCTGACTGATGTAGGAATTTTGCAGCCTACAGGGCAGGCAGTCAGGAAGAAGATGAAAAGGAGAGGAAGAGCACGGACAAGCAGGAAACCATGAGTAAGAGCTGGAGCCCCTGAGAACAGACAGAAGCCCATGTCAGATCCTGAGAGGAAACTAGGGCCCCTCGTCATGGTACTAAACACACACAGCTGGCCCAGAAGTCAGAGAAGCTGAGGAGGATCCCGGGGAAGCTGGAGAGGTTGTAGGCCTGCTGTGACCTCACGCCAACAAAGTGAGCCAGCAGATCAGTGACACGTGGGCTGAGGCTTCACTTCTGCCCTTCAAATTTCCCACGAGATTCTCTTGGGATGACCCTAAACAGAAACAAACAGAAAAACCGCTTCTGGCAAATGTAGTTCAGATGAACCAAGATGACACATGACAAAGCCACCACGGTTATTGACTCCGATCACTGATAGCATATTCATTCATTAAGCCACTCATCAATCTGAAATCCTAAACTCCAACCTTGGCATTGCAGTTGCATGGGGCTTACCCAGTGTTAATCTGGCCAGCCCTCCAAGGACAGTTTGTTAATTTCTGTCTCTTCTAATCTCTGTGTGTGTGTGTGTGTACATACATATATATATGCACATATATACATATATGTACACACACATGCATATAAACTTGTACGTTATTTGTAAGATTATATGCACACATACACACACATGCATTCTCACAATATATGGACTAAATCCAGCGTAAATGTTACTTGTTTTTCATTTTACTTACATTTTATTGTAAGTGTCATGTTTTACACTTGGATGTTATTTTTTTTTTTAAAGATTTTATTTACTTATTTGACACAGAGAGAGAGTACAGCAGGGGGCAGGCAGAGGGAGAAGGAGAAGCAGACTCCCCGCTGAGCAGGGAACCCGATGTGGGGCTTGATCCCAAGACCCTGGGATCATGAACTGAGCCAAAGGCAGACGCTTAACCGACTGGGCCACCCAGACGCCCTGATACTTTGATAGTTAGTCCCCCTCTGACCACCACCACCATTCTTAGTATGAATGGATATCTTGGGCCAGGTGACAAATGACTGATCCTCTTCTCTTTAGCTTAGTCAGAGTGGGTTCTAGCCCATCTGCATCCATTACTGGACTCATGAGCTGTAGAGGTTTGGGAAACTCGAGATTGAAGAAGGCCCTCTCAGATTCATCTCTTATGATTCATATACTGAAATAATTCTTACTTATTCTAGGTGTGGGCATTTGAATATCTTGGTTTTTCCATGTTCTTCAGTTTCCTGGTGTATTCGTTTTCACAACAAACTACCACAAAGTTAGCAGTTTAAAACAGCACTTATTATCTTGTGGCTGGATTCCCTGCTCAGGATCTCACTAGGCTGAAACCAAACTGTTGGCAGGGCTGCATTCCTTTCTGGAAGTTCTGGGGAAGAATCTGCCTCCAAGCTCATTCAAGATGTTGGTAGAATTTAGTTCCATCTCATGCTTTCCTTGTGGCCCCCTGCATTTACCAGCAGGCACCTACATGTTGAGTCCTTCTCATGCTTTTAATCTGTATTTGTTTCCTTGGGATTTTCGTAACAAGTTCCCCCAAGCTGGGTGGTTTGTCCCAGATTTAAACGATAGAAATTTATTCTTTCACAATTCTTGTCTAGAACTCCAGGTGTTGATAAGTCCACGCTCCCTTTAAAAGTCCTAGGAAAGAAGGCTTCCTTGCCCCTCTCTAGCCACTGGTGGCTCCAGCGGTCTTTGGGATCCCTGCACCCCTCCTGTCTCTGCGTCTGGCATCACATGGCCTCAGGACTGGTGTGGGCTCTGTGCCTCTGTATCTAAATCTCGCTCTCCTTTCTTATGCAGACACCAGTCGTTGGATTTAGGGTCCCCTACACCCCATCTAGTATTACCTCACCATAACTTGATTACAGCTGCAAAGACCCTGTTTCCAAATGAGAACGCATTTACAGGTCCTGGGTGGGGAGGACTGGAACATATCTTTTGGTTGAGAGTTTTTTCATCCTTTTTTCCCCCCCGTTTTCATACTGTCCTTGAAATCTGGTGTTTATTTTACATTTACTCTACTTAATTTGGGCTATTCACATTTCAAGTGCACAATGGTGTCAACCTAAATAAAGAGGTAAACTGAGGCAAGCTTGAATGACCAGAAATTGAGTTTATTTGGGAAAAGCAGGGGAATTGCAATGTGGGAAATGTGTACTGTAGCGAGCTACAGTCACATTTGTTGAGAGTTGGGGGCTGGTTTTATTTATGGGCAAGAAGTGCACAGAGGGAGAAGTCGAGCCAGAGTCCAAGCAGTAAATTCTTTGGCTTGAGGATAGGGAGAGATTCTTGGCAGATGTTCATTGGTCGGGAGGTAAGTGTTGGTCTTTTGTAAATAAGTCACTTACAGTAAATCAATTTCTTTTCAGTTCTTAAGTTCTGTTTTTCTGAGGGCACATGCATGAGATTCTTCTTTTCGTATCCTCTGGTTCCATTTTAGATATTGAAATCCTTTGACAGTGGACACATGCATCAGGGAGCTGCCATCTTGGACAATATAGGTGTAGCAAGCACCTCAAAATCATTAGCCTTAGGGAAGGTTAAGGAAACATCCATCCAGGTACTCCTACAACCGCTCCCTTGCATTACAGTTTTACACATGTACTGGCTGCCAACGGGTTCCCACAGCATCTCTCACTGGGACACCAGAGACATTCCAGAGCATGAAGAGAGAAATATGCTGTGCGGGTGAGGCAGAGTGCTGTTGCGTTGCACTTGCTCAGAGCTGGATAGCAGGGCCAAAACTAGAGTTAAAAGTGGGCAGGGACGAAGTGAGACAGGTTACAAGAGGTATCTGATATATCTAGCAAGCCGAGAAATGAAAATAAAAACAATAAGGAGATACTATTTTTCGTCCTATCATATTGGGCAAGATTTTTAAAATGACAATCCCTTTTAGGAGGCTATTCGAATGAGAATCTGCACACAAGCTCTGCAAATGAAAAGCTCTTGGGAATCACTGGGGAGGTATTAAGACAGGGTGTGGCCACTGATTAGATGCAGGAAATCAGGGAAAAGGAGGGGTATCACAGGGTGCTAGCCTGAGTCACTGGCAGGAGTCCTCCACCATTAGTTTAGACTGGGGATACAGGAAGGAGAACTGGTTTTTCAGGAGCAAGAAAGGCTTTGGAATGTTGAGTTAGAAATTGGTATTCGGAGTTTGTTAGTGAGGTAAGACTTGTGAGTCACTGCAAATAAATAGTGTTGACGCCTTCTCCAGAAAGATAGTGAGATTTTGAAAGGGCTTAGGGAAAAATGCCAATATTTAAAGGTGTTCTGAAGGGTGGAGGTAGTGGAGGAGGGCATGTTTAGAGAGGTAAGAGGAAAACAAAGAAATCAGACATCACAAATTGGAGAGATATTTCCATGGGAGAAGTTTAACAGGGTTGAACGCCGCAGAAAGGTGGGGGATTGTAAGAATGCCACAGAGATGCCATTCAACTTGATGAATAGAAAATTATTGGAGACTTTTGAGGGAGTAATGTCTGTGGAACGAAATGGGGAACATTCAGACTGCACAGGGTTGGAAGGAGTAAGACTCCTTCAGCAAGAAGTGACCTGGATGTTAATGAAGGGAAAGAGACATGGCTGTGGGAGGAAGTAAGAGCAGCCAAATGGCCGTTGGACTCCAGAATTGTGAACAGATTTATTTTGTAAACATTTAATAAGATATAAATAGGCTTTTAAACAATTAGAAATCTATGATTATTTAAGTTATTTTGAATAAAAAATTTGATATTAATTATTAATTTTAGCTTGCTTTTTAACTTAAATAGATAAATTTGAGTGTTTTAGAAGAAAATTATTTTTACTGAAATGTATGACAAAGTGTTTCTTTTTTTTTAAAGATTTATTGATTTATTTATTTGAGAGAGAGAGAGAGCACAAGCTGGTGGGAAGAGGCAGACGGAGAGGGAGAAGCAGGCTGCCCGCAGAGCAGGGAGCTCGACCTGGGGCTCGATCCCAGGACCCTGGGATCATGACTTGAGCTGAAGGCAGACGCCTAACCAACTGAGCCACCCAGGTGCCCAAAATGTTTCTATTTTAGCATATGTTAATGATAACATTAAAATTGTGTATACTTTGACTATAACTTCATTTGATTTTATAATTCTTTAGATTGGCACTATCCAATAGAAATATAACGTGAGTTACAAATGTGAGCTACATAAGAAATTTGAAATTTTCTAGTAGTCACATTAAAACAGCAAAAAAGATGAAATTAATTTTAGTAATATTTTATTTACCAGTATATTAAAAGTATCTAAAATATAATCAATATAAAAATTATTAATGAGATATTTCATATATTTTTTATATTCAGTCTTGGAATTGTATATTTTATACTCACAGCACATCTCAATTTGGACAGGCCGCATTTCATGTGCTCAGTAACTACGTATGGCAAGTGGCTACCACATAGGACAGTGTGTCCTTAGATCATTGTGGTCAATAGAAAAACAAAATAGGTGATAATCTGTATTAAATCAACTTAATTCATGATTCTGCTGAAATGAAGGTAAGGAAATGAAATGTTATGAAATAAAGTATGTACTGATTTATAAAGGATGTGTGTTTTTATTTTATTATTTACCCAAACACCAACAGAATACCCAGATATGCACAGGTATGAATAAATCGTCTTTGACATTTTTCAGGCATATAAGAACCAACTTATACACATTTTAAATTTTGTCATTATAAAGTATCAAAGTAGAAGACTAAAACATTTTATTTAAGAGTTTGCAAATTATAACTTCTAAATATTTAGACATGGTATGTGGGCCCTCATTAATACTCTCGCCTGAGGCCCTGCAAATGTTGGGGCCTGGCTTGGAACCCTCTTCCCTCAAATATTGGCATGGCTCATTCCCTTACTTTTTTGGGTATGGGCTCAAATTTCCCTACCTCAGTGAGCACCAAAACCATATACGCTCACATAGTTTACTTTGTGTATTAATAGGACTTTACTATTTTATTATTTTCATCCACATAGTTTTACTAGTCCAGGAAACTCTTGTTGAGAAAGAGAAAAGTTGTAAATAATGTTATTTTTCATTCCAAAAACTTTCTGAAAGACTATCAACTTTTTCTGGAAAGCCTCAAATTGTAGCTTCTACCCCAAGACTACTTGAAGACTCTTTGAAGACATCACGTTAACATTTTCACCTTGCTGACCACCGATCCTAAACTTCCAAATTGTGATCCTTACACAATGTTAACCACGCCCTGCTGTTGAAGGCCTGGCTTTAAACTGACTCAGGGTCTCAATGAATGTCCCAACGTTGCGCTCCCAGTAATGAGAGGCTGCTAAGAGTCTGTGGTCTCCTTTCCCAAGGTGAATATAAGCTCAGTTGGTCTAACCAATAGGCTGTCTTAGTGATATTTTGGGGAGCCAGTATTCAGCATCAGTATGGCTTTTCTTGAACATTCTTGTTTAAAATTGCAACCCTACCTTCACCCCTGTACTTTCTATCCCCCTTCGCTGCCTTAATATTCACCGTAGCACCTCTATTTCACTTATTAATGTGCTTGTGTGTTACTCCGCTGTAATAATTTCAGTCTCACGAAAGGCTGGCTTTTCTGTTTCTGTATCTAGAGTGGTTGATGGTACCTAGCAGAGTGTCAGTGTTTGTTGTTGAAGAATGAACAGTATCTGATGATTATGAACATGACTAACTTAAGCCCCGAATTAGCATTTTGGGCAGACATCTTTAAGCAATTTAATTGGCTCACATCCTACAAAATCTATATGAGTTTTCCTCACATTAAAGAAGGTCAAGGAGCACATGTGGAAGCTGTTTTATGATTCTTTTATTGAGATTTTTATTTTTGTTTTTATGACTTTTGGCTACTAGAAAAACATGCTCTGGAAGGTTTCTAGCTAACATAATGCTGTGGAACTTGGGTTCCTCGTTAGTCTATCTGTCTTTGGTTGTACGATTTCATAATCATTATTTGGGGAACATACTAGTCCTATCCACAGGAACTCCATCAGCCTGTTTCCACATCCATTCAGGCTGGCCTTTGGTTAGTCAAATTGTTTTACACAAGAGAATGCCAATAAAAGTCTTTGATCATTCCTGATGTTCTTTAATTCCAGAGAGATTCTCTCAGTGGAAACTTTTTTTTTTTTTTTAAGATTTTATTTATCTGACAGAGAGAGACAGAACACAAGCAGGGGGAGCGGCAGGCAGAGGGAGAAGCAGGCTTCCTGCCGAGCAGGGAGTCTGATGCGGGACTCCATCCCAGGACCCTGAGATCGTGACCTGAGCTGAAGGCAGACGCTTAATGACTGAGCCACCCAGGTGCCTCTGTCCTGGTCCTTGTTTATAACATGCACTAAAAATGACTATTGTACTTAGGAAGTATTTTTTTTTTTAAAGATTTTATTTATTTATTTGACAGAGAGAGACACAGCAAGAGAGGGAACACAAGCAGGGGGAGTGGGAGAGGGAGAAACAGGCTTCCCGCTGAGCAGGGAGCCCGATGTGGGGCTCGATCCCAGGACCCTGAGATCATGACCTGAGCTGAATGCAGATGCTTAACCGACTGAGCCACCCAGGTGCCCTGAACCTTTTTTTTTTTTAAAGATTTATTTATTTATTTGAGAGAGTGAGAGCGAGCGTGAGCGGGGGAGGGGCAGAGGAAGAAGAGAGAGAATCCCAAGCAGACTCCAGACTCTGGCCGAGGGCAGAGCCCACTTGGGGCTCAATCCTATGACCCATGAGATCACGCACCAAGCTGAAATCAAGAGTCGGAGACTTAGCCAACTGTGCCACCCAGGCGCCCCTTGGCAAAATCTTCTTTATGAGTAATGATATCTATGTCTACAGGACATGCTATATTTTCATTACCTTGGGTATTATTAATTTTATTTGTCCTGGATCAGAGAAATTTATGCTTAGAACATCCTCCTCACCCCTGACTATTTTTACTGAAATAAACTTTGGTGTAATACTTTCACTTTCACACAATAAGACTCAATAGAGACATAATAAAAACTCACTATTATATTTACTATATGGATGACATTGAGAATGTCATCTACCACATATCCAAGTATCAACCTTGATAAGAAACCAAGGAAGAAATGGCTGCAATTCCAGGATAAGCTATGCTTGTCCTATGTAGCAGGCAGGCTTTGAATGTATACTCTGTTCATACATTTTATTAGTTTCTTTCTTTGCTTTGGTTGCTGGGAAACTCAGAGCCAAACTTGTTCCTTACCTTTGGCAGATGTGTAGGAACACCTGTATTTTACTTTGGATTTATTTAACTTTTCCTCCTAGATTCCCCTTCATTTTGACTTTTTTTTTTTAATCTACTTTATCCCATTTAATTGTATGTATTTTCATCAGTTGCCTCAAATCCTTTTTCGATGCAAGTGCAAATGTGAGAATAAGTTAATATACAAACAAACAAACAAATAAAATGAGATTTGTTCAAGAAGAGCAGACATTTTAACTGTAACTTTTCAGCTTTTCTGCACCCAATGTTTTCCCATTTTTTCTTCTACTGACTGAAAAATTTACCCCAGATGTCAGTTATTAAATGTGAAAAATGCACAGTAAAATAGGTGTCTTTTAAAAAACCATACAGAATAGTTTAATTGCTTTATATAAATGAAATGCAGGATACTGCAGTTGATTAGCTCATTCTTTTGTATTATTAATTTTACTAAATGAAGCAGCTGTTGATGAAATATTCAGGAGGTCAAGTTATCAAGACTCATGAAACATCATATTTCACGTGAGAGTCTTTGTTGTCAAACATAAAATAAGTAGGGTGAAACAATGAGTCTAAGAAAAATAATTTGAAAGTTGTCAGTATGGTAATTTATCGGTTGGGCATTTTCCGTGTTGATGATAAGTGACACCTAATTACTTAAGCATTCTTTATTTTGTCTCCTCTCCAAAATTATTTCTTGGGAAGTTCACACTATTAGGCAATTTCTTAGGCCTGATGTGTGCCTACGTCAACTACTTCTTTTCCATTTCATTCCTCAGGCCATTTCAATAACGGAGGATTTGGCCTAAACCTACTGGCTGTGTAATTTCCAGGTTGCAGCTTTTAATTCATACAGAACTGTCATAGCCTGAGCAGCCTTTTTGGGTTATATCTCTTTCTTCCCTTCTGGGGGAAGTTTAACCTGTGATCCTTTGAGTTACCCAGATAAAAGGCTTCCAGCAAATCTCCAACTCTTTTTTAAGATCTTGAATTTAAGATGAAGCTTCATGGAAAATTGGTGTAGGACATCTGTTTTGATGAAGAGTTTCTGCCAGCCAGTGAAAGGGTAGTGAGCATTCATTTTCTTTATTTGGAACCAAGACTACTTTAAACTCATTCCCTTTAAGCACGATTTTCCGTTCATCATTTAAAAATGGAAGACCAAAGGAATGGTACAGAATGAACTGAAGCCCATAGGGAAGTCCTTGAAGAATACTGAGGGAAAAATGCTTCCCTTAACATTTTGTTAAGTGTCCGACTCTTGGTTTTGGCTCAGGTCATGATTTTAGGGTCGTGAGACTGAGCCTTGGGTGGGGCTCCATGCTCAGGGGGGAGTCTGCTTAAGATTCTCTCCCTCTCCCTCTGCCCCTCCTCCCACTCAGGCACACATGTGTGCGTGCGTGCAGGCACACTCTCTCTTTCAAACTAAATAAATAAATCTTAAAAAATAAAAAGGAACACAGAGTTGGTAACTTCATTCCTAGTACTGAGGGCACAATGCAAAGAGATTGGGGTTCTCAGAAAACCTGGAAGCTTGAAGGAGAGGCCCTCAGAACTGCGTGGCTGGCGCTGGTCTATCTCTGACCGTCATCATTATGAGGCTGGATCTCAGAGGAGGGACAAAGCTGGAAACCGGAACCACCTGTGCTACGTGGGTAAAAAGCCACACTGGAGTGAGCTGGCAACAAGAGAACGCAAAAGAGGACTGGTGAATTCTTTCTCCCTCCTCCTGCCTTCTAGTTTCCCTTTAGTTTCTTCTACTGGTGAAACCTAACAGATGCCAGATGGCAAAGAAGTGTTTTGCAGAAGCCCAGTCCCAGTACACAAAACTACAAGGTCAAGTTTGAAGCTGAGAGACCATAGCTGCATTTCTGACACAGAGATGCTATATGGGGATGAAAATAGGAGGAAAAAAGCCTAAACAAATCTTAAAAAATCTAAAAACAGGAGAAAAAAGATCTAAAGAAGAAAACTGGGAGCCAGAGAAGAGAGAGTTCTTTCTTTCTATTTTTGAGAGAGAGAGAGAGCGTGCACACACAAGCGGTGGGGGGGGGGGGGGGGGTGCAGAGGAAGCCTGAAGTGGGGCTCGATCTCACCACCCTGAGATCATGACCTGAACTGAAAGCAAGAGTTGGCCGCTTAACTGACTGAGCCATCCAGGCTCCCTGAGAAGATAGGTTTAAATAAATATTTACAAAATCTGCATTAACTGACAATGCTTTACAGATAAGGCTTGAGTATTGTGTTGTGATTAAGTGCTGTTACTTTATCTCAATGAGTATGGGCTGGAAGCAGCCGTCTACCCAAACGGGCCAGTCGCAGCTTACTTGTGGATAAAACTAAGTAAAAAAAAAAGGCTTAGCTAAAAGAGAGTAATCAAAGAAAACTAAATTTAATAGACCTTCAAAGGATTAGGTACATTCCTCTTTTTTTTTTTTCCTAAATTAAAAGTAACGAAAAAGCAATAGGAAATACCAATTGCCAAGTCTAAGATGATAACGAACCAGTCCACTCAAGTTAGATATATTTATGAGAAATGTTCTTATATTGAACGAAATAATTTAATAATAGCTATATTTAATAATAACTACTTTAATGTGTGATCTTAGACAAAGTCTTTGGGTCCTTTTTTCTTGAATTGAACCAAATGAATCTTAGGTATTTATAGTCTAAACCTAGCAAATTGGAGATTTTCCTCTAGCTTTGATTTTATCAATCCCAAGTTCTTAGGTAACAGGATTCAATTAACTGCAGTGGTGTCAGAGATTATGAAAGTGTTGAGTCAAGGAAAGAATACATGGAAACCAAGGAAAGACTCACATTTAATTCTATGGTGTAACAGGCTCTAACGCCAATTTCTTTTATTAAGACAATATATTCAGAGTTTCAATTATCTCAGGCATTTGAAAATCTTTCAATAAGATGACTAGGAAGAAAGACACAAAGCCATTTTTAAAATCGTTTCTTACACTTTTGAAAAAGAAATTCTGGAGGGGGAAGAAATCTTATCAGGATCCTGATGTCATCTGCTTGCTTAGATCATTACTTGCTTACCTTAAATCACTATTTCTGAAAGCTGAGACCCATGGATATCTGAAACTACATCTACAGACTCCAGCATGAGAAATCTCTTTTAAGTCATATCATGGACTTAATAAATTGGAGACAAGATTATCCTGATGACCAAATAAGAGTCACTGTAATTTTCTGCACAGTTATGGATGAGTTACTGATTAGTTACTTGGTGTCTCTGTTGCTGATGTGGAGGAGTGAATGCAAGAATCAAAGTTAGCTCTCCTGTTGCCGCTGTGGATGTTCACCTGGGTCTTTGTGTTCGGGTGCATCATGTCCCCCGTGTACTGAGTGGGGGGAAAGGAAGCGTTTGCTTAGCCGGAGTAAGAGAGGGCTTTGGGCTTACCTTTGGAAGATGGTTGGATTTAATGAGACTAGAAGGATGAAGGGGTGGTGGGTTCTATGGTGACCAGCGCACTGGCCTGATGGGGTTCCATGTGCAGATGCCTGGGGACCTGGCACTCACACTGTTGCCAAGAGTGTGTGGCAAAGGTCCCAGTGGTAAAACTTGACACAGAAGGTGTATACAATGCCAACCAAGTTACTAATCTTTACCTGGACCGTGCAGACTTGGACAATGAGCATCTCGGCAGATCTTCTAAACGTCAGAAGATCTTCCTCAACTTTCCCAAACTGCATAAATATTAGGGGTTTTGTACAGTATTAAGGGAGATGTAATGGCGCCCAACATGACCAATATTTGATTTCCTCCCACCAGGTAACAACTAGGGACATCGGTACATGAGCAGCAAATTCACACCTTTGTCAATATGAGTGGTACACACCTGCTGAGGTGAACAGAGCATGGTATAATTTAACAGATTATTGTAGAAAAGTTTTTTACTAAAAGTTTAAAATTCAAAGACCCATCCATAATTATTTCTAAGCCCAAACCGTGTGGCTACTATGATATTAGACACTTAGAATATAGAAATTCATAATAATAAGAACAGAACTTCGTGGTTTGCTGAATACTGTCACAATTATCATCTCTTTTCATCTGCACAATTCTATGAGGTGTCATTGTTCCTCACTTACGAGCAAGAAAGTTGAAGCTCAAAAGGTTACTGGAGATACTTTGTGTCATTCTAAAGTGAATAAAGTCATAGGTTAGATACTCAGGGTGAAGCAAAGGACTGCTCTAGGAGAAAGAACAGCTTGTGTGAGGGATGAAGTGAGAGAGAGAATGTATTCTGCTTCCCCTCCCCCAACAACTTAACTTAGAGACAAGTTACATGACTAGTTCCATGAGCATCTTTCCCTTAGATTCACAACTTTAATGTCTCGCCACATTTGAAAATAATTGCAGGAATAATGATGCTTCACCTTTGAATGTTTCCATATACCCTCTTAAAAATACAGTCACCCTTGTAGAAGTTTTGAGCTGAGTTTTGAAGAAAAGAAACATAAATTAATACAACGAGGGGGACACACTGGTATGTTACCACTTTAATCACCACATGATATGAAACAGATGAGCCTGACTTTCTTCAGGGTTTAATTAAGTTAGTCTTTGGGAAATAATAATTATTTTACTTTTATTTTAATCTGTGTGTTTGTGTATGTGTTTGTGTAGTTTACATATTAGATTGCCTTTGATTTTCATAATAGCCCTTGGAGATAATTAAGGTACATTAAAAAAAATCAGAAGAGGAATCTGAGGTGCTAAAGAGGTTATTTTGTTCCAGGTCATTTGCCAAATATGTGAACAAGTCAGGTCTTGTGATCAAAGTTGTTCCTCCAGATTTTCCCAACTTCCACAAATGCATAGTTTGCATTCAGGAAGAATCCTAGGTACTAGGAAATTTTGGCACAATTACGTTCCTAGATGCATGCTCCTTGGATGACTGCCTCCTTTCTTAAACATTTTACTTAGGTTTCTGCTACCTTGTAATATTATATTTTCGGCTGCAATCTTTGAGCTGACATCATAGCTCTGCTGTACGTATGCACTGCATTCTCCTCAGCCCCTGTAGCTGTCAGGGCAATTGGTTCTTGAGAACTCCACAGTAAACACAATAGATATGCTCTGTCAGCTTTGGATTTTCAACAGTTTTGAGTAGCTCTCTGCACATATGTTTTGTACACAGAAGAGACCAAAGTGAACATATATTCCTAAATTTCTGCATAATTATTTGGAGGTGAATGCAGAAGAAATTGCTCAATTTGGATAGTTTGTGACAAAAAGATTTTATTTTTTAAAGATTTTATTTATTTGAGAGAGAGAGAGAGAGGGAACACAGGGGTGGGGTTTGGGAGGGGCAGAGAGAGAGGGAGAAGCAGGCTCCCCGTTGAGCAGAGAGCCCGACATGGTGCTCGGTGCTGGATCCCAGGACCCTGAGATCATGACCTGAGCCAAAGACAGACACTCAACCGACTGAGCCACCCAGGCGTCCTGACAAAAAGATTTTAATAGAAGTAGGATGGCTAGACACTTGCCAGAGAATCCGATCTTCTGGATTCTCTTAGAAGCTTGGAACAGCAAACAAAAACAACAAAAAACAAACAAACAAACAAAAAAAAAGCTTGGAATGGATACCTCACGTCCTTCATTAAACATTTGTCCTCAAATAAGGAAATAACAGGTGTAACGTTTTCTTTCTCATTGCCATAGATATGTGATAAATCATATTTTTTACACAATTTTCTTGAGGTCCTGATAAAGGTAGTAGTAAGAAAGGTAGCATTTTCTTCACAGTTGTCCTGAATTTGGCAAGAGAAATAAAGTTTTGTGTTTTTTTCTTTCATTTTTGGAGTTCCAGAGAAACTGAGTCCTGCCCACGAGGGGCACTGAGCTGAAAACAGAGAGAGCAAGAGAAGCTCTGAGAAGACCCGGGCTTCTAGAGTTCTTAAAGTCACAGGTTTCCTATTTGGTCGCAAACCTTGACCACTCTAACCAGAGTCCAGGAAGAGGAATGACTGATGGCAAGGAAGGGAAAGAGTTAAAGGGTGTGGAAGAAGGAGAGGTAAGGAAAAGGGGAAGGGAAAGTGGAGAGGGAGAGGGAGAGAGAAAGAGGTATCGTTGAAAAGACTACTCTTTCTTCATCAAATGACTATTCTTTCTTGGCGACTATATACGCAAAGGTTTATTTATGTCCAGGCTTTCTATTGTATTTCATCAGTCTGTATGTCTGTCTTTATGCCAGAACTGTCGCTTTGTAACTGGCATTATAAAGTAGTTTTGAAACTGGGGAGCATGAGCCCTTCAACTTTCTTCTTCCTCTTTCAAGATTGTTTTGGTTAATTTTGGGTCCTTGGAGTTTCCATATGAACTTCAGGATCATCCTGTCAATTTCTGCAAAGAAGTCAGCTGAGATTTTAATAGGATTGCATTGAATCTGTGGATCAATTTGTGGAAGTATTGCTATCTTAACAATATTAAGTTTTCTGACCTATAAACATGGGAATCTGTTCATTACTTTAGATGTTTAATTTCTTTCAACAGTGTTTTGTAATTTTTAGAGGGTAAGTTTTACAACTTTGTGAAATTTAATCCCAAATATTTATTACTTTTAATGCTTTTGTAAATGGAATTGTTTTCTTAATTTGATTCTGATTGTTCATTGCAAGTGTATAGAATATTATTGATTTTTGTATAATAATCTTGTATCCTACAATCTTGCTGAACATGTTTATTAACTCTAATAGCTTTTAAAGCGGATTCCTTAGGATATTCTATATATATAACCATGTCATCTGTAAATGGAGATAGCTTTATTTCTTCTGTTCCAATCTGGATGCTTTAATTCTATTTTCTTGCCTAATTATCCTGGCTAGAACCTCCAGTACAATGTTGAATAGAAGTGATGATAGCAGATATCTTTGTCTTGTTCCTGCTCTTCAGATGAAAGCACCCAATTTTTCACCATTAAGTATGTTAGCTGTAGGTTTTTGTAGATTTTTTTTTAATCTACTTGAGGAATTTCTCCTCTAGACCTAGTGTTATAAGAGATTTTGTCATGAATAGGTACTGGATTTTGTCAAATGCTTTTTTTTTCATCTATTGATATGATCATATGGATTTTTTTCTTCTTTAAGTTGTTGATGTGATGGATTACATTAATTGATTTTTAAATGTTGAACCAGACTTGTGTACTTGGAATAAATTCTACTTTGTCATGATGTATAATTATTTTTAAACAATTTTGGATTTGATTTGCTAAGATTTTTTTGAGGATTTTTCATCTGTATTTATAAGAGATATTGGTTTATCCCTTTTTATTTTTATGTTGATGTCTTTATCTGGTTTTGGTATCGGTAATATTGGCTTCATACAATCAAGCGTTGTTTCACTGTCTCTGACCACACTCAGCTGTTAAGCTTCACTAATTGGTATGTGATTGCTACATTGTTTTCTTTCTTTTTTTTTTTTTTTAAAGATTTTATTTATTTATATGACGTAGAGAGACACAGCGAGAAAGGGAACACAAGCAGGGGGAGTGGGAGAGGGAGAAGCAGGCTTCCCGCCGAACAGGGAGCCCAATGTGGGGCTCGACCCCAGGACCCTGGGATCATGACCTGAGCTGAAGGCAGATGCTTAATGACTGAGCCACCCAGGTGCCCCGCTACATTGTTTTCAACAATGTCCTAGGGCCCAAATTGTTCCACAGACAGATCCAATTCAATTTGGGCTCCTTTGAAGGAATTGTTTTGAGGTCAGAGTTTGAGACTTGTTCTGGCCCAAGAGAGTTCTTCCCAGCTGTTTCTTTCCTTGACTCTGCTAAACTAACTGGTTGATTGTTCAGTGTATACCTTTAATGCATTTGCCAGTCTCCTATTAATTGCTTTTCAACTCAAGATCTATCATTTTTGACAGCATCCTTAGGCTTGAACTTCCCTCTACTCTGTTGCAAGTGAAATCTGTCCCTTTGGGAAGAGATTCAAAGCTCTCTGATTTGTGGCCTGCCTTTCCTCCCTTTGCAACATCTCTGAGCCAAATCTTTGGAGTTGTCAGGAGGAAGAGTGATGTGCTTCTTTCTGAGTGACACATCTGCTTTAGCAACTGGACACTTGGCAGGGGAGGTGCAGCTGTGGTCTCTGGTCTTCTCAGCTTGGGCAAGGAAACTCTCTTTATGAAGGAGCCAGAACGAGGGCAATTGGGACCCCACTATTCTCAGTGCACTGCCCCCAGGGTAGAGCCTCTATCCCATGAGTTGGGGCTGGGTGATAGAAGGGACCGCCATACGGGCGCCTGGGTGGCTCAGTCGTTAAGCGTCTGCCTTCGGCTCAGGTCATGATCCCAGGGTCCTGGGATCGAGTCCCACATCGGGCTCCCTGCTTGGCAGGAAGCCTGCTTCTCCCTCTCCCACTCCCCCTGCTTGTGTTCCTGCTCTCGCTATCTCTCTCTCTGTCAAATAAATAAATAAAATCTTTAAAAAAAAAAAAAAAAAAAAAAAAAAAAAAAAGAAGGGACCGCCATTGGAACCCCTGTTCAAAATCTCCTCTGTGTTGTATTGCAGGGAACTCCATGTTCCCTAATCCCCTTCCACATATGATTCTGAGTTAGATTTTATTAATGCCCAACTTGAAAGAGATCTACTTAGACATTTGAGGACCCCCTGCTTCACTGCCTTGGAGTTAATTAGTTGATGGAAACTTTTTCCGAGAAATTTGAAAATTCCAAATTTCCCCATAGACATTAGATAGATAACTTGTTGCCTTAGCACTTCAGCTTGGGGCCATCAGTATCTGTTTCACTTTTTCTGACCATTGGTGGTGAATTCCCTTTACTCCCCTAGCTCTTTCATCCTTCAGGTAAATCTTAATTCTTATATGAAACCCTTTATTTCTAGAATTCTTAGAGTGGTCTGCTTTGTCAACTAATTCCAGACTGAAGGGAATCCAGTTCCCAGGGCAGATGTTTGAGTAGTTGTTGTTTAGTTGAGAGAGACCATAAATACCAAGAAGAAAATGGAAATATTGTAAGTAAGAATTAGAGGGGCAACAAGGTCCTGGAGAAGACAGGAGGGATTGAGGTCAATAGTACTGTTGAATGGACTATCCTTGAGCCGGAGGTGGGAGGGACATATCCTTAAGACTAGAAAGAAGATAAGAATGGATGTTGTGTTAGCTTGGTTTCTCTGAGAAGAAGACATCAGGATGCAATTGAGAGTGCACATTATTTGTTGGGAAAAATGCCTTTGAAGGAAAATGGGAAGGACACTGGAGGAGGCTGGAGGAACTTTGTTTCAGGCATGACCTCTGTGAAAGAAAGATACAAGGAAAAAAGATTGAGTAGGAAGTGTTGTAGATGCAGTGCTGTTTTATGAAAGCTTTGACAAGGCCATGGGAAGTCCTCCAGTCAAAGTCATAGGAGTCTTGCAACTTGCAGGAGTGGGTCTGCCTTCATATCTCTGCCACCTTAGTGATTGTCTGCCATGTGGGAATTGTGGCCACAACTCCAACTCTGTGGTGGATCTGGGGCCATCAGTAGATTATACTCCCCACACAGTCAGGAAACCACGAGGCACATTTTTATGTCCCCTACTGATGGAGATCTAGATGTTGGTGTAGGTTTCAGAGGAACAAGACGTTGAGGTGGTCCATGCCTTAGTTTTCTCATTTGGGAAATGGGGTAACTAGAATAATAATTTGAAAAGTTCCTTATACTTCTTAATCCTAATATTTCCAAGTAAGACAGTACCTTTGTTTTTTTGTTTCATTTAAAATAAGAAAAAATTAAACCAATGTAATTAATGTATATTTAAAACATCAAATAATATAGAAGAGCTTGTAATCATAATGTAATAATAAAAATGGGTCTTCTACCCATTTATGGAATGCTTTCTAAGCAATTTTTATGAAATTGCTCACTCTGGGCCCTATTTTTTTCAAATCCAATTCTGCTCTACTAAGACAATCTTGGTCTGGTAGTTTCTATTTTGAATTATTCTGAGAGTTATTACCATATCCTTAATACGCTTAGATTGCTATTTTTGGCTCATCAACGTGGTCTATTACATTGTGATTGGTGGTCAACTTTGAAAGCTGCTTTGGTTTCAAAAATTAGGTGCTATGAATGGGTAGTTTACACTACCCTTTTCATAATAAAGCATAGAGAACGTGGTTCAAACGGATTTGGTATCTGTAAATAAGAAACATGTAATAGACTATTATGGCCATAGGTGAATATATATAAAATACATCTAAAACAATCAACCACAGGAATAACCAAATACACTTCAATAATCTTTTCGAGTAATATGCATCAAATTGTAGAGGAAATGAAAGGGTTGCATGGAGGCTGCCACTCCAAACATTATCCATGATATGCTATAAAGGTCTGGGATGAATTAACTACAGGATTCACGTGTGCCATGTGACAAGAGGGGCCTGTGTTGAGTATTTGTAAAACAATGGATAGTTCCTTTATCAATTGGTTTTGACTACGTGCTCATATTTAACCTAATTACTGAAGTTAACTGAGTAATTAACTCTAATTACTGAGTAATGTATTTATGAAAGTGTTCATTTTTTTTGAATCACTCCAAATCATGTGGCTTAAGTCTTATTCATGATGCAATCTGTTTGCTATATATAACGATTTTATCTCTTCTTTCTAATAAAAGTAAGAGCTCACTAAAAAAGTAATCAAAGAAAAATATCAAATGAATTGTGAGAGAACTACTTAAATTTTTAAGTTATTTATATTTAAACGATATCTATCTTATGCAACAGGAAATGGTATGATTTTTCTCCCCTGGAAGTACAGCTTCCAAAAGGGAGGAGAAAAAAAATCTCCTATGTATTTCTAGTCAAATTGCTGGCAGTTGAGGCACAATTTTGGTCACTTTAAACAGGCTCATTTAGATTGTTTTATGTGGGGAACATTGTGAACAATTGTGCTGACATTTTGAAATAGGTTCTATCAACACTGAACTGAATTATTTCAGTAGTTTATTTTCTCTCTTTGTGTAGCTACCCAAAATGAAGGGATAGGTTAGGTCCAACATTTATGTTGAAATTAGTCCAATTAGAACTTTGGCAGCAGAATTATAACCTCCCCAGCTGTGGGTTGAGTGTTTTAGAAATGCTTTCATGTAGTCAAGTCATGTACATGGAATGCCTTTGACAATGGGTAGAGGCCATTCAGAGCGTAAGTTAGTCTGTGTCCTTTATTTACTCTGTTCATGGAGTAAAGAATGATCCTGTCACTGGGGGCATTTATCATGTGCACAGGGGAATTGATGATGTCAAAATTATTAAATGAGATCATGTTCTCTTCAATTTATGTCAGTGTCATGCTTTTATCCATATTGAATTCATATGGATTGTTAATCTTAAAAATGGGGAAAAATTTAGATCTTATCTTCTGGTGAATACATTTCCTGCTCCCTGTAGTGGCTTAGAGCTCGGGCTGTTAGAAGTACATAACTGCATTTTGTTGATTTACTGTGCAGTAATGGCACATTATGAAGGCCTTGGTCCCGCCTCTGGAATAACTTCTGAATAGAGTGACACGATCTTAGGCAAACTATAATGTTTGTTGATAGTGCATTATTGTATTTTACTTTTTTTTTTCTTCTGGCATAAAGTAAGCACTCACTAAACACTCTCACCACCCACCACCACCACCCCCACTTCCTTTACTCTGATTATCCACTCCCCACACTCACCATGCTATGTCACATGTTTGTGTCTTTGCTGATGCTCTTCCCTCTCCTTGGAATTGCTCTTTTTGCCTAATTTCTTGCTCTGAAAAAAAGTTCTGTTTATATTCTGTCTCTTCCAATCATCTCTAATGTCTCAGGTCAGGCCAAGCGACCATCTTTCTCTGTGAACCTATGAAAACTTTAATTCTGTTGCTAAATACACTGTAATATAATTATCTAATTTTACCTGCCATTTCAACTATGGAAGTGGCTAGTAAACTGCAGCCCTGGGGCCAAATCCAACTCACTTCTGCTTATGTAAATTATGTTTTATCGGAACAAAAACACACTGATTTGCTTGCTACATTATCTATGGCTACTTTTATGCTCCCAAGGCAGAGTGTGGGAGTTGTGATAGAGACCCTACGGCCCACAAAACCACATCTTTATTACCGATTTACTTCTTTTTCTCTTGAGAAAAGCTTTACATTACATATTTATTTTCTTAACTGGGTACAGAGCTATTCAGATTTTACATTTTTTTCTGTGTTAGTTTTCATAAATTATATTTTTTAGGAGCTTTTTTATTTTTATTTTTTATTTTTTTAATTTATTTTTTAGGAGCTTTTTTATATTGAGGTATAACTGACATATAACACTATATTAGTTTTAGGTGTACAACATAATGATCTGGTATTTATATATATTGTGAAATGATCACCACAATAAGTCAAGTTAACATCTATCACCACAGAGTTACAAAAATTTTTTTCTTATGATGAGAATTTTTAAAATCTATTGTCTTAGCCACTTCCAAATATGCACTACAGTATTAGTAACTATCGTCATCATGCTGTACGTCATATCCCCATGACCTATTTATTTTATAACTGGAAGTTTGTACCTTTTGACCTCTTTCATCCATTTTGCCCAACCTCGCCCACTATCCCTACTCCTTGGCTTTGGCAACCGTCTCTCTGTTCTCTGTATCTATGAATTTTGTTGTTTTGTTTTGAGTTTCTCCTATAAGTTAGGTCATACAGTATTTGTCTTTGTCTGACTTATTTCATTTAGCATAATGTCCTCAGGATCCATCCATGCTGTCACAAATGGCAAGATTTCATTTTTAATGCCTAAATAATATTCCATTGTAAATATATATACCATATTTTCTTTATCCATCAATGGGCACTTAGGTTGTTTCCATATTTTGGCTATTGTAAATGATGCTATAATGAACATGTGGGTGCACATATCTTTTTGAGTTAGTGTTGTCATTTTCTTTGGAATAAATATCCATATGTGGAATTGCTGGATCATATGGTAGTTCTATTGTTAATTTTTTGAGGAACCTCCATACTACTTTTCATAGTGGTTGCACCAATTTACAACCTGCCAATAGTGCACAAGGGTTCCCTTTTCTCCACATTCTTGCCAACACTTGTTATTTCTTGTCTTAGCCACTCTAACAGGTGTGAGGTGATATCTTATTATGGTTTTCATTTACATTTTCCTGATGATCAGTGACATTGAGCATCTTTACAGGTACCTTTTGGCTATCTGTGTATCTTCTTTGGAAAAATGTCTATTCAGATCTTCTATCTATTTTTAAATCAGATTTTTTTCCCGCTATTCAGTTGTGTGAGTTCTTTATATATTTTGGATATTAACCCCTTACCAGATACATGATTTACAAATATTTCCTCCCATTCACTAGGTTACCTTTTCATTTGTTGATTTCCTTCGCTGTGTAGAGACTTTAGTTTAATGTGGTCCCACTTGTTTATTTTTGCTTATGTTGCCTTTTGGCATCAGATTAAAAAGAAATCATTGATCAATGTTAAGAAGCTTACTGCCTATGTTTTCTTCCAGGACCTTTATGATTTCAGGTCCTACATTCAAGTCTTTAATCTATTTTGAATTAATTTTTGTGTATGGTGTAAGAGTATACATAAGACCAGTTTCATTCTTTTGCATATGGTTGTCCAGTTTTCCCAGCACCATTTATTGAAAAAACTGTCCTTTTCCCATTCTGTAGTCTTGGCTCCTTTGTTGTAAGTTAATTAACCATGTATACATGGGTTTATTTCTAGGTTTGACAGTTCACTGGGGTTCTTTTTTTTTTTTTTTTAAGTTCCATTTCCAAGTTGTCATTTTTTGAATGAAGTTTTCCTAAGGCGGACAAAGAAGAGTATATTTTAGGCTTATGCTGTTCAGTATGGCCATTAGCCACATGTAGCTATTAAGCACTGAAATGGGGCTAGTTCAGATTGAGATGTTTTGTAAGTATAAAATACACACCAGATTTCAAGTCTTAATACAAAAATAATGTAAAATAGTTATTGATTATATATTGAATTGATAACATTTAGATATATTGGGTTAAATATTATATACATGTATACTAATTAATTTTAGCCCTTTATTTTTACTTTACATGTGTGACTCACATTATATTTGTATTGGACAACATGGCTATAGAATATTCCAGAAGGAAAGATGAAGAAGTAGCAGGATATTTGTCTACTACAAGGCAAGAAAAAGATTTAAAAAAAAAAAGGCAAAGAAAAAGCAGAGTGAGTAGAAATCAGGAAAGATATGGTGGAAATAAAATAAATATGTAAGTAATCACAATAGATATAGAAGTTTCATGACCTTGCAAATGAGTTCAGAGACATTTACATGAGACAAATGTGCTCATGAAAAGAAGAAGTGTCTTTTTCAGTTTTTCAAAGTATTTTGTGTCAGGAATATTGGCATGTTGTATTTCCTCTTTTCTTCTAATCTGAGGCTTATGGGCATACTGTTCGAGAGACAGGCAGGTGGAAGAAAAAATTTCAGAACTAGACATTGGAGAAAAAACAGATTCCTTTTAAAATTATATTTTATTATCAGAGACAAGGAGCTACATAATAGCTAATCATCTCAAGGGTTTTACTGTTCTGAGTAACATATTACTACACTCACAATTTTGAAGCCCTTTCTATTTAATTTCAAAGATTCCATTCTTGGAAAAATAATTCGCATTTTGAAAAGATACAAGAAATTATATGAATAATCATTCATTTGAATAGGAGAAAGATTATATACTCATGTTCATATTGTATGTTCATAAGTTAAACATGTCCATCTGTAGGAAGCAATTGGTAACTATCTTCAACAGTTACCATTTTTACTTTGGGTCGAAATCATTGAACACCTGGCATTTTTGCAAGATTAGAAAGGATTACAATTTACAACTATAAAAGAGGCAATGATTTATTAACTCACTGAAATTTCCATTTGAATTTGATGTCATAGAACATTTGAATATTACAAAAAAAATTCAGAACCATCAACCCCTTTAAATCTACTACATGTACAAATATGTCTTGTAAACTTAATTCAAAATATGTAGTAGAAATGTCTAGCCTGGTCATGACAAAAAAGACTTTGAGGAGTTGTTTTGGCAATTCCTTGCTTATATATTAAATTAATTTTGAACTTAATATTTAAAAATAATAAAACTACCCCAAATTCATTATTTAAAATATTGTTATTAGTTTACTTTATCCAGAGAATAGTACAGTAACATGTCATTTTCTTTCATTGAGTTTTCTATTCATTCATTTATTCAATAAGTGAATATTTATCTACCTACTATGTGCCAAGAACTAACTGAAGTGTTAAGGATTTAGAACAGCCAAAGACATGTTCATGCTGTTACGTTGCTGTCAGCCTAGTGGAGGAAATAGCTATAGGAGTGGATCAGTCAAATCTAATGAGGGAAGGGGCATAAGAGGGAGCTGAACCGAAAGTGGTGGGGAACAGAAGGGAGCAAGTAAGTGCCTTGTCGGCGGGCAGGTGAAAGAGGCTTTGAAGAAGAGACTTTTGAACCAGGTCTTTAAGGAGAAGTAAATGAGAGATGACTTAAGGAGAGGATCATTCCTGCCAGGAGAGAAGTATGTTCAAAGCAAATAGACATGAAAGAAATTGGGGAAAGATGAAGAATAGAGTGAAAGGTTCATGAAAAAATGAGAGAGAATAATGGTTTAGCCTTCTATTTCACAGTAATGAATCCAGGAGGTATCAATAATTTTATAAAAGACAGGAACTGTGATTTTCCTAAAGAAAAAAAAGTCTTTCTTTCACAAAAAAGGGTAGAAGCTGCAAGAATATGGACATAAGGTAATGCATTTTTAAAAAAGATTTATTATTTATGAGAGAGAGAGAGAGAGAAAGAGAAAGTGAGTGGGAGGGGCAGAGGGAGAGGGAGAGAGAATCCCAAGCAGACTCTGTGCTGAGCGCGGAGCCCCACGTGGGGCTGGATCCCACAGCCCCGAGACCACTACCCCAGCTGAAATCAAGTCAGTCGCTCAACCAACTGCACCACCCAGGCACCCTGGTAACGCATTTTTTATTTCTGCAAATAGTCAAATTGAATAAAGATTTCTAATTAGGTGCTCCTGTATTTATGAATGGGGAATTTCACCATCTACTATGATGTACATTGTATACTCTGCATTGTACACTGACACGGAAGGAAAATCATTATGTAGCAGAAGAAAATAATTTTGTAGAGAGCACAATGTGCTCAAGCTGAGTTTCCGATTAGTAAGTAGCAAAAAGATGGTTACAAAGAAAAAGGCTTCAGTCAGATGACATATACAAGCAGTGACCAGCTACTTTCATTTATATTTACATAATACTTTAGACCATGGAATTCGGTGCCAATTGACCTTGGGTTAATGTGTTCTGACTTTGCCATTTACTAACTGTGAACCCTTGGGAAAGTCAGTCACTTTCTTGATACTTCATTTTCCTCCTATGAAGAGTGAGGATAATAATACTTCATAGGGTTGTTGGCAAGATTAAATGAGAAAATTTTAGTAAAACTCTTAGCACGGAGCCTGTGAATAGGATATGTTTAATAGATGGCAACTATTATTATTAATTTGTCTTGTCAAGTTATTTTAAAATTTTTTACATTGGTTATTGATCCTCTGGCACTCTTTCCGCAACTTCAGGAACTCCCTGAGGCTGGAAGGTAGTCAACAAAAGAGAAAATTTATGGAGAAACTAGTCTCGGCCTTAAAAGAAGTAGCCACCTGCTTCTAGTGCTTTCTTTCCCAGAAAACACAAATTGGGGAGAAACATCTAATTCTACTGCAATCTGGAATTAGAACTAGAGATTATTTAGCCCAACCCTTTATAGGCAAGGAAACTGAATCAGAGAGATCCAATGGTAGGGACTACCTGATTTTGTGCCTATAGTGGGACACAAATACATATTTGTTGATCTCCTGAAGCTTAACCTTGGGTGCTAGCCACATTACTTCTCAATTTGAGTTTCCTAGGGAAGAAAGCACTAGAAACAGTACCAAAAACTGAGGGACTTAGAACAACTGAAATGTATTGCTTTACAGATCTGGAGACTAGAAGTCTGTGATCAAGTTGCTGGCAGAGCTGGTTTTTCCTGAGGGCTTTAAGAGAGAATCAGTTCCACACCTCTCTCCTAGCTTCTGGAAGTTTGTTGGTAATCTTTGGTGTTTCTTGTCTTGTAGGCACATCACTGTGATCTCTGCCATGCTCACATGGCATTCTCCTTGTGTGCCTCTATGTCCAAATTTCCCTTTGTAAAAGGATATCAGTCATATTGGGTTGGGCTCACCCTACTCTCCTATGACCTTGTCTTAACTAATGACATCTGCAATGATTCCGTTTACAAATATGGCCATGTTCTGAGGTGCTGGGGGTAAGGGCTTCAACATATGGATTTGGATGGGGGACACAGTTCAACCCATAACACCATCCAACATATTATATATTTTATTTATTTTGCTTCTTGTTTGTTTCCTCTCAGTTGACTATAGCTGCTGGGAGAGCAAGTATTGTCAGTCTTCCCAAACTAGCTAAACAACAAGTGAACCATCAAAAACCAGAACGTAAATTCCTTGAAGATAGGGAATTTGTCAGTTTTCACTCTGTTGAATCACCATTGCCTATAGCAAAATCTGGCATACAGTGGGCACTCAATAAATACTTCTTGGATGAACTAATGACATTTGGAATTAGATAGCCCAATGTTGCCTTTATTTTATAGACTCTTTCATAAGCAATAAATGTAATAGTCACTTATGGAGAAAAAAGAGGGTCACCTCCATTTCTGAAAATCAGGACATGAAAAGAGTATTTTCACTGGGAGGAAATATTCTTTATTCATGACTTTTAATGATGTTATAGAATGACTAATACACCAAAAAAATTAAAATTACCATCTTGACACTTTCCTTGATTTTCCAGAGATGAGATCTTAAATTTTCTTTTTTTAAAAAAGATTTATTTTGATTTATTTATTTATTTTAAAGATTTTTGTTTATTTGTTTGAGAGAGAGAAAGAGAGAGAGAGAGAGAGAGAGAGAGAGCACAAGCAGGGGGAGGGGCAGAGAGACAAGCAGACTCCCTACTGAGCATGGAGCCCAATGCAGGGCTCCATTCCCAGGATGCTGGGATCATAACCTGAGCTGAAGGCAGATGCTTAACCAACTGAGCCACCCAGACACCCCTATTTATTTTTAGAGGGAGAGAGAGGCCACTTGTCTGTGTGAGTGGGGAGGGGGGGCCAGAGGGAGAGGGAGAGAGAGAATCTCAAACAGACTCCTTGCTGAGCATGGAGCCGCAAGTGGGCCTCAATCTCACAATTCTGAGATCATGACCTGAGCCGAAATCAAAAGTCGGACACTCAACCAGGTGAGTCACCCAGGCGCCCTGAGATCTGAAATTTTCTACATTTCCATGGATGACTCATTTTCTTGTTTGGAGTATATTTAAATTATATAATATCAATTAGACTATTTTAGGGGGTGATAATTACAGCACAAACTTTTTTTTTAAAGCAAAGTGCTCGCATTAAGAACATCTGTTCAGTCATGTTACACAACTAGATACCTTTGATGTCTGCTGGTGAACAGCAGCTTTTTTTTTTGAAAAAAGATTTTATTTATTTATTTGGTGGTGGGTGGGGGCATGAGTGGGAGGAGGGGCAGAAGGAGAGAGAGAAGCAGATTCCTGGCTGAGCACGGAGCCTGACACGGGGCTTGATCCCAGGACCCTAGGATCTGACCTGAGCCAAAGGCAGATGCTTAACCAACTGAGCCACCCAGGTGTTCCTAAACTTATTTTTTTAAAGATTTTATTTTTAAGTAATCTCTACACCCAATGAGGGGCTTGAACTCACAACCCTGAGATCAAGAGTTGCACGCTCTACAGACTGCCAGCCAGGCGCCCCAAACTTATTTTTTTATAAAAGAAGAAGGGAAAAAAATTTATATGGCCAGATAAAAAGTTTTGTGTGACAACAAGGGAGATAGAATAGAACAAAGTTCAAAAAGCTAACTATTAAAATATCTTACAGAACAAACTGCTTCCCGAAAGGCGCAAGTTAGTTATTTCATCAAGATCAGCTGGCTGACAGCAGATGGCGCTGTTCTATCTTCGCTTCTTAGGAACTGTGCAAGCAACCAGTTTGGAAATGATTGGAGAGACTGTGGCAATTGTCCCCCCTTTTAACATTGTAATCTGGACAAGTGACCCAGAGTTAAAATTGCTTTAACTTTCTCCAAGTATTTTCCTTTCATGAAAACTATCTAAATGTGGGTATTCTATTCATTGACCGAAGGGGGAGAAAGATGGGAAAACAGGGTAGAACTTGTGCTATGGGCATTTTTCTCACCATGCCCAGAAAGTCCATTCTTAATTGGTTGGCCTTTAATTAATTCAGTTCACAATATGTCCAACAAAGTACTAGGGGCTTACTATGTATCTATGAGCACAATAGACAAAGATTCCTATAGCTGCAGAACTTCTATTGCAGCAGAGTGAGAAAGTCAATAAAAATAAGAAATAAGAAAATTGTATAGAATGTTAGAAGTTGGGGCTCCTGGGTGGCTCAGCCGGTTAAGCGTCTGCCTTCAGTTCAGGTCATGATCTCAGGGTCCTGGGATGGAGCCCCGCATCGGGCTCCCTGTTCAGTGGGGAGTCTGCTTCTCCCTCTACCTGCTGCTCCCCCTGCTTGTGCTCTCTCTCTGATTAAAAAAAAAAAATTAGAATGTTAGAAGTTGGTGAGTGTCACCATGAAAAGATAAAGGTTGAGCATGATAAGGAAGCTCAAGAGTCCTGGGTGATAGGGAGGATTTGATTTTATAGAGGGTATTCACTGAGAAGGTGAAAAAAAATTTAAACATTTATTTATTATATTGGAAGAGAGAGAGCGAGAGAGAGCGAGTGAACAGGAGCGGCAGGGAGCCTGATGCGGGACTCAATTCCAGGACCTTGGGATCAGGATATTTATTGAATATTATTATATTAGAATGGACAGATTTTTTTTTTTTTGATGGAGTGGATGTTAAGTGTGAGAATAAGAGAGGTGTCAAAGATCTCAAGGGTTTTTCCTTGACTGACTGGAATGACAGGGAAGACTGTAGGAAGAGTGGCTTAGAGCATAAATTAGGAGTTGCCAGCTGGACATACTGATTTTGAAATGTCTACCATCAACTGAAGCGAAATGATTACGGGAAACGAGAGTCTGGAGGGAAAGATGAGAGCTACAGTTTTGGACATACTGAATTTGAGAGTCTGTTAGCCATCAAAGTGGCAAGAAGGAGTTTCTGAAGATTTTTGAGTGTGAAACTGATCATCTTGTTTACATCAGCATGGAATGCCTCAGAGCACAGAGAGGCTGGAATAGAGCAAATGGTCTAGAAGGCAATTACAACCAGGCTCAGATGAGAGCCTGAATTTGAATTAGCAGTAGGCGTGGAATTGGGGAGAAGCACAGTGATTATTGCATAGGCAGAATGTCCAGCATTTAGCGTCTGGTTAG
The DNA here is from genome assembly GCF_964656455.1 of Halichoerus grypus. Classification (NCBI taxonomy): domain Eukaryota; kingdom Metazoa; phylum Chordata; class Mammalia; order Carnivora; family Phocidae; genus Halichoerus; species Halichoerus grypus. Next base: position 90,117,212 of record NC_135714.1, read on the forward strand.
ATGTGTAGGGGGAGAAAGAGAGCACATGCCTAGGTTATAATATGGTGGTTAGTGACATTAGTAAAACAGAAGAGATGAATTGCAGATTTTTTCTGCAAAATTCTCTTTGTATCATTTCTTTTTTTTTTCTTTTTTAATAAAGATCTTATTTATTTATTTGAGAGAAAGAGATAGAGAGAGCTGAGCAGGGAGCCTGACCTGGGACTCAATCCCAGGACCCCAGAATCATGACCTGAGCCAAAGGCAGACGCTAAACCAACTGAGCCACCAAGTCACCCCTTTCTTTGTATCATTTCTAAAAAGTTTCAAAGAAACTGGGAAATCCACCCTACTAAGTAGAGGGGAAAAAAAAACCCTGTGATACTTTCTTTCCATTGTGATTCTTTTAGATAAATCTCACTTGAGTCATGTTTATTTTACTTCTGAAACCATGAAATTCACATTGCTTTTTAAGGTGAAGTAACCTGCACTGCTTTTGGTAAGGAATAACACAGGGAATGCATTTCCCCCCAGGAAAGCAGGAAACAGCTCGAGGTCAATTCTGTTGACAAGGAAGGGCGATAGGCACCAGTCTGCTTTGGCACTTAAGTATTTGTCCCTTTAATGCATGTATTTGCAAAATACTGCACAATTCCTTTGTGGCATTTTGTAAAATGCCTTTCTAATTTGCACTTTTCCTGCAGTAACTGGTAATGTCTCAATATGAGCTAAAGGAAGGGTGACATTCTATTCGCATTTATAGGTACTACCGAATGAAGGGAGTTCTTGTCTTGCAGGCACATTTCTAATTTATAAGGCACTTTAAAATTTAGATTATAATCAAAGAGTATCATATTGTTATGCAACCCAGATTCACACCTACTATATGAAAGGCACTAGACCAGGATGTAAACATGCACAATTGTAATGCCCATATTTCACTGAACCTAAGATACTTTGCTGTTGGTGCTTTCTTGATCTTACCAAATTGTGTCAAGAGAAGAGTTTTAAACAACGACATTGAGATTACCTCTGGCTGACAAATTATAAAACACTGTGGATTATAGATCGCATCTAAATTCTACAGGTCAAATGTGAAAGAAATGCATCTTGAAATTCATGAAATAAGGAGTAGGTAACATTATTAAGTGCTAACTCTGTGCCAGGCACTATGTTAAATGCTTACCATGTACTGATCTTGGTCTAGAACACCTGCATTCAAGTTTAAGTTTTGTCCAGAACATGGACGTTTCTGTCAGAACCTGGCAGATATTTGCTTTCCAGTTTTGTAACTAAATTATCTCATTAAATGCAGTTTTCCCTCTTGCAGCTTAGAAATGCAAAGTTTATTTTCTTTCCTAATTTTACCTCTTGAGCATCCCTCACTTCATAGGATCTGAATTTTCAGCAGAAGTTTATTACGTAATTTGTGTAAATTAAATTTAACCAAGATTTCTTTACTCCTTATTTTGTGATAAACGCTATGGTAGATTCTTTGATAATAGGCTGTTTGCCACCTCAAACTTAAAATTCAGTGGAAGTATAGATGCTTTTAGGTTCTATAAGCCATGGCAGAGTGACTAAGGTTGAAGGTATAAGTCACATGTTGAGGGCATATGGAAGAAAAACAGTATATTCTAATGGGTGTGAAGTGAGGACAGAGATCAGGGAAGATTTGAAGGAAGAAATGGCATTTGAGTTGAGTGATACACTTAAGGCTTCCAAGAGTAGAGAACTAGTCCAATCAAATATCTTTTAAATCCAATCAAATATCTGACAGCCCCAAATCATGGGTTATAAATGTGATGGAGGGACAACTTCCTGGAATTGAGAAGTAAACACCAAAGATCATTCTACAAACACAGACACTCAAAAGAAATGACAGGCAGCCACATTGTAGACAGCCACATTGCTCCTGCCAGCCCAGTGTGGACTAGTCTGAACTTCTGCAAAACTGCAAAACTTGCTGATGTCTTTTCACCTGGCAGGATAAAGGGACCAGGCAATTGCTCTGGCTACTGGACATAAGCCAAACTGACCTAAGTTGTCCTGAATCAATGCCTGTTTATAAGGTGAGACTCCAGCTTTTTCAGAAGCTGTAGAGGGATATTTTAGACATTCTTTCTGATTAAAATCCATGCTATTCTAGAGTACACTTAAAATTCCATACCAGAATGGGAGAAGATATTTGCAAATGACATATCAGATAAAGGGCTAGTATCCAAAATCTATAAAGAACTTATTGAACTCAACACCCAAAGAACAAATGATCCAATCAAGAAATGGGCAGAAAACATGAACAGACATTTTTCCAAAGAAGACATCCAAATGGCCAACAGACACATGAAAAAGTGCTCAGCATCGCTTGGCATCAGGGAAATCCAAATCAAAACCTCAGGGAGATACCACCTCACACCAGTCAGAATGGCTAAAATTAACAAGTCAGGAAACGACAGATGTCGGCGGGGATGTGGAGAAAGGGGAACCCTCCTACAGTGTTGGTGGGAATGCAAGCTGGTGCAGCCACTCTGGAAAATAGTATGGAGGTTCCTCAAAAAGTTGAAAATAGAGCTACCCTATGACCCAGCAATTGCACTACTGGGTATTTACCCCAAAGATACAAATGTAGGAATCCGAAGGGGTACGTGCACCCCGATGTTTCTAGCAGCAATGTCCACAATCACCAAACTGTGGAAAGAGCCAAGATGTCCATTGACAGATGAATGGATAAAGAAGATGTGGTATATATATACAATGGAATATTATGCAGCCATCAAAAGGAATGAAATCTTGCCATTTGCAACGACATGGATGGAACTGGAGGGTATTATGCTGAGTGAAATAAGTCAATCAGAGAAAGACATGTATCATATGACCTCACAGATATGAGGAATTCTTAATCTCAGGAAACAAACTGAGGGTTGCTGGAGTGGTGGGGGGTGGGAGGGATGGGGTGGCTGGGTGATAGACATTGGGGAGGGTATGTGCTATGGTGAGTGCTGTGAATTGTGTAAGACTGTTGAATCACAGACCTGTACCTCTGAAACAAATCATACAATATATGTTAAAAAAAAAAGGAAGAATATAGCAGGAGGGGAAGAATGAAGGGGGGAAATCAGAGGGGGAGACGAGCCATGAGAGACTATGGACTCTGAGAAACAAACTGAGGGTTCTAGAGGGGAGGGGGGTGGGGGGATGGGTTAGCCCGGTGATGGGTATTAAGGAAGGCACGTTCTGCATGGAGCACTGGGTGTTATACACAACAATGAATCATGGAACACTACATCAAACACTAATGATGTAATGTATGGTGATTAATATAATAATAAAAAAATAAAATAAAATAAATAAATTCATCACCAAAAACAACAACAAAAAATTCCATACCATTCAGTGAAATACAAGTATGTTCAATTAAAATCAACTCTGATCAGAAATAAATGGAAGATATTTTTTCCTTAGATGTTTATCTTTTTTAAATTAAATTAAATTTTATTATGTTATGTTAGTCACCATACATTACATCATTAGTTTTTGATGTAGTGTTCCATGATTCATTGTTTGCATATAACACCCAGTGCTCCATGCAATACATGCCCTCCTTAATACCCATCACCGAGATGTTTATCTTTAGACTTTTTTTTTTGTCTTTTCCAGAGACCTAAGGTCAGTAGGTTTTCAAAGATCTTGAAAAATTAAAAAAAATTTTTTTTAATATATATATATTTTTATTAATTTATTTGACAGAGAGAGACACAGCGAGAGAGGGAATACAAGCAGGGGGAGTGGGGGAAGGAGAAGCAGGCTTCCCCCTGAACAGGGAGCCCGCTGTGGGGCTCAATCTCAGGACCCTGGGATCAGGACCTGAGCTGAAGACAGACGCTTAACTGACTGAGCCACCAGGTGCCCCCCAAATTTTTTTAATTTGAAAAAGTTTCAGATTCATAGAAAGTTGTGAAAACCTAACAGATGGGTCTCATGCATCTTTCATTTGGTTTCCCCCAATGGTTATATCTTATAGGATTATAATACAATATTGATACTGGGGATTTGACATTGATACTGATGTGTTCCATAGTCCTGTGTCATTTGGTCACATGTGTAGATGGGTAGACTCACTACTGCAGACAAGATACAGAGCTATTCCATCACCACAAATATCTCCCTTGTGACTTCATAGTCACGCTTACCCTTTCTCCCCCAGCACTCTCCCCTAACACTTGGTACCCACTAACCTATTTTCCATCTCTACAGTTTCATCATTTATAGAGTGTTACATAGATAGAATTACACAGTATATGACCTTTGAGACTGGCTTTTCACTCCACATAATCCCTTGAGCTCCATCCAAACTGTTGTGTGTGATAGTCTGTATCTTTTTATTAATGAGTATTCCATGGTATGGATGTGCCATAATTTGTTTACCCATACATCTATTGAGGGGCATTTTGATTGTTTCCACTTCTTGACTGTTACAAATAATGCTGCTATGAACAATTATGTACAGGGTTTTTGTTTTTTTTAAGATTTTTTTAGTTTATTCATTTGAGAGAGAGAATGAGAGAGAGAGCATGAGAGAGCACAAGCCAGGGGGAGGAGCAGAGGGAGAGGGAGAAGCAGACTCCCCGTGGAGCAGGGAGCCTGACACGGGGCTCAATCCCAGGACCCCAGGATCACTACCCGAGCCGAAGGCAGACGCCCAACTGACTGAGTCTCCCAGCCGCCCTATGTGCAGGTTTTTATGTGGGCGTAAGATTTTATTTCTCTGGAATAAATGTCTAAGTGTGCCATTGTCAGGTCGTATGATAAGTGCATATTTAGTTTTGAAGGGAACGGCCAAACTATTTTTCAGAGAAGCTGTACCATTTTATGAGGAACATATGAGGGGAGATCATTTTTAAAAGGGGCATCTCTGCTTAAGAATCCCTTTTAGCTGAGAAGGTCTGTAATAACATGTTTTTGAAACAACTTACCAGCTCTTTTACCCCTATGGCATTTGGTTGCTGAATTATCCCCATTCCTGTTTGTTTGTTGTTTGTTTGTTTTTCCAGGGCAACTGGGCTTATTCCTAATGCATGGTGAAAAAATACACTACTCAGTGCTGGGAGCAAAACTCTTAGGTTTACCTTCATCAGGTGAAGGTCAATCAGCCTTAGTTAGGAAAGAGATGCTGACCTGCTGAAATCTGTCTAGGGGTGCTGAAGGCTCCAAACCTCTCAGGCTCCTGGCCTCTAACTTCTGTGTCTTCCCACAGGTAGCCTCTCCCCATCCAGGACCCAGGTTTGTCCTTTTGGTTCTCTATTTGTTACAGGCTACGTTCAAATATTATCTCAAGTAGCAGGGTCTCTGGCTGGTTTAGTTTAGCACTGGCTCCTAGTCCCCAGCTTCTGCCAAAGTCCCAGCAACTTCTCATGGAGACAGACGCACGGCTCACGTGTTCAGGTCTCAACTCTGACTGCCCCACCCACCATCATTCACTGTGCCTGAAGCTGGCTTGATGTTTTCTCAGGGCACATAGTATGTGTGTATTGGTAGTGTTCACGGTCTCACCTTGCTGGAATGTAAACTACTTGAGGACGGGGGCTCTATGTGGTTCAGTGGACCTGAGATGTGCCTGGCACATCCTACACTCAGTAAACAGATGATGAAAAAATACACCAACAGAGATTTTATAGTGATTTCCTAGCTATTCTTATGTCTCTACAATTTATCTTTCACTCAACTGAAGTTATCCTCTGAAGACATGGATTGAATCAACTCACTCTCCTCAAAACCCTTAAATAGTCCTTTATTGCTTATTGAGGAAAGCCCAGACTGGTTTGAAGTAGCAACTACACTCACCACAATTTATCTTCCAGAAGACGTGCTGGTACCAGGTTACGATTTTTTCCTGCATCTTCCAGCTCAGCTCACTGGTTCACTCACTTTTTCTGACCATGCCAGGCATTTTCATGTCGACATAATTTTAGTCTTCTTTTTTCCCTGTTCCCATTCTCATTCAATTTAATTGTCGAAGTCCAGGGTTGTGTGTGTGTGTGTGTGTGTGTGTGTGTGTGTGTGTGTGTGTGTGTCTTTTCCATTCATGTAGGAATTTGAGCTATAATCTTCATTTGCCTTGTGACAACATTTTTTTTCTGGCAAGTTTCCTTTATCTTCTTTCTTAAGACTATTTTGTTTGGAGGTTGTGTTTATATATATTTGAATATGCTGTTTTTTGTTTTTTTTTTTCCCCAGACTAACCATTAGCAAAAGATTCCTGTGGAGCAAGGGGATGATCCAGGGTAGTTTTCCAAATTCTTCTGCTCAAATTCTCCCTTTTCTGATGCTTCAGTGCTGGACTGTTTCTTCAAAACATGGCCTCACTGTGAAATTCCACCTCCTTGGGCTCTCACAAGACGTACTGGCTGCTTTGAGCTTTCTTAGCTTTTACTAATGATAAACTCAGCCCCTGCCTTGAATATACATCTCTCTTTTAAAAAAAAGATTTATTTATTTATTTGAGAGAGAGAGAGGAAGAGAGAGAATTGAGGGAGGGGCAAAGAGAGAGGGAGAGAAGCAGACTTCCCATGGAGCCTGACATGGGGCTCCATCCCACAACCCCGAGACCATGACCTGAGCGAAATCAAGAGTCAGACACCTAACTGACTGAGCCACCCAGGCACCCCTTTCTCTTTTAAAAAGTGGTGCTTTCTGAGTTGAGTCACCTCCGGTCCTCCCTGGGCTGGTTCCCCTCTGCCTTCTCCAGCTATTGCTGCTTCTTCTATCTCAGGCCTGCTCTTGGCATTCCAGGAGTAAATGCTTGCTGTCTGTCTCTGAGATGGACCATTGCCAGGCCCCTCTCCGTGTCCCAACCTTCCCAACATGACAACGACACCACCATTGCTTCTTAGGTAGGTCCTTCATATCTAGGATGTTTTGACCATGCCTCAGTGTAATTTGGAATCTTTGAGTATTTATTTTGCAGAGGATGTGGTTTGTGCTCTTTGTTGCAATTGATGTTGTTCTCCTTACTGCTCTGTGTGACTTCCAGGAGAAGTGGGAAGATTCAGTACTATGCTGCTGCCATTTTCCTATGCAATTTATTCAATTTAAAGGATTATGCTTTGATTGAAGATTCATGTCCTTCTTGCTAATTTGGGATTCATATGTCTTGTCTCATATAAAATGAAGGTGAGGAAACTGGAATTTTTGGAGTTTTTTAATGTTCTGACTTGGAAGAATAAAACCTATAAAATCTGAGAACTTTGTAGTTGTTCTCATTTTTTTTGAAATGTTATTATCCTATGAAACATTAAAGTCTAGAAACTACTGTATTTTTTTCTTTCATCTATCCACCTACTGATCTAAATATCTATCTATTCTGTGTACTTCAAACAATATTTACTATGTTCTAGGCACTCATCCAAGAAACAAAAGGAATATAGAAATTTAAAAGATCCTTTTGGTGGCCCTTAAAGGACTTAAAACTAGGGAGATCATAGATATACAATGAATAAACTATTCTACAAGATAGTGACTAGATCTATGCAACATGCTACAGTAAGACAGAGAGAGGAGCTATGATTTCTAGATAAATAAAAAATTGAGGAAACCTTTTGGAAGAAATGTCAATAACTTGGACTTTGACTACTAAGTGGCTGGAGTGAGAACAAGGTAAAAAGACTAAAACCACATTAACAGAAAAGCGTGTGGCATGGTCAGAAAAAGTGAGTGAACCAGTGTGGCTGGACTGGAAGATGGAGGCAAAAATCATATATCATGACACAAAGTCTTCTGGAAGATAAATTGTGGGGAGTTTAACTGCTACTTTCAAGGAATCTGCCCTTCACTTAAATAAGAAAAAATTCCATCTAAGTAGAAGAAAAACTAAAAAGTTACCACACACAGTAGGACGTTGGTAATCAACAGTTTTCATGTATTCATCTGCAACCAATTAGACTCCATGAAGATGGAGAAAACTTCATTTATAGTAGCCATACAAAAGACAAAATACTTAGGAAAAAAGTTAATTCAAAATGGGAAAAATTCATTGTTAAATCCAAAGTCATGAAGATTTACTGTATATTTTCTCTTACATTTTTAAAATAATTTTTTATTTTACATTTGGGCTTTGACCCATTTTGACTTAATTTTTTAAAAAAGATTTTATTTATTTATTAGAGAGCGTGTGATAGAGAGCATGAGCAGGGGAGAGGGGCAGAGGGAGAGGGAGAAGCAGACTCCCTGCTGAGCAGGGAGCCCGATGTGGGGCTCGATCCCAGGACCCTGGGATCATGACCTGAGCCGAAGGCAGACACTTAATGACTGAGCCACCCAGGCACCCCTTGACTTAATTTTTGTAGATGATATGAGGTAAGGGTTCACCTTTATTCTTTTTAATGTGGATATCTAGTTGAGGAGGCTATTCTTTCTCCAGTGAGTGCTCTTGTCACCCTTGTCAAAACTCAAATGACCACCGATGTATTGGTTTATTTCTGAACTCTCAATTCTATTTCACTGATCTATATGTTATCTGTATGGCACAACACATTGTTTTGATTACTGTGCCTTTTAGCAAGTTTTGAAATCAGGAAGTATAAGTCCTTAAATTTTGCTTTCTTTTTAAAGACTGTTTCTTTAGAGCAGTTTTAGGTTCATAGCAAATTAAGAGGAAGGTACGGAGATATTCCATACATCCCTGGCCCACACATCTGCATGGCCTCCCCCATTATCAACATACCTCTGCTTTTCTTTTTCAAGATTGTTCTGGCTATTTAGGGTCTCTTGCAATTCCATATGAATTTTAAGATGGCTTTTTCCATTTCTGCAAAAAAGACTGTTGGGAATATCGTAGGTATTGCATTGAATCTAGATCATATCGGGTAGGATTGATATTAACCATATTGAGTTTCCATGAACATGGGTTGTCTTTCCATTTATTTAAGTCTTTTTAAGTTTTTTTCAGCAATGTTTTGTAGTTTTCAGTGTATGAGTCTTTCAACTCCCTGGTTAAATTTATTTCTAAGTATTTTATTCTTTTTGATACTATTGTAAATGAAATTGCTTCCTTAATTTTATCTTTACATTGCTTAATTTTAATATACATTGTTAGTGTATGGAAATATAACTATTTGTAATGTCAATCTTATATCCTGCAAGTTTCCTGAATTTGATTATTAGATAAAAAAACTTTTTTGTGGATTCTCTAGGGCTTTCTATATATAAGGTCATGTCATCTGAGAACAGAGATGCTTTTACTTTTTCCTTTCCAATTTTGATACATTTTGTTTCATTTCTCTTCTCTTTTCTTTCTTTCTTTTCCTTTTTTCTTTTTTACTATAATTGATCTGGCTAGAACTTTCAGTACAACATTGACTAGAAGTAGCAAAACTGGCATTCTTGTTTTTTTCTTGAATTTAGGGGAGAAGCTTTAAGTCTTTCACCATTGGGTAGAATTTTACTTATAGGTCTTTCACAAATGCCTTTTATCATGTTGAGGAAGTTTCCTTCTATTCCTACTTTATTTTTTTTTAATTTTTAAAAAGATTTTATTTATTTTTATTTTTAAAAAGATTTTATTTATTTATTTTAGAGAGAGAGAGTGAGTGAGGGTAGGGATAGAGGGAGAGAATCTTGAAGCAGACTCCTTGCTGAACGCAGAGCCCGCCATAGGGTTCAGTCCCACAACCCATGAGATCATAACTTGAGCCAAAACCAAGAGTTGGATGTTCAAATGACCGAGCCAATCCTCTCACTTTGTTTATTTTTATCATGATATAGTGTTAGATTTTGTCATATGTTTTTTTCTGCATGAATTGAAAAGATTGTTGTTTTTTTCTCTCCTTTCTATTAATATGGCATATTATATTGCATTCCTGGCATAAACCCCAGTTAGTCATGATGTATAATCCTCTCGATGTACTAATGAATCCCATTTGCTAGAGTTTTAAGATTTTTCCATTTACATTCATTTCTCTCTAGCAAAATAGAATAACTTTACTTTTCATATCTTATTTTTCCAAGTTTATTTCCCTAAGGTTTTATTTATTATTTATTTATTTATTTATTTATTTATTTATTTATGAGAGGGAGGGAGGGTCAGAGGGAGAGGGAGAGAATCCTAATCAGGCTCCATGCCCAGCTTGGAGCCTGATGCGATGCGGAGCTTGATCTCACAACCCTGAGATCATGGCCTGAACCAAAATCATGAGTCAGATGCTGAACCAACTGAGCTACCCAGACACCCCTCTTTTAAGGTGTTTTAAAATTCTAAGATGTTATAAGATTAGTGAAAATGTATTTGAAAGCATATATCCTATACACAGTAGGCATTTCGAAAGTACTAGCTTCTCTCTCCCTGCCTCCTTTCACCAAAATGGTATTTATAGAAATTTATGTCAAGTCTCATAACTAATCAATAACCCTTGCTTTAAGATCTCTGTCTACTTAACTTCTAACTCCAAGCCCTAGCTATTTGTCTTTATAGGACATATTTGAATATTATGTCAAAAAACATTTTCCCCAGACCATTCTACTCTCCTTCTGAGGAAGTTTTTGAAGGATAAGCTGCTGTGAGTTTGTTGAGAAATAATTTCTAGAAGGTACAATGGAAGTGTGTAGTCACTGAGTTGAAAATTCAACATTTTCCCTATATTCTGTAAGGATTTGTGATTGTTTTGATTCATTTGTGGTATTTTCCAAGTTGTGGTTAAAGGCAAATATTACTTTTGAGGCCAAGTTACTTTATAAAAGGATCTTACATAAGCCCAAGCATCTAACTTTAACTTGTAGAGTTGATAAACCAAAACAGACCTCTGGGCCTCTACTGATACTAAGTTTCAGATTGCTAAATTTCTTAGATTGGTGAAATAAGGGTTATGTTATGTCTGCAAATTGCATGGCTCATTGTTAACAATCCTCCTGTTGCTACTTGAATACATATTTGCAACAAAATTTTCGTGAGTCTTCATTTGTATTTTGAGGTTACTTCTGTATATCTCTTGCTCTCTCTGTCTCTCTCTTTTGTCCTGTCTACCATTCCCTGCTTTACTTTTGAGTAGAAATCAAATTTTCAGGTAAATGAACTTATCTGTTGCTGGTGGAAATTCTCAGTACTTTGACCTTTATCGCTTTGACAGCTTTTTCAATTCTAACTAGCCCCTTAATACTCATCTGGATAAGAAGCTTTATTGGAAATTTCGAAAACCTATTTGCTTTGACTAAAGAAGTGCCCTCCAACACATCAACTTTTCCTCTTACAAGTTAAAAGAGACTTAGGCAAAATCTAAATGTAAAGGGTGGACTTTGTTTGGATACGAATTTGAACCAACTGCAAAAAGAATATGAAAAACAGTTTTAAGTAGCAAATAGAGGTATTTATTTTAGAGTGATCTTTTTCTTAGTGGAAATGATAAGAAGCTAAGTTCTTATGAAGAGGAGGGAAGTTCACTTCAATACCTATTAATAATTTAAAAATCCATTTCATTTTCCTTGAAGATGATTGGAAGGAGTTCCAAGCCTTCATTTATCAAGCGGCTGGCCAAGATTGCAAAGCTGGTAAGTATCAGAGCTGGAGCTAACAAGTATGCAGCTGGGGCCGGGGCTGCTAACTGCATAGCAATGAGCCTTCCCTTCCCTTCCCTTCCCTTCCCTTTTCCTCTTCTCCTCCTCCTCCCCCATCCTCCCCCTTCTTCCTATTCTTCCTCTTCTCCTTCTCCTTGAGCTGCTTTATTGAAGCACAGCTTACGTACCATGGAATGACCCACTGTATGTGTAGTTAAGTGAACTTAGTAATCTCAGGGAGCTGTGCCACTATCACCACAACCTGGTTTTATTGTATTTATTTATTTATTTAAGATTATTTATTTATTTATTTGAGACGGATAGAGAACACTAGCAGTGGGAGAGGGGCAGAGGGATAGGAAGAGGGAGAAGCAGACGCCCCACTGAACAAAGAACCTGAAGCGGGACTCGATCCCACGACCCTGGGATTACGACCAGAGCCAAAGGCAGACATTTAACATACTGAGCCACCCAGGCGTCCCCCACAACCTGGTTTTAGATCATTCTTATCACTCCAGAAGTTGCCTTATGCCCATTTGCAGTCAATCCCACTCCTATCTATCCTCAGGCCAAGAAAACCACAGATCAGCTTTCTGTCTTTATAGATTTGCTGTTTCTATAAATTTCAAATAAATGAAATAATAAAATATTATAATCTTTTATACCTAGTTTTTCTTTCCTTGCATCTGTTTTTTTTAATTAAGATTTTATTTTTTTAGAGCAGTTTAAGGTTCATAGCAAAACTGAGAGGAAGGTATAGAGATTTCCCGTATCTTCCCTGCCCCCACACATGCATAGCCTCCCTTATTATCAATATCCCCCTCGAAGTGGTACATTTGTTACAATTAATGAACCAACACTGACACATCGTTGTCATCTAGAACCCATAGTTTACATTAAGGTTCACTCTTGTACATTCTGTGAGTTTGGACAAACATATAATGACATGTAACTATTATTACGGTATCTTACAGAGCATTTTCACTACCCTAAAAACTCTCTGTGCTTCCCCCTAATCATTCCCCTGCAAGCCATGGCAACCACTGATTTTTTTATTGTCTTCACAGTTTTGACTTTCCCAGAATGTCATATAGTAGGAGTCATACAGTATGTATCCTTTTCAGATTGGCTCCACCCCCCCCCCCTTAGTAATATGCTTTTAAGATTTCTTCATATCTTTTCATGGCTTGGTAGCTCATGCCTTTTTAGCACGAAGTACTATGGCACTGTTTGGAGGTACCATCATTTATTTATCCATTCATCTACTGACGGGCATCTTGGTTGCTTCAAAGTTTTGGCATTTATTTATTTATTTATTAAAGATTTTATTTATCTATTTGACAGAGAGAGACACACTGAGAGAGGGAACACAAGCAGGGGGAGTAGGAGAGGGAGAAGCAGGCTTCCCACCGAGCAGGGAGCCCGATGCGGGGCTTGATCCCAGGACCCTGGGATCATTACCTGAGCCAAAGGCGGATGCTTAATGACTGAGCCACCCAGGTGCCCCAAAGTTTTGGCATTTATGACTAAAATTGCTTATAAACATCTTTGTGCAGATTTTTGCATGGACGTAAGTTTTCTTTCAACTCCTTTGGGTAAGTAAATGCCAAGTAAATACAAGTAAATGCATGATTGCTGGATCTTATGGTAAGAGTATGTTTACTTAGTTTTGTAAGAAACCGCCAAACTGTCATTTACAGTGGCTGCACAATTTTGCACACCCACTAACAATGAATGTGACTTTTTGTTGCTTTGCATTCTCTTCAGCACTTGCGGTTGTCAGTGCTCTGGATTTTGGCCATCCTAATAAATGTATAGTAGCATATAATTATTGTTTTATTTTGCATTTCCCTGTGATATAGAATGTGGAGCATCTTTTCATGTGCTTATTTCCATTTATATATATTTTCTTTGGTGAGGTGTCTGTTAATGTCTTTGGACCATTTTTTAATTGGGTTGTTTGTTTTCTTAGAGTTGAGTTTTAAGAGTTTTTTGCATATTTTTGGTAACAGCCCTTTATCTGATGTATATTTTGCAAATATTTTCTCTCAGTCTATGGCTTGTCTTATTCTGTTGGCATTGTCTTTTATAGAACAGAGTTTTTTTATTTTAATGAAGGCCAGCTTATCAATTATTTCTTTCAGGGATCATGTCTTTGGCATTGTATTTAAAAAGTCATCTCTCCACATCCAAGGTCATCTGGGTTTTGTCCTATGTTACCTTCTGGGAGTTTTATAGTTTCACATTTTACATTAGGTCTGTGATTCATTTTGAGTTAATTTTTGTGAAGGGTGGTAAGGTCTGTGTCTAGATTCTCTTTCTCTCTTCCTTTTTTTTTTTTTTTGACATGTGGTTATTTAGTTTTTCCAGTACCATTTGTGGAAGAGACGATCATTGCTCCATTGTATTGCCTTTGTTCCTTTGTCATGATCAGTCAACTGTATTTGTATGGTTCTATTCTGGGCTTTCTATTCTGTTCCATTGATTTTTTTGTATATTTTTTCACTGATATCACACTATCTTGATGACTGTAGCTTTATAGAAAGTCTTTTCTTTTCTTTTTTTTTTTTAAGATTTCTTTATTTATTTGAGAGAGAGATGGAGAGAGCCCACAAAAGTGGGGTTGGGGCAGAGGAAGAGAGAGAGACTCTCCAACCAGACTCCCCACTGAGTGGGGAACCTGATGGGGGGCTCAATCCCAGGACCCTGAGATCATGACCTGAGCTGAAATCAAGAGTGGGATGCTCAACCAACTTAGCCACCCAGGCGCCCCTTTTTAGTAAGTCTTGAAGTTAGTACTGTTAACCTTTCTACTTTGTTATTCTTCTTCTTCAATATTGTGTTGGCTATTCTGGGTCTTTGACTCTCTCTATGAACTTAATAAGCAGTTTGTCAATATCCACAAAATAATGTGCTGGAATTTTGATTGAGATTGCATTGAATCTATAGATCAAGTTGGGGAAAACTGACATGATGACAATCTTGAATTGTCCTATCCATGAACATGGATTATCTCTCCATTTATTTCATTCTTTGATTTTGTTCATCATAGTTTTGTAGTTTTTTTTTATATAAATCTTGTATATATTTTGTTAGATTTATACCTAAGTATTTCATTTTTGGGGTGGCAATGTAAATGGTATTGTGGTTTTAATTTCAAATTCCACTTGTTCAATGCTGGTATGTAGGAAAGCAATTGGCTCTTGTTTATTAGCCTATATCCTGCAACCTTGCCATAATTTCTTATTAGTTCCAGGAGTGGTTTTTTTTTTTTTTTTTAATTCTTTTAGATTTTCTACCTAGACAATCACATCATCTGCCAACAAAGACAGTTTTATGTCTTCCTTCACATTCCATTTACCATTTGAATCTTTTTCTTGTCTTATTGCATTAACTAAGTCTACTAGTATGATGTTGAAAAGCAGTGGTTAGAGGGGACGTCTTTGCCTTGTACCTGATCCTAGTGGGAAAGCTTAGAGTTTTGCACATGAGGTATGATGTTAGCTGTAGGGTTTTTGTAGATATTCTTTATAAAGTTCAGAAGGTTCTCCTCTATTTCTAGTTGACAATGTTTTTTTATCATGAATTAGTGTTGAATTTTGTCAAATGCTTTTTCTGCTTCTATTTGATATGATCATGTGATTTTTCTTTTTCAGTCTATGATGTGGTAGATGACATTAATTGATTTTTGAATGATGACACAGCCTTGCATACCTGGGGTAAATCCCACTTGATCATGGTGTATAATTTGGTTTATAAATTGTTGGATTCAATTTGCCAATATTTTGTTGATTTTTGTGGTTTATGTTCACAGGAAATCATATTTTGTAGTTTTCTTGTAATGTCTATTTTGGGTTTTGGCATTAGAGTTGCTGGCCTCATATAATAAATTAGGAAGTATTCTCTCTGCATCTAAACTCTGAAAGAAATTGTAGAAAATTGGTGTAATTTCTTCCTTACATGATGAACCTATCTGGGCCAGGTGCTTTCTATTTGGGAAGGTTATTATTTACACTGATTCATTTTCTTTAATGGACATAGGTCTATTCAGATTTTCTATTTCTTTTTGTGTGAGTTTTGGCAAATTATGCTTTTCAAGGCATTGGTCTATTTCATCTAGGTTATCACATTTGCGGGCATAGTGTTGTTTATAGTTATCCCTTTATTATCTTTTAAATTTCCCCTCTTTCATTTTTTTTTCTCCCAAAGATTTATTTATTTAAGAGAAAGAGATGGGGGAGGGGCAGGAGAGAATCTTCAAGCAGACTCCCTGCTGAGTGTAGAGCCCAAAGTAGGTCTCCATCTCACCACCCATGAAACCATGACCTGAGCCTAAATCAAGAATTGGTGCTTAACTGACTGAGCCACCCAGGCACCTCATCCCCTCTTTCATTTCTGACACTAATCTGTGTTCTCTCTCTCTTTTTTTCCTTAGTTAGCCTGGCTAGAGGCTTATTTGTTTTATTGATCTTTTCAAAGAACCAGTTTTTGGTTTCATTGATTTCCTGTTTTGAATTTCATTGATTTCTACTCTAATTATTATTTTTTTTCTTCTGCTTAATTTGGATTTATTTTACTCTTTTTTTTTTTTCTGTTTTCCTAAGGTGGGAACTTACATTGTTGATTTAAAGCTTCATCTTTTCTAAATATATGCATTCAATGCTATAAATTTCCCTCTAAGCATTGCCTTCACCACATCCCACAAAATTTGTTGTGTTTTTATTTTCATTTAGTTCAAAATATTTAAAAATTTCTTTTGATGTTTCTTCCTTGATCCATATATTATTTAGATGTGTATTTTTTAATCTCCATGATTTTTGGGTTTTCCAGTTATCTTCTTTGTTTTTGATTTCTGGTTTAATTCCATTGTGATCTGAGAGCAGACATTGTATAATTTCTATTCTTTTAAATTTGATAAGGTGTGTTTTTTGGCCCAGAATGTGGTCTATCTTAGTGCATATTTCATGTGAACTTTAGAAGAATGTGTATTCTGCTCTTGTTGGATCAAGTAGTCTATAGATGCCAATAATATTCAGTTGATTGATGGTGTGTTGAGTTCAACCCCGTCCTTACTGATTTTCTGCCTGGTGGATTTGTCCATTTATGAGAGAAGAGTGCATCTGTTTTTTAGGTTCATTGTGTTGTAGCATATATCAGCTCCTTTCATTTTATTGCTGAATAGTATACTATTGTATGGGTTTACATTTTATCTATTTCTACCAGGAATATTTGAGTGTGTCCATTTCAGAAGAACTGGTATCCTCTTCAAAACAGTAAATTAATAGATCATTCAATTGCAAAATATGTCATAATTTCTGCTCTACTTGACCTATATTTTTGCCTTTATACATGCCCAGGATGTTCTTATCCATGTAAGTATATCATAAACATTTTTTCTAAACCTATGCAATTCTTTTTTTTTTTTAAGATTTTATTTATTTATTTGAGAGAGAGAGCGCGCACAGAAGCAGAGTGAGAAGGAGAAGCAGGTTCCCAACTGAGCGAGGAGCCAGATGCGGGGCTCGATCCCAGGACCCTGAGATCATGACCTGAGCAGAAGGCAGACGTTTAACCAACTGAGCCACCCAGGTGCCCCTAAACCCATGCAATTCTTGAATAAGGACTTCACAAGCCCGTTATTGAAGCACTCCTAGCTTCTTCTGAAGTCTAAAATATAAGTTGCTCTGACATACCTAATACTTCCTCCTGGAAATAGGGATTAGTTGATATTAAGTAAAGCAAGTAAGCCAATTAAGATGTGGTGCTATAATTAAAATCCTTATCTGTATTTTACTGTTTAAAAACTTTCATATTATCTCAGCCAATCCTTTCAATAACCCTGCAAGGTAAGCAGAAAAGATATTTTAATCCCATACAGATAATGAAACAAATGAAGAGCGGTTAAGAAGTAAAATCTGGCAGAGCTGAAACTCAAAACCAGATGCCCCAGTGTTCATTGTATTTCACTCAAACCCTATTGCACCATTTTCCACTGTGCCTGTCATAGTGCTGGTGGGTGTGTGCGCGTGCGTGCGTGTGCGCGTGCATGCATGTGCGTGTGAATTCAAATCAGAGAGAACAGCATATATAAAGCTAGCAAGGACTGGCTACATAATTTGTGGGCTGCAGTGAGAAACACAAATTTGGGGCAGCTTGTTAAAATATTAAGAATTTCAAGATGTTGACAGCAGAGCCTCAAACCACGTGCGGGGCCCCTGTGAGCTCAAGGTCCCAAGTCACGTTTCATAGTCCTTGAGTGCCACGAGGCCGGCCACACGCACGCCCGATTTAGGCAACTCCCAGTAAGAATGAGGTGTCAAAAAAAACGAGGTGAAAAAGTGAAGCAGAGTGGATAGGTGGGGCAGCAATTCCTAGAAGCTACATCACTACAGTTTTATGTTCTGTGCTAATATTGTCAATTTATCTCAAAGGCAGAGGAATAATTTTAATTGGAAGAATTGAAACTCAATTTATATTAAAAAAATCTACGTGACATATATTTAAGGATGGATTTTTAGGTGAAAAACTGGAAGGAAGAAGGTGAATTAGGAAGAGATATCTGTAATTCAGAAAGTGTAAGGGCCTCAAGGCCATGAGACTGGAAATGCAGAACAAGGGCCAGATGTGGGAGCTACTGCTCTTGGAAGGTGGGCGCTTACTTGGCCTTTGAATGCCCTGGAGCGCCAGCTTAGCTCTTGTACCTCCCTGTGCCTCAGCTTGGAAAGTGCCTTGAGACAGAAAGCTGGGGGTTTATCATAAGGCTCATCATATTTGCATCGCCTCTTTTAGGAAACACGGTTTTGTGCTGCCAGTGTCTAAAAGCAGTCATTTCTTATATTTTCTCCAGTTCCAAAATTGAAAGAAAAAAAAACCCCAAAACCAAAAAAAACCTGTATGCAGCAAGCACAGTAGCAGTTCGTCCGTAATGGCTGGAAGAGGAAGACCAGTGGTATACTTTTGATCTCCCCTGGTGGGTTAGTGAACATTCTGGGAGTAATTTCTGCAGTGGCGAAGGAAACAGAGTAAGAAAGCATTTTAAACATATTAAAATGAGGTGCCAATTGCCCTTTTGTATTTTTATTATTTGGAAATAGAGAGAACCCCCAACTTCTTGCAACTCCCTGAGTAAACGTCTAAGTAAACGACAAAGCTGTTTCCCCAAGAGTAGCATGCGAAACTTCTAGCCGGGAAACCAGGGAGATTGGCAATTGTCTAGGACAGTATCTGCTTATTTGGATTTCGCCTAGCATGAGCCTTAAATCAACCAGCGTGCACTGGTTCAGCAGTTTGCATCCTTGCACTAGTATTTATTAGTTTATAGGAACCACTCTATCTCGGCTACATTAACCGCAATTAGGAATGCCATGAAGGAAGAAGTGTTGTTCTTTGCATTGCATTGTACTTTGAAAAACTGATTTTTTGGAAGAAAATGACTTTCCAGGAAGAATAAAAAACTATGACCATCCTCTGGATCTCTAATGTCTCCAATTCCACTAGCTCTCTGCCTCACACAGTATTTTGGCCATTCCTTTAACTTTAGGTTTTCAGAGTAAGCTCTCAAGGGCTCATTCCCTTCTTAGCAATTAGGATATGGTGCCATTAGGTAATGATAGATGCCTTAACTTACAGAGTCTTTAATAAATATTGAACAAATATTTTCTGCATGTGTACTACTTATAAGCTATAATTGCAGGAGCCAGTGTTCACTGTGATTTTTACAAATCAAAAGCAGAACATTTTTTTAAAAAGCTGTTTTTCTGTTTTGGAGCCTAACATGGCAAATTAAGTGTAAATGAAGCTGGTTTCGGCTGAAGATAATCCGAAACAATCTCGAGCGCTTAGGGCTCCAATGCCTATGATTATGTCTGATGCTGGTTTGGGTGCTGTAGTAGGTTCTCCAGAAGAAATAGAACCAAGAGTAATATATAGAGAGATAGATGTATAGATATCTTTACTAGATAAATTCCCACGAATCCTTTTTATAACTAGATGGTATAATGTTGAAACAACAAAGTACTTTTGCAGAACATAATTTTCCCTTACTGATGTTTTGTTTCAATTTAAATCTTAGTCAAATAGTTTAGTGCCCTGGCTGGATAATGCACTTAAAAGGCACTTTATCTGGTCTTACTGCTCAACTGGAGCAGGACAGTCCTTTTAGAGCTTGGTATGTAAGACAAATTAAACAAGTTTAAACTGGTGACAGTTCAGGTGAGACAGGGAAATAGGTTCCCTTTGTTTTTTCCCAAAGTCTTCTACTCAGTATTGCCACTCTCACTGTGGTTTCCAGGAAATAGAAATTCATTCCCATGAGAAATTCGGCCTCTGATTGCTCTTCTCAGGACTTGAATCCCTAGATGCCGTCGTTCCTCTTGTCTTGACTTTCATTCTCACTGGCATGCGAACATAATACTGACATTCAAGGGGGACACACACTTGGGTTGACACCACCTCTCACTAGTTCTTGATTTTGTCCAGGGCACCTACCCTGTTTAATTCTTAGTTTCCTCATCAGGAAGATGGAAATGATGATATTCTCTACTTAACAAAAGAGGTAATATATGGAAACTTCTCTGGTGCAAAGTAAGCATTCCATGAATATCACCTCTTGTATTAGTTCTTAACAATTCTTCCTCATGCGGTGCTAGGAGCTTGTTGGCAAAGGCAGCTGAGGCAGGAGCAGGAGAGCTGCTGGGGATAAACAGTGAGGCTTCTGCTGACAGAGAAGGACACAGCAAAGACAGCGACCAACGTGTAATAACTGCTTTTCAAAAACCCACAGCACTTGGTTTACAAGTGGGTGTACATCATTAGGAGGTAGGATATTCAGGGAACAAGAGGAAGGCTAATGGAACCTGAATGGCATGCATCGGTAGGAGATGGAATTGGGAATAGTCAGAAGGCGTATTGTGTAAGTCCACACAGATCATGGCAAAGACTTAAAATTTTGTTCAAAGTATGAAGGAAAGCCATGGTGATGTAGAAATGTTGGGGTTTGGAGCTGACAGCCAAGAAACAATTCTTAAGACGTCTTTGGTGCAAAAAGGTGATTTTATTAAAGCATGGGGACAGGACCCGTGGGCAGAAAGGGCTGCAATGGGGTCCTGAGGAGTGGACCATGATATACTTTCAAGTTGGGAGGGGTTAGGGATAGTGTAAGTCTCTAGGGCATTATGGAAGCAAGGTTTCCAGGACCTTGAGGGGGCTAGCTATTGTTAGAAAAGGTCATTTATTACTGTCCAATAAAAACTTAGTCATGAGACCCTTCAGATGTAAATCAGTGGGCCATATGCTTGGAGGATGACTGCTAACATATATCTTAGGGGGCAGAGATAAAGGAAGTTTCCAAAGGAATTTTTATATGCTAAAGTAGACTTACAGGATCCTGGAGGATTGGGATAATGTTAAGCTAAAATTGCCTTTTGCCCTGAGCAAAATATTAACATGGAGGCAGCTGAGTTCCTATAGGAAGGTCACTCTGCCTCTGTCAAGGACTTGTCCATGGGCTGTGAGTAGTAAGGAGATTTAATTTTTTCTTTTGCCTTTGTTTCCCACATCAATGGGATAGGTTTGAGGAGAATTCAGTTATGGACTGATTTACATTTTTAAAAAGATCTTTTCAAATCTTTTCATAGAGAATGGATTATGGAGGGAAAGATAGAAGCATAAAGACTAGAGAGGATGTTATGGCAGTGAACTGGGAGGGAAATTCTAACAACCTGTTTGGAGAGGTAGGGGTGGAGAGAGAGAACTAGTTGCAGTCATGGCGCTCACTGATGGTACTGCTGACAGGACTTCCTTTTTTGTTTTCAAATTTTATTTTATTATGTTATGTTAGTCACCATACATTACATCATTAGTTTTTGATGTAGTGTTCCATGATTCATCTGACAGGACTTCCTGATGGATTAAACTAGGCTGTGAGAGAAATCAAGGGTGATGCTTAATTTTTGTTTATAGGAGGGTCATTAATTGAGATGGGGCAGAATGTGTGAGGATCAAACTTTGGGGGAGAGAGGTCAAGGGTTATGCTTTGGCCATGATGTGTATGAGACGCTAGGCCATGACTTCAGCTAGGATTAGATATGGTTATAACGATAGCTTAAATAAGATGGACTTTTGTTTTTCTCTATCACAGAAGTCTGGAGGTAGGTGATCCAAGGCTGGTGAAGCAGATCTGCTTCACGAGGTCCCTAGAATTTAAGGCTGTTTCCAGCCTTCTGGTCTGCCATCCCTTGGCCCTGGTCCTCATGAGCTGAGCTCGACTTTGCACAATTAGAAGCACGTTTCAGAAAACAAGGTGCAGGAAGGAGAAAGGCATGGCAAAGGCATACGGCAGCCAGCTTATAAGGAACATTCCTGGTAGCTGGCAAGATACCTCACCTTATATCTTAGTGACTTAGATCAATCACACAGTCACAACCAGCTGCAAGGAACTCTCAGAAATGGGGTTTTTATTCTGGGCCTCTTGTGTTCCAACTAAAAATTCTATTACCGAAGAGTAAGGGGAGAATGGGTATTGGGAGACCACAAATTTCTGCCATGCCTGGTTTGTTCTCTCCCTATTTCTCAGGACCTTCATGTCTCTAAATTTACTTGGCAATTTAAGGCCTCATCTTATTTGACTTTTCAGCACATTCTATACTGTTGATCATTTCTTTCTCAATACACACCCTTCCTTTGGCTTCTGTGTCACAGTTTTCTTGTTTCTTGTCTTCTTCACGTTGTTTTTACTCTGCAGACTGCCCTCCTAACTCCAAAAGCAAGTTAAATGGCTCACAATGACCAAGCGCCAGCCTTTCTTGGGGTCGCTTCTCCAGGTCCACTGGCAGCTCCTCTTCTTGTCCTGAACCCTGTCCATTTGGCCCTAGCCCAAGACTAGTACCTGAGGATCTAACAGACTCCCAATAAGAAGGAAGGCGAATGTGTTTCTCTCAAGTCCTAGCTGGATTTATCCATGGCTAAAAGATATTAGTGATTACGATCCCATGACTACCCCTACAGCAGTGTGCTGTGTTTGCTGTGAGAGACACTGAATATCTCCCTGAGAGTCCCTCCTCAAACTGCTCATCACTGAACTATACACCACTCCTGAAGGGCCTCTAATTCCTTTCCCCAAATTGTCTTTGGAATTAAGCAAATTAAACAAATAGATGTTTCTAGAAAGTCTTTGTTAAACTACATGTGTTACCTGAGAAAGGGTGTGAAAGTCCGTGGGCGCTTGTAAGTCAAAACATGTGATTCATTTTGGCTCCTTTTGAGTCCCTGACACCCTGTGAAATCGTGTCACAGGGCAGGGGTAGCTCAAAGTAATGTCCCAATAAAGGAATGGTGTTGAAAATTTCTTGTTTCCCATCCACGGTAGCAGTACTCATTACAAAACATCTCATCACCAAGATCAGAATCCTGTTTAAAAAAAGAAGTTGGGTAGTTGTCGGCAGTGCAAATCAACTTTCAAGTGTAATAAGCAATTCAAGACAGGCTCTGTTGATGGAAAGTAACTACCTTAGAGCCTGATTTAGTTTGGTGCTTCATGAGTCATGAACTCATTTTCTTGGCTACTTTGTGGAATCCATTTTTTCCTCTTCTCGGCTCTACTTCTCAGGGGGTGATGGTTCCCATCACTACTAAAAGCAGGAGATCTTCTGCCAGTGGCCACTGAGGGCATGACTTCCAATGCCAACCAGTAATTCTGCATGCCTCTTATGATTGAAGCCAAGAGCACTGATGTCCGTGTAAGGGGGTATCTTTCGAAGCCAGCAGCCCTGTCTCTGGCCATTGTTTAAACTTCTATCCCCAGTGCAGCAGCTGTGTTTTGCTTTCAGATAGTTTGCTGAACAGTTCTACTCTTTTCTTCTTTGTAGCTTCCTCATGCTACAGTTCAGAGAAATCTGTGAGGACTGGATAGGAATGCAATTCATTTCGTTATTCAACGAATATTTACTCAACACCTGCCATGTACTCACACTGTTCTAGGTTTTATCCACATCAATGGATAAAATAGATGAAGTCCTTGCTCTCATGGAGCTTATATTCTTGTCTGTGGTGTGGGAGAAGACAATAAAGATATGACAAACATGAAGCCCAGTGTCAATTCCCCTTTTTCCTTTAGAAACTTTTTCATTGTTCTTGAATGAAACTTGTGAGCCTTGATGCTTTTTTCTCTAAAAAATTTATTTTTCAAGATGTCCTGGGCCGTTCATATCAATAGACTCACGATGATTCACTCCATTTGACTCCTGGGATAAACATAGGATAAGTAAGATTAGGACCCTTGCTACTTCACAAACAAAGCAAGGGTTTGAAAAAGAAGCCTGCTGACGATCTCACACTTTATAGAACACATAAACCTCACGCAAGATAAAGTATCAGGTCAACTTGCCAGTTTGAAGATGAAAAGATTTTAATTTCCCAAACATAATCTGCAACCTAGAGAAGACCTAGCTGTTGCTCCATCAACCTCAGCTATAGTTTTGGAGATCTCCGTGGGGATACATTGCAAAGCTGCCTTACGTGTGCAGTTTGACATGGAGCCTTTCAAAGACATTTCATGATGGAGCATAGCTGATGTTTTCATTTTTTTATTTTTTTAAAGATTTTATTTATTTATTTGACAGAGAGAGAGCACACAAGCAGGGGGAGCTGCAGGCAGAGGGAGAGGGAGAAGCAGGCTCCCAGCTGAGCAAAGAGCCCCATGCGGGGCTCGATCCCAGGACCCTTGGATGATGACCTGAGCCGAAGACAGACACTTAACCATCTGAGCCACCCAGGCGCCCTGCAGTTGATGTTTTTAGAAGCCCAAGTTGATGAGGCAACATCATTCATGTCACAGACATCTGAGTGAGCATCTTCTAATGTGAAACTGTCTGGAGCAGAGTACACGTGCCAACAGGGTCTGCTGACGTCAGGAAACAGTCTCTATAAGATGTCTCAGGCCAGTTCAGACATGCCAACACTTGTTAACGCTTGCTTGGCTATCGAAGCTCTCCTTGTGGTTTCAAGGGTGCAGACTAAGAAGTCGTCCACCGAGAGGGGTGCCTTGAGTGAACAGGCCCCTTGATGTCTGTTAGCAAAGTCTAGGGGCTACCATTGCCTCTCATATTATCTGGGTTAAAGCAATTTATATTGTTGACAAGAACGTGAAGCCTCAGGGTGGTATCAAATTTATAAAGGGCAGGGCATGGTGTCGGTGCCCTGAAATCTTGTACTCTCAAGTGGCTCTGTGCTTGATCAAAACCCAGTAAAGATAGGGCGGTTTCTCACAAAGGCATTTACTGGTGGGGTTAAGGCCTTCATACTTTGAAATTATTGAACCACAGTTTGATGTTGCTGAAAGTTAACAATTTGCAGGGCATGTTCCTAGAAAGCCAAGCCTCTCCAGGTCATTCAGTGATTCATTCCACAAGTATTCATTGTGTGTCTACTATGTGCCAGGTACTATTCTAGGTATCGGGGACACAGCAGTGAACGATACTGACAAACATCTTTGCCCCTCATGGTATCTACATTCTAGCTGGGAAGTCTAAGGCTGACTGACCCATTAGACGAAGTAAACACAGTGCCTAAGGCCTTTAATTTTAACTTCTTTTAAAATCAGAAGAAAAAGAATACAAAATAATGAATGGAGTCAGACTATATTTGTCTTTATATCAATATGGTCATCATATAAATTTTTTAATTGTGTGTGTGTGTGTTTGTAAGAAGGGGGGCTCACACAAGCAAAAATGCCTCGGATCCATGAAAGTCATATGCAGCCTACGGGGAGACAGACAATAACCAAGATTTTAAAAATAAAATATATAGTATATTAGAAAAAAATAAGAAAGTGGGAATTAAAAGTGTTAGGGAAAAGGGAGCTCAAATTTTACACAGGGTGTTTCAGAAGCAAAGTTTTCCGAGCAAGTGCCGTTTGAGTACACCTGAAAGAGGTGAGGGAGGTGTTTGACACCTTGTATGGAGATTATTCCTGGAAGAGGGAGCAGCAAGGGCCGGGGCCTGGAGGTGAGAAGATGCTTGATATCTGAATGACAGCAAGGGGGCCAGTACGGCTAGAGGGCAAGTACACAGAGAAAAACAAACAGGAGAGGAGTAAAAGAAGTCAAAGAGGTGGCTAAAGGTCAGATCCTGTGGGGTTTATGTAAGGTGATAGAATGAACTCTGACTTATATATTGACCTGATTTATATGTCAAAGGGATCTTTTTATGTCTTCAACATCTAACTCCACACTTGGCTTTCAATAAATATTTTTCAGTTGAATTTTTCAGTTTCTGCTTGTCAGAAAGGGACAGCAAAAAACCCCCTATGGAAGTGCCATGCACCGTTCTTTCCAAAGTACTCTCCGAGGAAGTGTTAAACCTTCTTGTTCTTCACTCATAGCTCCCTGAAGAGCATTTCCTTTAGAGCATTTATTCTGGTTTGCAATTCCGTGTTTATTTGGATGATTATTTAAGGTCTAGTTTGCCATCTAAGCCACATGAGGGTAGAAACCATATTTATTCTAATCTCCTTTCCCCTAGCATCTAGCACAGTGTGTAGAATATAATAGTGACTCTATTACTCTATGCTGAACAAAAAAGGAAGAGAAAATAATTATTTGTATCAAGTTCGTTTTATTTGGATTTACCTATTGAATAAACTCTCCTGGCCTCTAAAAATCTACTTTTGAATCTAATGGGGGGAAATCTGAAGACTTGACCTAATCTTTGATGTCAACTGGTAGTATTAAGCTGATAATCCTTCCATCTGCCCATCACAATCATCGACAGTCCACATGGCACTCTTCTTACCGAGTTGGTATGCAACCTCACATAACCTTCCCCACACACTGTCCCAGGTGCCCACTACCAACATGCTCTGATTGGCACTCACGATAAAACCCATCTGCTATCCTTCATCTCAATCAAGCCAAATGACCTCAAGTCAACCTCTCGCCCCCAGTGGGCTAAATCCACAAATTTAATCTGACATTTATGGGCATTATATCTGCAAAGTCAATGTGACTAATTAGCACCCGCTTCTAGTACCCTTTGTCCATCAACTCTTTGCTGTTCTCGCTGAAAGGAAGGTCTTTGCTATCATTGGACCAGCTCGAACTTAGTAGTTGATCTGTGATGCTACTGCAGCAGATGTTTCTCCAAATAAAACTCATTGCTCAGTGAAGTGTTCTTCTGGGTCTCGCTTTTGCAATTCAGAATTTCTATTGGGTCCTAAAATGTCATTACATTTCCTGAAAACTGTGCTTTCTGAGCTTTTTCTATTTTCTCTAATACCATGATTTTATATACTGTTTGTTTTCAGGAGTTTTGGACTCAGTGTAGCAAGGGTAGTATAGGTCTATTGCAACCCCCAGTCACAGGATCCCTTCTAGTCTCCTCTCATTCCCAACAATTCCAATTCTGAGAAAGCAAGGACCCAAACTTAGAATTTGAGAGGGAGAATTTGAGTGTTCTGCAGTGCAAGCTCTGAGGGGCTGGGAGAATCTGATTTGAAAGGCATGATGGGTAGAGGATATTAGTGACGCTTTAGGACTCTGGACAGACAAAACACGGCATGACACACCAAGTTCTGGATGAATGTGTGGTTGCTGTTATTGCTATTTTGACTGCTACTGATTATACATTTACTTTGTATTTAATGATTGTATATATTTTATTATTCAGTCCCTTATCAATCCTACGATATGGATATTATTATTTTATTCCACTTTACCGATGAGGAAACTGGACAATGAAAAGTTAGGTACTTTCACAGAGTTGCTTAGTGAGCAAATAGTATAACCAGGATTTGAACCCAGATCTCACAATTTGTGCTCTTAACTATTTCCCTCGGGCCTTACTACTGAAGTGCACTTAGAGTGTAGAATGGGGAAGACCAGAAAGACACCAGAAATCCTACTTCCTTATTCTTGTCTGGGGCTGGTCCTACACCTTCCCCAGACAAATGGGGAGGAATTGAACTATCTTGATTACTGCTGTTTCTACTACCTGGACAGTGCCTCACAAACAAGCGCTAAACAAATATTTGTGGAAGAAATAAATGACTTAGAATCAGAGGTTCAAAGCTACCCTCACATAGTTCTTTGTTTCTAGCACAAATCTTTCCAAAAGATTTGTTTTTTAATTTTTTAACAGCTTTTTAAAAAAGATTTAATTCTTTTTTTTTTTTTAACTTTAAGTAATCTCTACACCCAATGCAGGGCTTGAATTTACAACCCCAAGATGAGTTGCATGCTCTACCAACTTAGCCAGCCAGGCGCGCCTCCAAAAGATTTTAAGTGAAGACTTTGATGAGGTTGTTTTAGAAAGAAGAAATGGCATTCAGTGGTTAGCTGTGGTTCTTCTAGATCACACTGCTCAGGGCAGGTTCCTGGCTGTGAGCACTGCCTGAGAGCCCCTGTTTATCAACTTGCTAAGTGACCCCGGGGTCTTCATCGGAAATATTGCTCCTTGCTTTCTATTCTAAACTTCAGCATAACACACTGATGTTGACTAAACAGGTGTTAGTTTTCACCCTAGAGGACTCTGCATTTCAATGATGAGCTGGAGAATTCCTATGAATAGGGTTGAGGCAGATCCTCACATTGTGCTCTCTATCAGGGGAATCACAAGGCCATTGTGGAACTCATTGCCCACCCGAGCCCCCAGGCATTTAGAAAATGTCCTTCATACCATTAGTTAGAGGACCTATCTGTATCTAATTACTTCCTGGTTTTGACACAGATAAACTGAACTACCAAAATCTCCTCTCATGAGCATAGATTATCTTCTAATGTTTCAGGTAGTTTTGCGGAGAGGTGATATTTAAATAAGCCTCCTAAAAACAGTGATCGTGTCTAAACTTTTAAGCTCTGTGTTGAATGAAACAGCCATCTCATCATCCCTCATATCAGTTTACTACCAGGTAAATATTTAGTTCAAATGACAAACAGTTCTGTATTGTACTGTTGAAAACGTTACTTGTAGCTAAGCCCAAATCTCCGATTGTCCTCTTCCCATTGCCCTGTCCTTGATGGAACTCCTTCTGAGCTTCCCTTTAGTTTCCAAAAAAGTCCCCTAGAGCAGTGGTTCTTAACTGGGTGCAATTTTTCCACCAGGGGATATTTTGCAGTATCTGTAGACATTTTTGTTTGTTATGATTGGGAGGATGCTACTGGAATCTACTGGTAGAAAGTAAAGATGCTGCTAAACATCCTGCAGTGTAGAGGACACCACACACACACACACACACACACACACACACACACACACAATGATCCCTCCTAAGACATCAACCGTGCTGCTGCTGGGAAACCCTGTCTCTACAGTATGAGGAATATTAATATCCTGGTGGTCCTAGTGACCACCATAGAGACATCTCTTATCTATATTTATTGAATTTAATTGTATTGACATGAAAACAGCAAACCTGATATTTGTAAATAGGTAGAGGAAAACGAGCAATTCACAGAAATTATAAAGATTAATTATTAAGTGACGATGCTGGGCTAGGCATTATGTCCTTACAACTCCATGAAAAAAGTATTGCTCTTTTCTCCATTTTACAGAATGGAAGTGAAGTTCAGAGAGAAGTTAATAAACACGCTTAAGGTCACATAGATTGAAAAAAAAAACAGAGCCAGTATTTGAATCCTAGTGTGACTCCAGAGTTCATATTCTTTCCACGACAGCTTCAGAATGATCCTTTCCCATTGGGAAGAAAAGCACAGAAATAAAATTCTCGAATGAATCCTCATTCCCTGAAATTCCTACTTCACAGCCAAGAGGCATATGAATCCATCCCCTGACCTGCTTTTTCCCATCTGCCTCCCAGTGCAGTCTCCTGCACAGGAGGAGACGGGTACAAAGGGGGGACACCCACACTGGCGCTGTGATCTTAACTATTTCTTTTTTTTTATTATGTTCTGTTAGTCAGCATACAATACATCATTAGTTTTTGTGTGATCTTAACCCTTTATGCAGCACTTTGAAATCTTCCTCTTATTTATCCCTTTCGGTAATCCTCTGAAATAGGCAGTACAAACATTTTCATGCTCCTTTTAGGCAGGAGAAAACTCAAGTTTGATAAGGTAGATTGCCAAAGGCCATCTGTCTTGTAAGGAGCAGAGAAAGAATCCAGATTTTGACTTCTCGCTTGCGCATTTTTCTTGTGCTTTGTGCTGGAAGTGCCTCACTGAGCCTCCCTTTTAACCATTTCCTCGCTTGTACATGAATAATTTTGTGGCCTTTATTCCAGAAAAAGTCCAAGGCTGCCATTGCAATATACCATGATTGAGCTGGTGGCCTTTGTTTCAGTTTTCTCATCTACTTCATATTGTGGGGTGACGATTAGCCAAGCCCCTCCCTGCCCCTTCTCAGAACATCTGTACAGCTATGTCTAAATATGTACATAAAACTTTTGATTCACTTTAAAATTGTACCATAAGAATGCATACTCTTTTACAGTGTTATAAATATGTTTCTTCCAATTTTTCCAGGACTGGGCAGTCATAATCAATACTCCAAGGAGGTCTCTCTCTTCTCCTTAAACTGAAATTGTGATTCTTGTGCTGTGGGGTCTTGAGGACGATGGAGCTGATTAACTTCCTTCTTTGGTGCCCACCCAGGAACAAAAGATCTTATAAGATTGGCTATTTGGGGCGCCTGGGTGGCTCAGTCAGTTAAGCGTCTGCCTTCGGCTCAGGTCATGATCCCAGGGTCCTGGGATCGAGCCCCACATCGGGCTCCCTGCTCAGTGGGAAGCCTGCCTCTCCTTCTCCCACTCCCCCTGCTTGTGTTCCCTCTCTCACTGTGTCTCTCTCTGTCAAATAAATAAATAAAATCTTAAAAAAAAAAAGATTGGCTATTTGACCAATTTCATTGAAATTCTCATCCACTTCCTACACGAATGTAAATTCCAGCAGAGTAATGTAAAGAAATAAACCATTACTAATGCTAGATAAAAATATGGGTGACTATTCATTTGATTTCTAGATCAAGAAAAATTTTATATGCGCAGAAGCAATGAAAGAATTCTCAAAGGAGTAGAGCACCAAGGTTGAGAACCAAAGCTTGGAAAATTTTCCTTCCCAAAAGTTGTAAATAAAATTAAAAGGCAGCCATGGAAGTAGAGACTGGAAGGGGCGGGGCTTCGGAGATGCTGCTCGTGGTCTGTTTCTTGGTCTTGGGCTGGTTACATGGTGAATACACTTCTCGTTAAGTGGTACACTTATTTTATATTCATATGTATGTGTATATATATCAACAAAAAGTCAAAGACAGAGAAAGGCAAAAGCAAACTTGTATATTTCATGAGTATGACTAACATAAATGCAAAATAATAATGAAACTCAAACAATCCAGAAGAAAATTGACCAGAGAAATGGAAATAATTAATGAACACAAAAACATTTAAAATATTTTTAATAATAAAAGCAATGCATGTATATGCTAAAAAAAACTTTCAACAATACAGAATAATATAGAATAAAAATTAAGATTACTTCATTCTTCCTTGACTCAGTCTTGCTCCTCTGGAGGAAATCACTATTAACAGTTTCTTTTTCATCCTTCCAGAAATTTTCTATGTTTAGTATAAATGGAATTACACTATGACAGTGCTCATAATATTACCTTCCAGAAAATTTCTATTAATAAACATACATATATATTTAAAGCAAATGAAATCATACTGCACCGCATATCCATTTTTGCTTTGTTTTGTTTTGTTTCACTGAACAATGTCTCCTGGGGATCTTTCTTTATTTAGTACATGAAAATCTACTTCATTGTTTTTCATGGCTTTGCATTATTCCATTGTACCATGATTTACTTAACTATTTCTCTATTGGACATTGAGGCTGGTTTGTGTGTGATCGTGCACATGTGCATGTGATTATAAGTGATGTTGCAATTAAAATTTCTATAATTATTTTGGGACATTTGTTTAAACAATTGTCAGAAAATTCCTAGAAATGGAACTACGGAGTCAAATGCATAGTATTTTTTAAGTTTTGTGAAGTAGTTCCAAATTGTTCTTCAGGGAGTTTGCTCCATAATATAGGTTTGTGTAAGGTATATATATGACTGTGCTTGCTGTCTTCCCATACTTTTACCAGCACTAGGTATTATCAGTCTTATTAATCCTTGACAATCTAATTGGTTTAAATGGCTTTTACTTTTATTTTTTATAGACTTCCATTTTTTTAGAGAACTTTTAAGTTTACAATAAAATTAAGAGGAAGATACAGAGATTTCACATAAACCTCCTGCCCCCACACATGCATAGCTTCCCCCATTATTTATTTATTTATTTATTTAAGATTTTATTTATTTATTTGATGGAGAGAGAGACAGCGAGAGAGGGAACACAAGCAGGGGGAGTGGGAGAGGGAGAATAGCTTCCCCCATTATTAACATCCCTCACCAGAATGGTACATTTTTCTTTTTAACCAAGGATGAACCTACACTGACACATCATAGTCACTCAAAATTCGTGGTTTGCTTTAGGGTTTGCTCTAGGGTTTGCTCTTGTTGTATATTTATAGGTTTGGGCAAATGTATAATGACATAATCATAATATCATACAGAGTATTTTCATTGCCCTAAGAATCCTCTGGGCTTTGACAATTCATCCTCCCCCCACCCCCAACCCCACTCTTGCCAACCATGGATATTTTTAGTCTTCATAGTTTTGCCTTTTTCAGAATGTCATATAGTATCAGAATCATACAGTATGTAGTCTTTTGAGGTAGGTTTCTTTTACTTAGTAATATGCATTTTAGGTTCCTCCATGTCTTTTCATGACTTAGTAGCTCATTTCTTTTTTAGAACAGAATAACATAAAAAAAAAAAGAACAGAATAACATTTCATTGTTTGAATGTACCAATATTTATTTATCCATTCTTCTACTGAAGGACATTTTGGTTATTCCAAGGTTTGACAATTATGAAAGATGCTTCTATAAACATCTGTGTGCAGGGTTTTGTTGGTCAGAAGTTTTTAATTCCTTTGGCTTATTAAATACTGAGAAGTACAGTTGCTGAATCATATGATAAGAGTATATTTAGTTTTGTAAGAAATTGCCAAACTGGGACACCTGGGTCGCTCAGTTGGTTAAGCGTCTGACCTTGGCTCAGGTCATGATCTCAGGGTCCTGGGATCAAGCCCCACCTTGGGCTCCATGCTCAGTGGGGAGTCTGCTTATTCTTCTCCCTCTGCCCCTCCCTCCGCTCATGCTCTCTCTTTCGCTCAAATAAATACGTGAAATTAAAAAAAATTAGAAATTGCCAAACTGTCTTCCAGATTGGCTGTAACTTTTTTTTTTTTTTTTGCATTCCCAGAGCTGTGAGTGAGAGTTCCTGTTGCTCCACCAGCATTTGTTATTGTAAGCGTTCTGGATTTTGGCTATTCTAATTGATTTACAGTGATAACTCATTGTTTTGATTTGCATTTCCTTGATGATATATGATGTGGAACATCTTACCCATGCTTGTATGCCATCTATATATCTCTTTGATGAGGTATCTGTTAAGATCTTTGGCCCATGTTTTTAATTGTGTGTTTGTTTTATTACAGTTGAGTTGTAAGACTTCTTTGAATATCTTAGATACCACTCCTTTATGAGATAGATTTTTTGCAAATATTTTCTCCTACTCTATGGCTTATCTTCTCATTCTCTTAACACTGTTTTTCACAGAGCAGAAGTTTTTGATTTTAATGTTGTCTAGCCTATTAATTAGGTTTTTCCTGGATCATGCTTTTGGTGTTGTAGCCAAGAAGTCATCTCAATATCCAAAGTTATCTAGGTTTTGTCCTATGTTATCTTCCAGGACTTTTATAGTTTTGCATTTTACATTTAGTTTTGTGATCCTTTCTGACTTAATATTGGTGAAGGGTATAACATCTGTGTCTAGGTTAATTTCTTTGCACGTAGATGTCCAGCTGTTCTAGTACCATTTATTGAAGAGAATATCTTTGCTCCATTGTATTCCCTTTGTTCCTTTGTTATGATCAGTTGACTATATTTATGTGGATCTATTTCTGGGCTCTTAATCTGTCCCATTGATCTATTTGTCTAATCTTTTGTCAATACACACTGTCATAATTACTTCAGCTTAATAGTAAGTCTTAAAGTTGGTAGTCTCTATTCTTCAACTTTGTTCTCCGTCAGTATTGTTTTGGCTATTCTGGTCTTTTGCCTCTCCATATAATTTTTTGAATCCGTTTGCCCATATCTACAAAATAATGTGGTGGGATTATGATTGGGATTGCACCGAATCTATAGATAATTGGGAAGAACGGACATCATGTCAATATTAAGTCTCCCTATCTATGAATATGGATTCTCTCTCCACTTACTTCGTTCTTCTTTGACTGTGCATCAAAATTTTGTAGTTTTCATCATATAGATCTTGTACATACTTTGTTAGATTTATACTTAAGTATTTCATTCTGGGGGTGCTAATGTAAATGGTATTTTATTTTTACTTTGTATATAGGAAAGTAATTGACTTTTGTATATTAACCTTGTGTCCTGCAACCATGCTACACTCACTTATTTGTTCCTGGAGTTTTCTTTTGTCAATTCTTTCAGATTTTCTATATAGATAATCATGTCACTTGCTAACAAAGACAGTTTTATGTCTTCTTTCTTAATCTGTATACATTTTATTTCCTTTTCTTTTCTTACTGAATTAGCTATGACTTCCAGTGCAATGTTGAAAAGCAATGGTTAGAGGACATCCTTGGCTTCTGCATGATCTTAGTGAGAAAGCTTTGAGTTTCTCACCATAAAGTATGTTAACTGTAGGTATTCCTTATTAAGTTGAGGAAGTCCCTCTCTATTACTAGTTTACAGAACGTTTTTCTCATAAAAGGATATTGGACTTTGTCAAATGCTTTTCCTGTGTGTATTGATATGATTATATGATTTTTCCTTTTCAGCCTGTGATGTGATGGAGTACATTAGTCAAGTTTCAAGTGTTGAACCAGTCTTGCATACCTGGAATAAATCTCACTTGATCACGGTATACAATTCTCTTTTGGATTTGGTTTGCTAATGTTAGGTTGAGGATTTTGCATCTATGTTCATGGCAGCTTTTTATTTTAAGTTTTATTTCTGCAATTATATGTGAAGTTGAGCATTTATGAAGAAATATTAAACCTCAGAACCTCAACAAAGTAAGGAGGGCATCCATGCTTGGGTGGGGCGGGGGAAGAAGGAAATGACAGTATTGAAGTCTGAGTGGGGAAGTCATTGACTATATAGTATTTAAAGCCACAGAGATGGATCACAATACCATGTGAGAAAGAAAGAAGAGAGACAAGGACTGAGGATGGAACTAGAGAGCCTGTTTCTAACTCTAGTTTTGACCTGACCACGGCCTCTTTGAAACCAAGACATCCATTTTTTCTTTATCCTCAAAGAAGATCTCCCACTCCCCAAATTTTCTGACAAATGACTTGTCAACAATGCTTGGGGTTTTTTCATAGTGTGATGGTTATTTTTATGTGTCAATTTGACTGGGCTAAGGAATGTTGGTAAATTGTTATTTCTGGGTGTGTCTTTGAGGGTATCTCTGGAAGAGATTAGCATTTGAATTGGTAGACTGAGGAAAGATTGCCCTCACCAAAGCAGATGGGCATCATCCAATCCACCGAGGACCTGAATAGAACAAAAAGGTAGAGGAAGGGAAAATTTGTTCTATGTTTGTGCTGGGATGTACATCTTCTCTTAACGCTCAGACATTGTTGCTTCTGATTCTCAAGTCTTGCACTTATACCCAGATTTATACCATCATCTTACGCCCATCCCATTCTTGGGCTTTTGGACTCAGACTGAGACTTAAACCATCAGCTCCCCTGGTTCTGAGGCCTTTGGACTCTGACTGAAATTCACCACTGGCTTTTCTTCTTCTCCAGCTTGTAGATGGCAGGTATAGGGACACCTCTATAATAATGTGAGCCAATTCCTATTATAAATCTCTTACATGTCTCTCTCTATATACATCTTATTGGTTCTGTTTCTCTGGAGAACCCTGACTAATACACATAGATTATGGAGGTCATTTCATAGGATTGACCTTTGTTCCTAGGGGCTAACCCTCTCCTCTCATGTTCCTCAACAGTTTTGATTCCATTTATAAAGAGATTTCTCTAAAGTCAATTTCTGTCTCTCCACAACTAGGAAACTCTTAGAAAGGCACTCACCTCTCCCCTGTATTTATCTGTCTCCCTTTGAGTTTTCCTGGTTTCTCAGAACAACACTGCCAGCTGAGAAAAAAAGTTAGGTAATATTCTCATCACTGCTCCAGCCCATTGCCAGAGAACTTCTCTAGTTGGCTCCAGCCTAAGGTCCTCTGAGCTGCTTGAATCCAGTTGGGTCACTGATTTCACAGATTCTACATTGGCTATTGCTCCTACTCTGGCTCGGAGCTGAGAATCCTCGATGTGTCTCTTATCCTCTTCTTACCATTCAAGGAGACATTTCTGGAAATGTGCTCCTATTGTGAATAATTTCTACAAGTTCCTGCAGGTGATCTAGACCACTGAATCTGCCTGCCCAGCCCTAATTCTCTGTAACCATCCTTGGGCCCTCTTCCCTTCTTTTTTGCATGGGCAGTTGCATAGCTGCCCGTCCCCATCCTATATCTGGTGCATTTGGTTTTACATTTATCTGCATGACAAACATTTTATTAGTTCATTCCCTTGTAATTTCTTGCATTTATTTGGAGAGGATTTTTTTTCTTAAAAAAATGTTTAAAATTTTGAAAAGGTAATATAATTTGATAAGTGAAAATGGTATTTTATTACAGTTTTATTTTACATTGGCTCTAACAATGAATGAGATTAAGTACTTTTTAATATTTAAAAGCCATTTGTAAGTGGTGAACTGTCTAGTAATTTTTTTTATATTTCTACTGGATCATTGATCTATTCTCTTTGATTAATGAAAACTCTTCATTTATTAAGGAAATTAGCACTTGTG
Source organism: Halichoerus grypus (assembly GCF_964656455.1). NCBI lineage: Eukaryota > Metazoa > Chordata > Mammalia > Carnivora > Phocidae > Halichoerus > Halichoerus grypus. The sequence goes on from NC_135714.1 coordinate 90,153,697, forward strand.
ATATGTGTTGCAAACGTTTCCCCCAGTTTGTTGCTTATATTTTGATCTTATTTTCTTTTTTTATATACACAGAACTTTCTATTTTTATGTCATCCAATTTATCATTCTTTACTTTTTTGACTTCTGAGTTTTAAAAATTTAAAAAACGTTTTTCATACCTAAAATCATAAGAAGATCCTTTCACATTTTCTTCTATTATTTTCACACATTTCTTTTTTAACTATCATCATTTTGGCATGATTTTGTGATAGTCTTTATTTTTAAATTTATTATTATTATTATTTTAAGTAGGCTCCACGCCCAGAACGGAGCCCAAATCAGGGCTTAAACTCAAGACCCTGAGATCAAGACCTGAGCTGACATCAAGTCAGACACTTAACCAACTGAGCCACGCAGAGGCCCCTGTGATCACCTTTAAATGAATCTCTCTTCCTTCAGCTTCAGGACTCCTTGAATCCATTCTTCATACTGTAGCCACAATGATCTTTAAAATATAAGTTGAACCCTGGTACTTTACTCTTTAAAACAATTCATGATTTCCATAACCCACAGATAAAGTTCAGCTCCTTAACATGGCACACAGTGATGTGACCATTACTTTTTTTTTTTTCCCAGTAGGCTCTTCTGGTGATCATTCTGTTGTCTCTCAGTTCCGTGACTATTCATGATGTTACTTCAGCCTGGCAGCTTTGTCTCTGTACCACTTCAATTCCATCTCCTTGGAAAATGCATGTTAATCCACCACTGTCCTGCTCATCTGTCACCTCCTTCATGAAGCGTCTTCTGGCCTCTGCCCATAAGGGTTCCTCAGCTCCAGCACCTTGTATGTACTTCCACTGTGTGTCCCTTATGGTATGGCATTGGCTGATTTACTCATATTTTCTATTAGGGCAGGGGCCTTGTTTTATAAATGCTTGCACTCCCAGCATATGTACGAATTTTGGAACATAACAACTGCTCAAGAATGGTTTCCTGGAATGAGTTCCTTATTCTGTTTCAATATTACTCAGAGTAGGATTAGGAACCAGTTGCATCAGAATAACTCTGGATCCCTATTAAAAAGTGGAAATTATTAGATCAACTGCAGACATGCCAAGTCAGACTGTGTTGCGATGAGGCTTAGGAATCCTTATTTTTACCAAGTTTCTGGAAATCCAAAAGCCTGCTTTTTCTTTTTTAATTGAGTTGAAATTCATGTAACATAAAATTAACCATTTTGAAGTGAGTAGTTCAACGGTATTTAGTGCATTTATCATGCTGTGCAGCACCACCTGTATAGAGTTCCAGAGTATTTTCATCACCCGGAGGGAAAGCAGTTTTCCAGGCAGCCGACAATCTTTTCTGTCTTTGTGGATTTCCTTATTATGGATATTTCCTATGAATGGAATAATACAATATGGGACCTTTTGTGTGTGGCTTCTTTCACTTAGCCTAACATTTTCCATGTTCATCCATAGTGTAGCATGTATCAGCACTTCATGCCTTTTTATGGATGAATAATATTCTATTGTATGGATGTAAGATCTGGTTTTGAGAACAGACTCCACTTAATTCTTGGCTTCAGAGAGGCAAGACACTTAGCCTCTCTATTTTTTTGTTTATTTTTTCTAAAAGATTTTATTTATTTATTTGACAGAGAGAGACACAGCGAGAGAAGGAACACAAGCGGGGGAGGTGGGAGAGGGAGAAGCAGGCTTCCCGCTGAGCAGGGAGCCCGATGCGGGGCTCGATCCTAGGACCCTGGGATCATGACCTGAGCCGAAGGCAGACACTTAACGCCTGAGCCACCCAGGAGCCCCAGCCTCTCTGAGTCTCAATTTTCTGAACTCTAAAATGAGGATGGTTACACGAATTTGGACACCTGTGTTACAGAGTTGTGTGTTTAAGATGAGAGAATGCACATGAAAGTGCCTGCTACTTGATCAGGCCCAGTGGCAGGTGCCAGACCCAGAGCCCAAGCTACCCCTTGGAGCAGAGCTGGAGGGAAGGGCTGCGGCCTGTAGAAAGAACTCCAGCTGGGAAGAGAGTTCAGGGGTCTAAGGGTGGATGTCTAGGCAAAATGTCAGCATCAGAAAAACCCAGCTGAAAGGAATGCGGTGTCACATTGATGGCTGGAACGCAGCCTCGTGGCATCTAGGAATTGTGGCATTCAGACATTGCCACAAAGAGATGAGACAGCCCTCTTTGGGGATCAGAGGCAGGCCTGCTGTCTCAATGAAGGACAAGCAGAAGCTGTCATCCAAGCAGGGACTCTTGTCTCCAAGAAAGCAGACACACAGTAAGTTATGGGATGTGAGAGAACAAAGCGGACTGTGCAGTTAGAAAGAGGGTGGCAAGTCGGTCTGGCTCTAAGATTCATTGATGCCGGGTTTACTTGAACTAGAGTTTACACCCTGCCCCGGGGGGCAAGATTGATTCCCCAAATTCCCTCCTCAGAAAGGAGAAGGGAGCCCTCGGTCGGTGAGGCCGGACACTTAACCTGAGTAGCATTTTATGCAGAGATTCATGTGATATGTGGCCAGGGCTCCTTCTCTTCTTCCTCATAACTCTGTGTGTTCCTTCCTCATAAATCTGTGTAGGTTGTGTGTCCATCACATCACAATAACCAGTTCAGTCAAGAATTGGTCAGTAAGACAAACTCTGTTTCCTGCCCCAGGAAGGAGCCAGGTGTGGAATGCCCCAGAGGCTGAGCAGATGCCCTGGTGGCTGCCACACCAGGAGAAACCAGGAGCCCGGAAGCCCAGCTCCTGAGACCGACTGGCTGGAAGCTCACCCTGCCCCCTCCCCCCACCATCTCAGGAGGCACGCCGTGGTAGGTAAAACCCGTGGAGAAAAATTATAGAGAACTTCTGATTTTCTAGATGAGATTCTGAGCATCATCTAATTTTTTTTTTAACTTACGTGAAAGCATTACTTTGACAACAACCAAATTAGAATGTCATGTAAATAAGATTAACCACTAGAAGGATATAGTGAGTATTTTATGTATGTATATTTACTTAAAATTTGTATATTATTAAAAATATATAGAATATATTAAAATATTATATTAATATATTATACATATTATATTGTTAAATATATAAAATTTAGGTTATTAAACTATGTTATATGAGTGAAGTAAAAGGCAACTTAATCTAATAAAGGGATAAAAAGAGAAAAAATAAGAAAACATAGTAGAGATAAGACAAAATATAATGATCATAAAATCCAAAACTGTCAAAAATCGGTAATATTAATTATTAAATACCCGTAATCAGTAATAGTAATATAAATATTCTCAGATAGGAGTAATAAAATATCTTCATGATTAAATAATTTTGAAAAATAGAAGATAAAAAATTGGCAAAAAATACATCATGTAATGTAATAACAACAACGAAAATCCTTAGCTTTGTCCATTATTTAGCTATTATTTTATAAGTACAATTGTACAATAATAAAAGGCCTATAAATCCTTTAGATTATCTAATGGCTTACATAGTTTAAGAATACTAATTATAGGGGCGCCTGGGTGGCTCAGTCAGTTAAACATCCCACTCTTGATTTTGGCTCAGGTCATGGTCTCAGAGCCCTGGGCTTGAGCCCCATGTTGGGCTCCACGCTAAGCAGGGAGTCTGCTTCAGGATTCTCTCTCTCCCCCTGCCTCTCCCCCAACTCACGCGTACTCTCTCTTTCTCAAATAAATAAATTAAAAAAAGAATACTAATTATTTATACCAAATCCCCCAAATCCACAAACTCGGCATCAGAAGCAGAAGTAGTTGAATGAAGGGGAGGCTTTGTCTCATTGTTTAGGAATCATGTGTTTAATAGCTCCTTTGCTTCCAGAAATTACTCTTCTGTTGCTGGATATGTCTGCAATGGAATTTGCTGAGCAGGACAACTTTGCTTTTATGGGCGTTTGCTTGTGGGACAGTTAATAATATCCTGTGCATGCCTCCTCATTCGGCTGTGACAAGACTGCTCATGAGACTCACACAGAAGGCCTCTGTGTTCCTCTCTGGGTAATTATACTCCACGCTCCCTGACAGATGAAATGAGCCTTCTAACTTAGACCAACCTTGTGACCACAGCTTGGACTCTTTGTCCTGTTGCTGCCATTTCTCCTTCAATCATATTGTGCTTAATCAGCTGTTTGGAGTCCTATATTATTAGCCTAAGCTGCATGCATGTACTTGAATCAGAGATGGTCAGCTTAGCTACACATTCCCCTGACAGTATGCAAGCTTGGCTTTTTTAGTTCTAATGTCTGAGAGAACTGCATTCTCCACCTCTTAAGCCTGCTCATTCTCTGAGGCTCTGAGATGGTTACAGCTTAAGTTTGATAATTACAACTACCCTTAAACTAAGACCTACTGAATATTAGATACGTTAGTCACAATAGTCATCTTTTATTGATGGCTTACTATGTGCCAGTCATTGTTCTGAATATTTTACATGTATTATCTCATTTAATCTTCCCCACAGTTCCACGCATAGGTGCTTGTACCACTTTCATATTAATGATGCTAAAACTGGACCCCAGGGAGGTTAAATAACTTGCCCAAAACTGTATAACTAGTAAATATTAGTAGTAGATTGGAATCCATGGAGTCTGGTTTCTGAAGCTGCATTCTTTTTTTTTTTTAATTAACATATAATGTATTATTTGTTTCAGGGGTACAGGTCTGTGATTCATCAGTCTTACACAATTCACAGCACTCACCATAGCACATACCCTCCCCAATGTCTATCACCCAGCCACCCCATCCCTCCTACTCCCCTCAACTCCAGCAACCCTCAGTTTGTTTCCTGAGATTAAGAGTCTCTTATGGTTTGTCTCCCTCTCTCATTTTGTCGTTTCATTTTTCCCTCCCTTCCCCTATGATCCTCTATCTTGTTTCTCAAATTCCTCATATCAGTGAGATCATATGATACTGTCTTTCTCTGATTGACTTATTTCGCTTAGCATAATACCCTCTAGTTCCATCCATGTTGTTGCAAATGGCAAGATTTCATTTTTTTGATGGTTGAGTAATATTCCATTGTGTATATATACCACATCTCTTTATCATCTGTTGATGGACATCTAGGCTCTTTCCATAGTTTGGCTATTGTGGACATTGTTGCTATAAACATTGGGGTGCACATGCCCCTTCGGATCACTACATTTGTATCTTTGGGGTAAGTACCCAGTAGAGCAATTGCTGGGTTGTAGGATAGCTCTATTTTCAACTTTTTGAGGAACCTCCATACTATTTTCCAGAGTGGCTGCACCAGCTTGCATTCCCACCAACACTGTAGGAGGGTTCCCCTTTCTCCACATCTTCACCAATCTGTCGTTCCCTGACTTCTTAATTTTACCCATTCTGACTGGTGTGAGGTGGTATCTATTGAGGTTTTGATTAGTATTTACCTGATGCCAAGCGATGTTGAGCACTTTTTCATGTGTCTGTTGGCCATTTCGATGTCTTCTTTGCAGAAATGTCTGTTCATGTATTCTGCCCATTTCTTGATTGGATTAGTTGTTCTTTGGGTGTGGAGTTTGATAAGTTCTTTATAGATTTTGGATACTAGCCCTTTATCTGATATGTCATTTGCAAATATCTTCTCCCAATCTTTTGGTTGTCTTTTGGGTTTGTTGACTGTTTCTTTTGCTTTGCAAAAGCTTTTTATATTGATGAAGTCCCAATAGTTCATTTTTGCCCTTGCTTCCCTTGCCTTTGGCAATGTTTCTAGGAAGAAGTTGCTGCGGCTGAGGTCAAAGAGCTTGCTGCCTGTGTTCTCAAAGATTTTGATGGGCTCCTGTCTCACATTGAGGTCTTTCATCCATTTTGAGTCTATTTTTGTGTGTGGTGTAAGGAAGTGGTCCAGTTTCATTCTTCTGCATGTGGCTGTCCAATTTTCCCAATACCATTTGTTGAAAGAGACTGTCTTTTTTCCTTTGGACATTCTTTCCTGCTTTGTCAAAGGTTAGTTGACCATAGAGTTGAGGGCCCATTTCTGGGCTCTCTATTCTGTTCCATTGATCTATGTGTCTGTTTTTGTGCCAGTACCATACTGTCTTGATGATGACAGCTTTGTAACAGACCTTGAAGTCCAGAACTGTGATGCCACCAGCTTTGCTTTTCTTCTTCAACATTCCTCTGGCTATTTGGGGTCTTTTCTGGTTCCATACAAATTTTAGGATTATTTGTTCCACTTCTTTGAAAAATGTTGGTGGTATTTTGATAGGGATTGCATTAAATGTGTAGATTGCTCTAGGTAGCATAGACATTTTCACAATATTTGTTCTTCCAATCCATGAGCATGGAAGGTTTTTCCATTTCTTTGTGTCTTCCTCAATTTCTTTCATGAGTATTTTATAGTTTTCTGAGTACAGATTCTTTGCCTCTTTGGTTAGATTTATTTCTAGGTATCTTATGGTTTTGGGTGCAATTATAAATGGGATTGACTCCTTAATTTCTCCTTCTTCTGTCTCGTTGTTGGTGTATAGAAATGCCACTGATTTTTGTGCATTGATTTTATATCCTGCCACTTTACTGAATTCCTGTATGAGTTCTAGCAGTTTTGGGGTGGAGTCTTTTGGGTTTTCCACATAAAGTATCATATCATATGTAAAGAGTGCGAGTTTGACTTCTTTGCCAATTCTGATGCGTTTTATTTCTTTTTGTTGTCTGATCGCTGTGGCTAGGACTTCTAGTACTATGTTGAATAGCAGTGGTGATAGTGGACATCCCTGCCGCGATCCTGACCTTAGGGGGAAAGCTCTCAGTTTTTCCCCATTGAGAATGATATTCACTGTGGGTTTTTCATAGATGGTTTTTATGATATTAAGGTATATACCCTCTATCCCTACACTCTGAAGAGTTTTAAACAAGAAAGGATGCTGTACTTTGTCAAATGCTTTTTCTGCATCTATTGAGAGGATCATATGGTTCTTGTTCTTTCTTTTATTAATGTATTGTATCACATTGATTGATTTGGGGATGTTGAACCAACCTTGCAGCCCAGGAATAAATCCCACTTGGTCGTAGTGAATAATCCTTTTAATGTACTGTTGGATCCTATTGGCTAGTCTTTTGGTGAGAATTTTTGCATCCATGTTCATCGCGGATATTGGTCTGTAATTCTCCTTTTGATGGGGTCTTTGTCTGATTTTGGGATCAAGGTAATGCTGGCCTCATAAAATGAGTTTGGAAGTTTTCCTTCCATTTTTATTTTTTGGAACAGTTTCAGAAGAATAGGTATTAGTTCTTCTTTAAATGTTTGGTAGAATTCCGCTGGGAAGCCATCTGGCCCTGGGCTCTTGTTTGTTGGGAGATTTTTGATGACTGCTTCAATTTCCTTACTGGTTATGGGTCTGTTCAGGTTTTCTATTTCTTCCTAGTTCAGTTTTGGTAGTTGATACATCTCTAGGAAAGCATCCATTTCTTCCAGATTGTCTAATTTGCTGGCATATAGTTGCTCATAATATGTTCTTATAATTGTTTGTATTTCTTCGGTGTTGGTTGTGATCTCTCTTCTTTCATTCATGATTTTATTTATTTCGGTCATTTCTCTTTTCTTTTTGATAAGTCTGGCCAGAGGTTTATCAATCTTATTAATTCTTTCAAAGAACCAGCTCCTACTTTCATCGATCTGTTCTACTGTTCTTTTGGTTTCTATTTCATTGATTTCTGCTCTGATTATTATTTCTCTTCTCCTGCTGGGTTTAGGCTTTATTTGCTGTTCTTTCTCCAGCTCCTTTAGGTGTAGGGTTATGTTGTGTATTTGAGACCTTTCTTGTTTCTTGAGAAAGACTTGTATTGCTATATACTTTCCTCTTAGGGCTACCTTTGCTGCATCTCAAAGATTTTGAACAGTTGTGTTTTCATTTTCATTTGTTTCCATGAATTTTTTAAATTCTTCGTTAATTTTCTGGTTGACCCATTCATTCTTTAGTAGGATGCTCTTTAGCCTTTATGTATTTGAGTTCTTTCCGACTTTCCACTTGTGATTGAGTTCTAGTTTCAAAGCATTGTGGTCCAAAGATATGCAGGGAATGATCCCAATTTTTGGTACCAGTTGATACCGGATTTGTGACCCAAGATGTGATCTATTCTGGAGAATGTTCCATGGGCACTAGAGAAGAATGTGTATTCTGTTGCTTTGGGATGGAATGTTCTGAATATATCTGTGAAGTCCATCTGGTTCAGTGTGTCATTTAAAGCCTTTATTTCCTTGTTGATCTTTTGCTTAGATGATCTGTCCATTTCAGTGAAGGGCGTGTTAAAGTCCCCTACTATTATTGTGTTGTTGTCGATGTGTTTCTTTGCTTTTGTTATTAATTGGCTTATATAATTGGCTGCTTCCATGTTAGGGGCATAGATATTTACAATTGTTAGATCTTCTTGTTGGATAGACCCTTTACATATGATATAATGTCCTTCCTCATCTCTTATTACAGTCTTTGGTTTAAAATCTAGCTTGTCTGATAAGATTGCCACACCAGCTTTCTTTTGATGCCCATTAGCATGGTAAGTGGTTTTCCACCCCCCACTTTAAATCTGGATGTGTCTTTGGGTCTAAAAGGAGTCTCTTGCAGACAGCATATTAATGGGTCTTGTTTTTTTATCCATTCTGGTACCCAGTGTCTTTTGATTCGGGCATTTAGTCCATTTACTTTCAGGGTAACTATTGAAAGATATGAATTTAGTGCCATTGTATTGCCTGTAAGGTGACTGTTACTGAATATTGTCTCTGTTCCTTTCTGGTCTATATTACTTTTAGGCTCTCTCTTTGCTTAGAGGACCCCTTTCAATATTTCTTGTAGAGCTGGTTTGGTGTTTGCAAATTCTTTTAGTTTTGTTTTTCCTGGAAGCTTTTTATCTCTCTTTCTATTTTCAATGACAGCCTAGTTGGATATAGTGTTCTTGGCTGCATATTTTTCTCATTTAGTGCTCTGAATATATCATGCCAGTCATTTCTGGCCTGCCAGATCTCTGTGGATAGGTCTGCTGCCAATCTCATGTTTCTACCATATAGGTTACAGACCTCTTGTCCTGAACTGCTTTCAGGATTTTTCTTTGTCTCTGAGACTTGTAAGTTTTACTATTAGATGTCGGGGTGTTGACCTATTTTTATTGATTTTGAGGGGGTTCTCTGTGCCTCCTGGATTTTGATGCCTGTTTCCTTCCCCAAATTAGGGAAGTTCTCCACTATAATTTGGTCCAATATACCTTCTGCCCCCCTCTATCTTTTTTCTTCTTCTGGAATCCCAATTATTCTAATATTGTTTTGCCTTATGGTATCACTTATCTCTCAAATTCTCCCCTCGTAATCCAGCATATCTCTCTTTTTCTCAGCTTGTTTATTCTCCATCATTTAGTCTTCTATATCACTAATTCTCTCTTCTGCCTCATTTATCCTAGCAGTTAGATCCTCCATTTTTGTTTGCACCTTATTAATAGCCTTTTTGATTTCGACTTGGTTAGATTTTAGTTCTCCAGAAAGGGATTCTCTAGTGTCTTCTATGCTTTTTTCAAGCCCAGCTATTATCTTTATAACAGTTATTCTGAACTCTAGTTCTGACATCTTACTGATGTCCATATTGATTAGGTCCCTGGCCATTGGTACTGCCTCTTGTTCTTTTTTTTTTTGAGGTGAGTTTTTCCATTTTGTCATTTTGTCCAGAGTAGAATAGATGAATGAGAGAACAAAATGCTAAAAGGGTAACAATGACCCCAGAGAAATATACACTAAACAAATCAGAAGTGACCCAAAATTGGGGGGAAAAGAAAAGGGGAAAAAAGAAAAGAATTAGAAAATGATTAGGCTGGTGAATAGAACAGAGCCACACCCTAGATTTTGGGTATATTTTGGTCTGTTAGAAATTTTAAAGAAAGAAAAACATATATATACAAAAATAAGGTTAAATACAATGAAGGGATGGAATATGACTGTAAAAATGAAAAATAAAAAGATTTTTAAAAAAGAAATTGGTAAGATAAGATGTTGATTGAAAATGGAAAGAAGAAAAATTTTTAAAAAAGAGAAAAAGAAAAAATAAAGAAAATTTAAAAATCCACTTTGAAAGACTAAAGAATCATGGGAAAAAAACCATGAATTCTATGTGCAGTATTTCCCAAGTGCTGGCGTTCTGCCATTCTCCTTGATCGGTAAACGTGGTCTTGGCCGGCTGTTCTTGCTGATCTTCTCGGGGAGGGGCCTGTTGCCGTTGTTCCCAAATGTCTTTGCTGGAGGCGGAATTGCCCCGCCCTTGCCGGGTCTGGGCTAAGTCATCTGCTCGGGTTTCCCCTCGGGAGCTTTTGTTCCCTGCAAGCTTTCCATACAGCTTTGGAGGCTGAGAATAAAAATGGCAGCCTCCCAATCTCCGCCCCGGAGGAGCCGAGAACTGGGGGCCCCACTCCTCAGTGAGCCCCCAGAGAAAAGCAGTCAATCACTCCCGTCTCCCCGGTTTCTGGCTGTACTCCGTGCTCACCCAGCCTGTGACCGAGCGTTTCTATCTCTGGCACCCGACCCCGTGTGGAGTCTCCAAACCCAGCAGATTCCTGCAGTGTGCTCCTGCGCCACTCCTCCTGGGGAGGAAGGGGAGTCTCCCTGGATCCGCCGCTTCTTGGGTCCCTGCTGGAGGAGCAGTGGCCCGACTGTGCCACGGATCACGGTTTATGGCAACCCCGAGCTGAAAGCCTGCACCTCGGCTCCATCTCTGTAGCCGGTTTCCCTGCTCTGATACCTGGGAGCTCTGTTGCACTCAGGAACCCCTGGTCTTCCTGTGACCCTGAGGGTCCTGAGACCACAGTGTCCCAACGAGGGTTCCACCCCCAGCTTAGCCACTGGAGCGATGTCCCTCAGGGGAGCCGACTTTTAAAAGTTGTGATTTAGTGCTCTGCTCTCTTATCACTTGCCAGTAGCAGCTGACAGAGGCTCCCTCCCCCCGCCGTCTATGTTCCTGAATATCACCTCAGATTCACTTCTCTGCACGTCCTACCTTCCAGAAAGTGATCGCTCTTCTGTTCACAGAGTTGCTGCTATTCTTTTCTTCAATCTCCTGTTGAGTTCATAGATGTTCAGAATGGTTTGATCCCTATCCAGCTGAATTCCTGGGACCAGAGGAAATTTAGGTCCCCTACTCCTCCGCCATCTTGCTCCTCCTCTGAAGCTGCATTCTTGACCACGAAACTATACTGCTTTGCTTTACAAATACTGTCTCTATCTAATACATATGAAACATCTACTGGGGGCCAGGAATGGATCCCAGTGCTAGGATAGTAGCAACCAGAATTTAAAAAAAATCCTGTCCTCATGGAACTTCCATTCTAGTAGAAACAGACAAAAACGAATGCAAATAAGTAAAATACATAGTATGTTGGCATGATAACTGCTAAGGGAAAAAACTCATGCAGAAGAATCGGAGGGAGGGCTGAAATTTTTAACAGCGTCAAAGAGAGGCCTAAGAGGGTGATATTTGAGTAAAGAAAGCTGTTTGGATACCCAGAGGAGCACACCCCAGAAAGAGAGGAGAGCCAGTGTCAAGGCCCGTGAGGTAGAAGTGTGCCTGGTGTCTTTGAGGGACAGCAAAGGGACATGTGAGGCTGGTGTGCAGTGAGTAGGGGAGAGTGATAGGTCAGAGGTCAGAGAGGTAACAAGGGAACAGATCTGGTAGGACTGTATTAATAAGGACTTGGGCTTTTACTTTGAATGAGATGGAAGATCCACCCAGAGTCATAGGCAATGACCCAATCTGACCAGCTACAGGGCTGGACACAGATTGGAGGGGGAGCTACAGCGAGGGCAGGGAGACCACTCGGGAGTTTTGCAGTATTCCAGTGAGAGATAATGGTGGTTTGGGCCAGAGTTGTAGGATTGCAGCAGTATCTATTTTCAGAGAAGGTATTTTATTTTATTTTGTTCTATTTTATTTTATTTTATTTTATTTTAATTCCAATATAGCTAACATACAGTGTTATATTAGTTTCAGGTGTACAATATAGTAATTCACCACTTTCATACAACACCTGGTTCTCATCATGACAAGTGCCCTCCCCATCACCTATTTAACTCATACCCCCACCCACCTCCCCTCTGGTAACCATCAGTGTGTTCTCTAGAGGTAAGAGTCTGTTTCCACATATAAGTGAAATCACATGGTATTTGTCTTTCTGACTGACTTATTTCACTTAGCATTATACTCTGTAGCTCTATCCATGTAGTTGCAAATGGCAAGATTTCATTCTTTTTTATGGCTGAATAATATTCCATTTTATTATTTTTTAAATTAATTTTTTATTTTTTTAAAAGATTTTGTTTATTTATTTGCCAGAGTGAGAGAGAGCGAGAGAGAGCAGGAGAGAGTGCACAAGCAGGGGGAGAGGCAGAGGGAGAAGCAGGCTCCCTGCTGAGCAAGAAGCCTGACACCGGGCTCAATCCCAGGAGCCTGGGATCATGCCCTGAGCCGAAGGCAGACACTTAACCGACTGAGCCACCCAGGCGCTCCAATATTCCATCATATATATATATATATATATATATATATATATATATATATATCACATGTGATATATGTGATATACATATGTGTGTGTGTATATAATTTAGGTATTGTAAATAATGCTGCTATAAACATAGGAGAACATGTATCCCTTTGAATTAGTGTTTTTGTCTTTTTGAGGTAAATACCCAGTAGTGTGACTACTGGATAGGGTAGTTCTACTCTTAACTTTTTGAGGATCTTCCATACTGTTTTCCACAGTGCCTGTACCAGGTTACATTCCCACCAATAGCATAAGAGGGTTCCTTTTTCTCCACATCAGAGAAGGACTCTTATTCCAGTTTTATAGGTTGAAAAGTTGAGGCTCAGAGAGGTTAGGTAACTGGCCCAAAGTAAACTACATGGTGACAGCAACATTGGGGTACAAACTCATTCCTGATATTCCCCAGAGGCCATGTTCTTTCTTCTGCACACAGATTCTTTGAAGCACAGTCCTCAGTTCCAAGTCTAAACCATGTTCTCCTCAGAATATTGAAGATAAAGATCCCTTGATTTTTGTTGAGTGAAATTTCCCAACTTATGGATCTATTGACTGATTTATCCATCAACTCTCACACTTTTAGGGAGAATTGCTATTGAAATGTTTCCTGCTTCAAGTCACAGCTGGTATGGGAACTGGGAAAGAACATGGATGTGGAGTGGTTGCACATGAATAAGCCACGATGGAGGGACTTGGAAAGGCAGAAACTGGAATGTCAGATAGGACATGACCATATCCTCAGTGCACAAATCCTAGATTTTGGAGCCCAGGGGTCCATCTTGCCTCTTCTCCTCATTTGATTATATCAAGTAACTCAGAATTAATTTTTTTTTTCCAAAGGGGGAACATGTCAACTTTTTCCCCAGTCATCAAAGAAATACCTGGAATTAAGTTCAATGGTGGATTGAACCCATGATCCTGCCTCCTAGTCATTCCAATGACAGATGATGTCTCTCACAGAGCTGGAAAATAAGAAGAGGCACTTGGTGTCTTCTGTGGACCAGAAACTGAGAAACTCCTAAAAGATGAAAAGTAGCTGGGAAGAACTACAGCCCACAACTTGCAACAGAGAACTGCTACCAAAGGTGGGAGTGGCTCTGGCTTTGGAGGGGTATCAGAAGAAAATTTCAGAAGCAGGAGGGAGCTTTGTGGCAGTGGAAAGATTGAGGCACCAGGCTTGGAGCACCTGGGTGCTGTGCCAGGCAGTGGTCAGGAGAGGAGCCTGCCCCAGGAAGGAGCCAGGTGTGGAATGCCCCCGAGGCTGGGAGCAGACGCCCTGGTGGCTGCCACACCAGGAGAAGCCAGGAGCCCAGAAGCCCAGCTCCTGAGACTGGCTGGCTGGAAGCTCACCCTGCCCCCTCCCCCCACCATCTCGGGAGGCATGCTGTGGTAAAACCCGTGGAGAAAAATTATAGAGAACTTCTGATTTTCTAGATAAGATTCTGAACATCATCTAATTTTTTTTTTTAACTTATGTGAAAGCATTACTTGGACAGCAATTAAATTAAAATGTTATATAAGTAAGGTTAGGCACTGAAAGGATAGAAGGATAGATATAGTGTGTGTGTATTATATATACACAATACATTTTTATTTCATATATGTATGATATAAAAGACAACTTAATCTAACAGAGGAATATAAAAAGGAAATAAAAAGAAAGCATAGTAGAGAGAAAACAACATAATGGCCATAAAAATCCAAAGCTATCTATGATCAGTATTATTAAAAGAAAAATACTCTCAGGTTGGAGTAATAAGATATCTTTACAATGAATTAACTCTAAAAAGTTGAAAATAAAAGACTGGCAGAAAAGTATTGGGTGGAATTAATAACAACAACAAAAGCAGGTATAGACATATTCATATTATACCAAAGAGAATCAATCTTAAAGGCAGTAAAAGGAGAAAAAACAGTATTTCATAATCATGAAAGAATCATTTCCCAAAGACACAACGGTCATGAGATTTTATACACAGTATTGAAATACACAGTATTGAAATAAAGCAAAAGCTGATGGATGTACCGGGAGAATTGAATGAGTGCCTACTCATACACACACTTCTTTCAGAAACAGATAGTTCAAGTGGACGAAAAAAAAAAAAAAAAGCAGTGGTATATACTAATTTGAATGTTAAACTTAAGAATCTTAACCTGATACATCACATAAATTAATATGCCTTTTTGTCCACCATTCATAGAACATTTTAAACCTTCACACTGTATTGAGCCATAAAGGAAATCTCACCACAATTAGAAAAGCAGAAACCATATAAATCATTTTCACTGGCATGATGTAATACTGTTACAATGAACAACAAAAGGATATTCCAAAGTGAAACAATCTAACAAAACTACCTTTGAAAAATTTGAAAATATGCTTTAAAAAACATGAATTCAAGAGAATCACAGAATGTTTAGAAATGAATAGTGGAGGCATTAGGTGTCTGTAGAGTTCAGCTAAAGTGATGTTCAGAGACAGGCTTATAAAAATAATTCCATGTACTACAAAACAAGAAGGGAACCTCAGAGCAACTCTAATCATCCGCAAATCTATCCACTCTTGTGGCCATTACTCAAGTGTTATGAAAGAAATCTTAGGTAATGTGTCCAACAGAAATATAAATTTTGAAAAGGATTTTCAGCATTGATTACACCTCTATCCAGCATTTATTACACCTCTCTTCCTTGCTAAGCTCACCTGAGGAAGGGTGGGAAACTGAAAAGGAACAAAAGCCTTTATTTGGGCTCTCGGAATTGTAATTTGGGGAACATAGATTCTGGAGTCACCAGAAAAGTGTCCTGTTCATATAGGGAAGGAAAGGGGGTTTTGTGAGAAAGAAGGAAGAGGTTGTTACACAATTTAAATAAAGAAGAGAAAAAAAAACCCTGCTAATTTGGGGCTGACTGGTTGAGATGTTTTTGATTACTATCTTAATGACTTTTTTTTTTTTTTGGTGCTATCCAATGAAAATGTCCCTGGTGTGTATTAATTAACATCAATGTCCTCATATGATCTGAATGTCAGTTGCTGTTTTGACATTTTATGAGCAACTGCTTGTAAAACTATTCCCATTCTGGCGCAGCTCAAGAGTTCATTAGTTGGGAAAGAAAATGGAGCTCAAGTGGATTCTCTCATGTCCAGAAATTTCATACCATTCCACACTCATGAGAACCCAAGTTTTGTCCTTCTTTTCTGTGTATCATCATGGTGAATGTGACATCTGGAGTGGCTGCAGTCACCTTGTAATCATGAGGTGAACCAGCCTATGAAAGAGCTTAGTCACCAGAACTGGAAAGATGTAAAAACAAAATGAAACAAAACAAAACCCTGGGTCAGTGATGGTTATCCCTGAGGTCTGAGATATCCAAGATCAAACCAAGTCTGGAGTATCTGCCCCAGGGATGTGAATTATAAATCTCTTTATTGTTTAAGTCTGTGGCTATTACTTATAGGCAAAAGCATTCTGATTGAATGCCTTTATTTGTAGGCAATATTTATTGTCTATCTGAAAAATTCACAGAATCAACCAACTCATAGAACCACTAAAGTTAAATGTGATCTAGAAAGTGGTCTAACATGATCAACTTACCAAAATCAATGCTCTACTATGCACAATAGCCAGGTAGAATCTATTCGTAGGTAATAGCTTTGTCTTTAATATGTGCACATGTGCCACAACTAAGCTTGCCTGTTTGCTAAGAGGCTAAACAAAGGGTAGACAAATTCAGCCCTTCTGCTTTTTTGCATTTAGATATAACAAATTTAAATAATGTAAAACTTAAAATTTTTATTAATAAAAGTAAATTAAAATGAAAATGTCATAGGAAAATATCTTATTGAATAGGAGCAAAACCACAATCTCCATTTAAAAAACAACTTATTACTAGATATGTCTCCAGAGACAAGGGAAACCAAAGAACAAATGAACTATTGGGACTTCATCAAGATAAAAAGCTTCTGCACAGTGAAGGAAACAATCAACAAAACTAAAAGACAACCTTGGAATGGGAGAAGATATTTGCAAAATACATATCTCATAAAGGATTAGTATCTTAAATCTATGAAGAACTTATCAAACTCAACAGCCAAAAAACAAATAATCTAGTTAGGAAATGGGCAGAAGACATGAATAGGCATTTTTCCAAAGAAGACATCCATCCATTTAAATTTATCTTTCTGTGTGGTGTAAGAGAATGGTCCAGTTTCATTCTTCTGCATATGGCTGCCCAATTTCCCCAGCACCATTTATTGAAGAGACTATCTTTTTTCCATTGGATATTCTTTCCTGATTTGTTGAAGATTAGTTGACCATAGAGTTGAGGGTCCATTTCTGGGGGTCTCTATTCTGTTCCACAGGTCTATTTGTCTGTTTTTGTGCCAATACCATGCTGTCTTGATGATCACAGCTTTATAATATAGCTTGAAGTCAGGCATTGTGATGCCCCCCGCTTTGGTTTTCTTTTTCAAAAATCCCCTGGTGATTTGGGGTCTTCTGTCTGAGGGTTTCAGAGGGGAAGGGGGTGGGGAGATGGGGTAGCCAGTTGATGGGTATTAAGGAGGGCACCTGTTGTGATGAGCATTGGGTGTTATATGCAACTAATGAATCATTGAACACTACATCAAAAACGAATGATGTACTATACAGTAGCTAACTGAACATAAAAAAAAAAAGAAGACATCCAGATGGCTAACAGACACATGAAAAGATGCTCAACATCATTCATCATAAGGGAAATACAAATCAAAACCACAATGAGATACCACCTCACACCTGTCAGAATGGCTAAAATGAACAACTCAGGAAACAACAGATGCTGACAAGGATGTGGAGAAAGGGGAACACTCTTGCACTGCTGGTGGGAATGCAAACTGGTGTGGCCACTCTGGAAAACAGTATAGAGGTTCTCAAAGGTTAAAAATAGAACTACCCTATGATCCAGCAATTGTACTACTAGGTATTTACCCAAAATATACAATAATACTGATTCGAAGGGACACATGCACCCTGATGTTTATAGCAGCATTATCAACAACAGCCAAATTATGGAAACAGCCCAAATGTCCATCAGTTGATAAATGGATAAAGAAGATGAGGTATGTGGTATACACACACACACTCACACACACACACATACATATGTATATTCCATTCATATATGTATATTCCATTCATATTCCATTCCATATATATTCCATTGTGTGTATATACATGTATTACACATGTACAAATGCATACATGTATAATATATAATATAATAATACACATATTGTATATGCACACATAACAATATACACGTACATATATATGTATGCACACATGTATACATATACGTATATACATGTGCACGTATGTGTTAATGTGTGTGCATATGTGTACAATATACATATTTATATATAATATACACATATACAATATATAATTATATGTATATTGTATATGTGTATATATATATAATATATATACATATGTATACAATGGAATATATATATATACATATATATCTACAATGGAATTTAATATAATGAATATATAATTATATATATTATTTTTTCTCCATTCTTGCCATACACACACACACACACACACACACACACAGTGGAATATCAAAAAGAATGAAATCTTGCCATTTGCAACAATGTCGATGGAGCTAAAGTGTATTATGCTAAGTCAAATAAGTCAGTCAGAGAAAGACAAATGCCATATGATTTCACTTATTTGTGGAATTTAATAAATGAAACAGATGAACATGGGGGAAAAAGAGAGAGGCAAATCATAAAACAGAGAGTTGCTGGAGGGGAGGTAGGTGGGGGGGATGGGTTAAATGGGTGATAGGCATTAAGGAGGACACTTGTGATGAACACTGGGTGTTATATGTAAGTGATAAATCATTAAATTCTACTCCTGAAACTAATATTACACTGTATGTTAACTAGCTGGAATCCAAATAAAAACTTGAAATGAAATGAAACGAAACAAACAAACATAACTAACAGTTACGGGACTCCTAGGTGGCTCAGTCTGTTAAGTATCTGCTTTCAGCTCAGGTCATGATCCCAGGGTACTGGGACTGAGTCCTGCATCAGCTCCCTGCTCAGTGGGGAGTCGGCTTCTGTCTCTCCTTCTGCCCCTCCTCCTGCTCATGCTCTCTCTCTCTCTCAAATAAATAAATAAAATCTTTAAAACAAACAAGACAAAAAACTAACAGTTAATCCATTTGAAAGTTTATTGAAGGATATAAAAAGAGATCTAGAGAAATAGGTCTACCATATTCTGGTAAGGGGAGAGTCCATGCTGAAAATTAACCCCCAATTACTAAAACATTCCCACATAATTTTTCATGGAAATTAACCATGACTCTAAAATTAATCTGAAAAAGAAAAGTAGATTAAAAATAGCTGAAATTATTTTGAAATAAAAAAGGGTAAACTTGCCCAATCAGATATCAAAAGTTACTATAATAATATTCAAAATGGTATGGTGTTTTTGTAGGAATACATAAATAGATAAAATAAAAACAGAGTTACATACAGAAATGGACCCAGATACATGTAAAAATTTAGTTTATCAAAAAGTAGCATTTTAACTCAATAG
The DNA here is from genome assembly GCF_964656455.1 of Halichoerus grypus. NCBI lineage: Eukaryota > Metazoa > Chordata > Mammalia > Carnivora > Phocidae > Halichoerus > Halichoerus grypus. The sequence continues at coordinate 90,172,807 of NC_135714.1, forward strand.
AAACTTGATGGTCAATTTGATTTTTATTGAACTTACTGAATTTATTTTTATTGGGACAATCAATTATCCATTTGAAAAAATGAAACTTTACATTGTTTAAAAATACATTTGACAGGGAATAAGGAGGTAAAAATAAAATCAAAATTATAAAAGTGTTTAAATAAAATATATGTCTGCTTGTCTAACATTGGGGAAGATAAGCCTCTTTAAGAAGACAAAATCAGGGATCATAAAGGAAAAAATAAAAAATATTAAACTATGGTAAACAAAAGACACCAGAGGTAAGCAACAGACTAAGAAAAATATGTGCCTCATATAAGGCACACAAATATATATTTAAAACTATATAAAAGCCACCTATACATCAGCATGGAAAAAATTACCTCATGGGAAAAGGGAAGAAAAAAAAGAAAAGGAAGTCATGTAAATATGTTTAGTTTTGATAGTAATTAAGAAAATTAAATTTCAAGGAAAACCATACTATTTTACTCACCAGATTGTCAAAATTAAAGAAACAGTCATATTGAGAGACACTATGGATGTGGGAAATACACATTCATATATTCTTTTTTTAAAGATTTTATTTATTTATTTGAGAGAGAGAGAGAGCAGGAGCAGGGGCAGAGGGACAGAGAGAAGCAGGCTTCCTGCTGAGCAGGGATCCCGATGCGGGACTCAGTCCCAGGACTCTGGGATCATGACCTGAGCCAAAGGCAGACGTTTAACCCACTGAGCCACCCAGGTGCCATGCATTCATCTATTCTTAGTGTAAGCATAACTTTTAAAATTTTTTTGGTATGCATCTGGGCAGTGTCTATTAAAATTCTATATGTGTATTATATCGAATTCACAGTTTAATTTCTGGTATCTACCTAGAGAACACTTGGAAATGTGTATAAGAAGTCTTAAAACAAAAAGTTTTATAGTAACAATGTTTCAATCAGACCAAGTTTGGAAAACAAAATAATACAAAAATACCTAAATTTTTAACAATAAAATAATGGCTACCTAATTTTAGGGGGCAACCATATCAGGTAATATTATGTGTTAGTTTAAAAGAATAAGATATGGGCGCCTTGGTTTCTTAGTTGGTTAAGTGTCCAACTCTTGGTTTCTGCTCATGTCATGATCTCAGTGTCCTGAGATCCAGTCCCGTGTCCGGCTCCATGCTCAGCTTGAGGTCTGCTTGGGATTGTCTCTCTCATTCTCTCTCTCTCCCTTTCCTTCTACCCCTGCCCCTGCTCTATAAATAAATTAATTAATTAATAAAGTCTCAAAAAAATAAAAGAATAAGATATGCCTACATATCTTACACATAAAAACCTCCAGGAAATGTTGTTAAATAAAAACAGAAAGTACATAAAAGCTGAACAATACATACAGTATGATATAATTTTAAGAAGGAAAAGTAGCACTCAACAAAACTAAGCTAGTGTGGTTAAACACGTATACAAAGGTCTAGAAGAGTATGTTATTAATAGTGTTATCTCTGGGAAGAGGACTAGGATTGGAGGTAGTCAATAGAGCACATTGACTTTAGATACTTTATATATAAAAATGAGACTGAATTTATGTATTAATTGTATAATTACTAAACTCATAAGTAAGAGCAATATACACTCACTGTAAAATAAAAAAAAGGCAAACAAAATGTACAGAGACATATTAAATAGAAAATGAGTTTCCCCATCTAAAACTCTAGACATAACGTTCTCCTAAAGATGTTTGTGCCTGTGTATAAACAACTCCTTTTTGTTTTAAAGAGAAAAGATCATGTTCTAGCTCCTGATATTTTAACACATCATATCTGACACCTTTTTAAAAAAAGATTCATTTACTTAACAAATATTTATTGAGCACATACACAGCACCAGGCATTGTTTGAGGCATGTAGATCAAATTCCTTTGTGTAAAACTGTAGTGTTCTATTGGTTGGATTCACTATGATTTTATATTTAACCAATGCCAGACTAATGGAAATAAAGGGTGTTCTTGGTTTTATATACACTAACGTCGCTGTGATGAATGGCCACATTCAGAACTTGGACAAACATCTTTGCACACTTGTTTGATTACCTTCCTGGAACAAATTGCTCACAGTGGGATGGCTGGACTGAAGGGAATCCACAATAAAATGTCACTACATATTTCCAGATTGCCTCCAGGAAGTTTGGACAACCCAGGTATGCGGAGTTTTGATCCCAAATACCCTTCGTAAGATTAAAAATTATGTATCTTAGAAGATACATGTTTGGCAATATGATAGGTAGGAAATTTTATCTCAGCTGTTTGAAAATGCATGTTTTTAGTGATAAATGTGGTTGAGACAATTTTAAGGGTTTATTATCCATGTATATACTTTTTAAAAAAGATTTTATTTATTTATTTGAGAGAGAGAGAGAGAGCGTGCAAGCAGGAGCTGGGGCAGGGGGCAGAGGGAGAAGCAGACTCCCTGCTGAGCAGGGAGCCTGAGGATATGGGGCAGATCCCTGGACCCTGGGATCATGAAGGCAGACACTTAACCAATGGAACCACCATGTATATACTTTTGTGAATTTCCTGTCATGTCCTTCGTTTGTTTCTATTGGAACATTTATCTTTTTCCTATTAAGGTAATCTAAAGTTATTAGCATGTGTTTACCAAATATTTTCAAAAGTCTGTCCATTGAAGTTTTGTTAGAACATACTTAAAAAAAATGCATGACTGAAGGCTGGCAGGGCTAAATGATGGCACAACAAATTATACGGACAACACTTGAATCTAAGGCACCTGACTCCCAGCACGGAGTTTTTCCCACTTCACCCCTACTGCATACAAATCAGACATAAATATATTAGAATGTCAGTCATTGTTTTACTGGTTTGTGGATGCAAAGGGTAGATAATGTTCTTTGCTAATGTTTTAAAGTATTTCAGATGAAGCCCTTAGAAGTCACAAATTCTTGGCTAAGTCTTGCTAAGTTGTCTGAATTTCAAGGTCCTAGATATTGCAGAGTTTTGAGTTAGTCAGAATTCTTTGGGCTACAAGTGACAGAGAACTAATTTGAATCAGTTTACGATGAACAGAGGCATGGTTGGAAAGATCCTAGGGCATGTCACTCCCCGTGCAAAGAGCTGCGTGGGAAAGGCATGTGATTGGGGCTTAGAGCTTGATCACTAATAGCTCTTGATCTCTCACTAGAATTCTCTTCTGTACCTCAACCTGGAGGTACAAATGGTGGCCAACAACTCTTCATTCTTCTTGATTTCTACTGCTAGAGAAAAGCCTACCCTTACTCTCTCTAGTCTTGAATTCTAAAATAGCAGAGAAGAATTACAATTGAGTCAGCTTCTGTCTGGTGTCTACTGTTTGTAAGAATATGGCAGCACCCACTCAAGCTGTGTGTTTGGAATCTGGAGGTCATTTCCCAGAAGAAGTGGAGGAGGAATTCTGTTAACAGAAATGTAGGGCACCTGCCACTATTCCCATCTGAGGGGACTCATCTATTAACCCTCCAGCCCCAACTGTTTTATTTTTCTATGTCAAATATACCTGTTTATCTAGTTCAGGGAAAACAAATATTGACAGATTAATAGTGGCTGCCTCAAGGACTAGGATGAGAAAGGTTCTGGGACCTCTGGGGAAGAGAATGCTTTAGTCAGTCTGTTATGTCCAGCATAAACATGAGAAGGGGAGGGCAATACTTGCTTCAGGTAGTTTCTGTACCTATTCAAGCTCTCCCTGGTTGTAAATCCAATCAAAAGTTAAAACAAAAACAAAAACAAAAACAACCGAAAATGTGTTTCATTTTTTTTCACCAGTAGGATTGGTCAGTAAGAACATGTTCTGTTGAGACTTGGACCTCTTCCCGTCTCTCACCATGTGAGTGTTGGTTTGTGAACAGTATGAAATGAGAGAATGGGTGGCTGGGGTCGGGGGGGTATGCTGAAGGTCAGATACAGGTGACTTCCAGTATGCTATTGTGAATACTTACAAAGACTGACACTCAGAAAACTAAATTGTGCAAAATCCCAGACTCATTAATTCTATCATTATGTTGCTTCCGAACTTTCATGCAGCACCCCTCCATAACAGACATGTGCAGAATACCAGAGCCAAAAAGCAAGAGCTCCTCTCCTTAAGGATAGCAGTGAAATGCAAGTAGCCTGAGGAGTTTCAAGTGGGCATGTAGAGTGACTTGTTTACAGAGGTTGGGTCGTGGTTCAGGAGCAGAAGGTGAGCAGCTAGAGCAGACAGGCAGTAAAAAATGTTTTCTCTGAGCAATCTGGAAGGGCAAGATGAAGATGCATGAGAGACTGAGAAGGAGAATGAAAAGTCACTGCAGAGGATTTCCAGAGGCAACACATTTAGTGTCACGGAGGCAGTAAACTGTGACACATGTAGGGAGGAATCAGTTGTTCAGTAAGGCTGGAGTGAGGGTGCGTATAAGGTTGCAGCAGAAGTAAGATTAGAGAGACAGGCAAGGGCCTCAAATGCTAAACCAAAGAGTTTGACCTTTACCCTGGAAACTGCAGACCCACAAGGATTTTCAGCAAAAGTGACCATATTCAGATTTGTAATTCAGAAATATCCCTAGAACTCCAGAGGATTTCAGTAGATTGGATAGATTGAAATTGTGGGCAGGGAGACCACTTTAGACTCTTGCTAGAATATTGCCCAGATAAAAGATGATAAGGCTTTAACCAGAACTATAGTTTGGAAGAGGAGAGTACAGAGCAGGTTCCCCCAGTACTAGGCAGATAGAATCCTCAAGACAAAGTGACTGAATGGATGGGGGGGGGGGGGGGGTGTGGAGAAAAAAAAAAAAACAATCTAAGTTGCTCTCCTGCTTCTGCCTGGGACAACTGGGAGAATGCTGACATCTAGTCTCAAGCTGGAGAACATAGGAAGAGGTACTTAAATGCCACCAAGTGTAAATTAGGACTGACTTTTGGAGGGATTATTAGTTAATCTACACTAAAGAGTTGAAACCTACAAAAGCTGGTGAAAAGCCTATAGTGTTGATGCAATTCTATTATTTTAACTTTACTATTTTATTTCTAAATTTACATTTGTGTAGGTGTTTAATTTTTCAAAAATTTTAATATCTATTAAATCATTCCAGTAATTAGCAATTACTAGAAAGATCTCATCTGAAGGGACTGTTTGCCCTTTGTTGCTACTTCCCCAGATGACAAGTTTCAGAAGGCCATTTAATAGGCCTGTTAATCATTAACTAATAATTTGGAATTGAAGTTTCAAATTCTGTATTGGTGGGACCTGAATATTCAACAGCAATGATATTGATTAACTATAAGAGATTGCTTTTTCTTCAGATGATGCTATAACCGATGTTAAAATTTTCAGCTCAAAAAGGAAAGGATTAAGATGCTAAGTATTTGCCTTATGTTGGTTTCAATAGGGGCATCTAAAAAGAATAAAAGTGTTAGGTTCCCAGTGTAGCATCAGAACCTGTGTGATAAGGCTCCCTCTTCTAATCACAGAGCCGTCACTTCAATTAATAAAGAACTCCAACTAGAGGAGCCCATCCTCTCCTGAGCTAGACGCAGATATCCAGCATCTTCTAGGATCTGCACTCTTTTATTCTTTGCCTGATATGCTGACCTCGAAAGATACAAATCTGCTGCGTTGCACGTTGGCTGAAACTCTCCACACTTCCCATGTAGCCCCAGACTTGGGGATAAGCAGAGTCAATAGGGAAGAGTCTATGTGCTCTACTTATGTGGGTTATTGCTTTGGCGGAGACTGCCAGGTCTTACCCAGTCCCTGTCCTCTTCCTTTTCCTTAGCAACAGAGTGTATCCGGGACAGCCATGTATCAAGCTAAATGACAGCATTTTTAAACTTGCCTTGCATTTATGAATGGGCAATTAGGGAGATGTGTGAGGAAAGTCATCGCATGAGGCTTCCTGGGAAGCTCTTAAAGAGGCCTGATTCAGCTGGGAGGAATTCCTTTTAAAAAGCCCCCTAATAATAAGCAGCCTTAACTTTTATGCCGCTGGAGTCAGGTCACACTGCAACAGGCAGAAGAAATTCCTAGCTGGTAAAATCACCTTAAAAATTGAGCAGAGCAGCATCTAGTGGTTTCAAATGTGCTTCAATACCTCTCTGAACCGTGAAACAAATTCTCACGGCATCTTTATGTGATGCAACAGAGTGCACACTGCTCTGTTCATATCTGAAAGATGAGTTAGAAGGTGTGCCCTTTATCAGCTCACATGGGTAAGGAACAGAAATTCTGGCCGTGGTGAAATCTGGATCTTGTGGGACCAGCCTTTTGTTCTTTCACCAGATCTTTTAGTAACCAAAGCAAAGTAGTTAAAGTCGTTTCATAAAGTCAGTTTATTTAATAGACGAGTGGTTTATAATCAGCATAGCAATCCACATGTGCTGGGAAGCACCTGTGAGGGAAGGCAGAATGGGGAAGCAATTAAAAGCGGATCTGGGAGGGACGCCTGGGCAGCTCAGTCAGTTATGCGACCAACTCTCAGCTCAGGTCATGATCTCAGGGTCATAAGACAGAGCGCCCTGCGATGGGCTCTGCGTTGGGTGCAAAGCCTGCTTGGGATTCTCTCTCTCCCTCTGACTGCCCTCCCTCCTCCCCACCCACTCCCCTCTCGCTCTTTCTGAAAATAAATAAATAATTACGATGGGTCTGGGAATCCTGATTCAATCACTTATCAATATGGGGCCCTGGTACTTGTAAAAAGCTTAGCTCCCTCATCTAAATCATCTAAAAGTGAAAGTAATGATAGCAACTAACTCAGAGAGTTGTAAAGATTAAATGAGGTAATAGATGTTCAATGCATAGCACTGAGAACTTGGAAAATAATGATCAGTTAAGGGCAGCCATTATCATTTCATGGCTCCAATGTTTTGGAGGTGTGTATATATATATATATATAACTAAAAGTTATACCTAGGTTTGACTGCAAGTAACAGAGCTCAAATAACAATAGCTTAGACAAGATAAAAATTTATTCCCTGTGATGTAAAAGTCCAGAGTCTTATTATTTGTGCCTAGAACGGTGGTTCTTCTCCATGAAGTCCTTCCTCCAATTTCAGGATTATCTCTACTACAGTCGTCCCCCTGTATCCATGGGGGGTATGTTCCAAGACCCCCAGCAATGCCTGCAACCAGGGACAGTAAAAGGCCCTATGGATACTCCCTGTACATACATGCCTGTGATGAAGTTTGATTTACAAATTAGGCACAGTAAGAGATTAACCACGACAATAATAAAATAGAACAATTACAACAATATGAAGTTATGTCAGCCGCCTTCTCGTGATGATGTGAGATGAGAATATGCCTGTGTGATGACAGGAAGGCATTGCGATGTCATGTTAGACTGCAGTCCACCTGCTGATGGTACTTCAGAAGGAAGGTCATCTGCTTCGGGACCACAGCTGGCCCGGGGGTAACTGAAACTGTGTAAAGTGAAACTGCAGATTAAGTGGGGGGGGGGCACTGTAGTTGTCTTTACCCCACCAAACCTTGATGCTTTATGGGATATTTTCTTTTCTTCTTCTTCTTTTTTAAGATTTTGTTAATTTATTTGACAGAGAGAGACACAGCGAGAGAGGGAACACAAGCAGGGGGAGTGGGAGAGGGAAAAGCAGGCTTCCCGCTGAGCAGGGAGTCCGATGCGGGGCTCGATTCCAGGACCCCGGGATCATGACCTGAGCCGAAGGCAGGCACTTAATGACTGAGCCACCCAGGTGCCCCGGGATATTTTCAATAACTTAAAAACTTGTGAATGCAAAGAACAATGTCCAAGTATGTGTGCAATTAAGAAGACATAATTAGGGGGGGAGGAGAGATTAGAAATCCATATATGGCATCATCAGAACCCAGGTGAGAGGTGAAGATTCTGGAGTTTGAAATCCTAAAGGATCAAGTCCGAAAGGAAATGAGTCACTGGAAAGAGAAACAGAAAGTCAATTACTACTTGAAGATACCTTTGTTAGGGGGTGGGAGGAAGAGAAGAAATGAGCAAAAAAGTAAAAGAATGAAAAATGAAACTCTTCACCCAAATGGCTTATTTCCAGACACACACACACACACACACACACACTTTTTAGGAATACGTGTAGATGCAATAAACCTAAATATTAAGGAAAACAAGAAGGAAAGACTAAATCTAAGATCCAGCGTGATAGTTCCCTGGGTTGAGGTGAGCTGTGAGGTTGGATGGAGGGGTCTATATGGAATCTGTAGCAAGTTATGGACAAAGCCCTAGCTCTTTGTTTGAATGAGTGATGACTATTATTTTATTAACAATAACTCTTTTTACAAAAATAGATACCAGAAAAGAAATGAACTCTAACAGACCTATTATTATAGAAGAAAGAGCTTCCAAGATAGAGAATAGCGAGAGCGAAAAGACCATAGTTAAAATATGAATTAAAAAGATAAACTCCAAAAGAAATGTAACAAGAAAGATGTACTTTAACGGTTCAGGAGATTAGGGTTTAGATGTCAGCTTTAGAAGTGATGCCCTTTTTCTGGGGCCTGGATTCTCATGTCTAAGTAGGAGAACAAGGCTAAACAATTTTTGGATCTTTTTCAGCTTTAATAAACCATATCTATAGAACCTTCTCTTTTCAAATCTTTGAACTTGACTGGAGCATAAGCATTTCCATGGCCTTTCATTGCCTCTAGTAGATATCTTGGATAGTTGTCTAGAACATGAAAAAATGAATGAACAGAAACAACATTGCTTTTAAAACCTGAACAGGGAGAAGAATTGTGTGTCAGCTAGCCTTGTATTTCTCTGTTTTATTTGGGTGAAATAAAGATCTGAGTGCTTGGGAATGTGAGCTCTCTCCTGGTAGCTAGTATGATTTGTGGTGCTATATTTCTTCTGGCTTTACATGAATGTACTTCTGAAAATTATGAATGTACTTCTGAAATTACAGTGGAATGTGGTTGTTGTTTAGTGGAGAGAAAAATACATGTAGATCAAAAGAACTGTGTTTCAACTCCCGCTTTGCAGGTTAGGAGCTGTTTGACCGCATATAAGTCAAGTGACTACCAAACAGCAGAGTCCTGGCCTATAGAAGGAGATAATAATATCATCTTTTCAGGTTTGCTGTGAAAACCGAAAGGAATAGTATGATGTCACTTTATAAACTGTAAAGTGCTGTACTCTGTGAATTGTTTCACTGACATATTATAAAAATTCTGTTTTTAAAGCTTCCTAGGTATGCATGGCCTAGTTGAGCGATGAAGTAAGTACATTACTGTCTGCATGGTCAGTGTTAGCTTGGCCTTATAGCCCCAGAATTGAGCATTCTGGATTTTCAAAGTCTCTCTCTCTCTCTCGCTATTAACTAGGCGAGTTCGTGAATTCAGAAGTCTCTTCTGAATGGGCCTCCAAGAGTTTTGAAAAAGAATGCTGCTTAGGTGCCAAATCATTACAAAATGGTAAGCCTTCATTTCTGATAAAGAACTCTCAAATGCCTACATTTTGCAAAAAATATGGTCAGGACTGCTAGGATTAGGGTTTCCATCATCATCGCTAGACAGTTTTTAAACTCAAAGGCCTCCAGGTATCAGGGCTAGGTAGGTAATGAGTGACAACCCTCAGAGTGAGTACATTTAACTTTCTTTTTAATTGAACAGCAACAAAAACACCAGCATATGCTCAAAGATAAACGGCAGCTGACACTTGGGTTGGTTGGGGAAAAGAGAATGTTGGACGTGTGATAAAACAAATTCCAAGTGCCTGTCTAAAGTGGGGGTGGCTGCTACTCACTGGCAGCCAATTGTTGCCAATTTGACTTTTCAGAAAGGACCAGATATCTTGATTTTTACATCGTTTTTTCCAGCTTTAAGGTGCTGGTTAATAACACAAATTTCAAAAATTGCTGTGCTGGCCAATAATCTTTGTGGGAGAAGAAAATGTCCTGTGCTGGATTCCAGTGGCCACTTAATGACTGCTAAGTTAGGGAGATGTGGTATTGGGGCAAAACATAACATTTTGGCCATTAATACAAATCTCTCTCACAGTCCCTGTTTGTCCAGAATTCTCTCTTGATCTTTCATAACACTGAATCTAGAATTGTTTATTAAATGCCTTGTTTCTTCTCGTTTTCTTTTCTTGACTAGAAGGTAAACTGGGAAGGGCACAAATTAGATTCTGAGGCCCCCAGGTCAGGGTTTCTTTGACATTAGTTTAGCTGAAGAGTCTTCCAAGGTCTCACCACAGAGATTCTGATTCCTTGAATCAATGGTGAATCCTGGATATACACCTATTTTCACAATCTCAAGATGATTTGGCTGAAGAAGGATCTCATTTGACACTTTGAAAAATGTTGCCCTGGAGTCATGGTTGTTCCATCATTTTTCTTCTCTGGCTAGTGTTCAGAAATTTCCATAACGGAATGCACTCACTCAATCCAGGTTGTTCAAAGGTAAGGAAGGCTAATGTTTGGCACTGCGTTCCCTATTCCCCTTTGATGGGGTGGAAGTGGAGTTGGGGCTGTGACCACCAGGTTCCCTAGACCCACTGCTTCAAATGATCTAGCACAGAGTGGGGTCCATTATAGGATTTTTTTCTCTTTACTGTTCTTCTGTTTTAAAAATTCACTGTTGCACCAATGCAAGATTTAAAAATCCTTAGTTCTGGGAGAGTAACTCAACTTGCTTTCTTGCTTCCATAATTTCTGCCAAGAATTCACGTATGATTTGGAAGCTCCTCAATGTCTTAACCAACACAAAGCATTGGAGATGCAGAGAAAGTAGTACTCCTCAGTCACGGTTCTAGTTGTTTCTGGAAAAGGCCAGTTCTGTCTACTGTTATTTCCCAGGACAAAATTTCTTTCTTCAGTAAACTGGTGCTGTCTATTCTTTATTTCAGACCGAAAGTAACTCTTGTGTTAAGCAGCATTTTTGTTTCTCTTTAAACAGAGATGCAGTTTTAAACCTCCCAAGAATTGAAATGATAAATGTATAACTCCAGAGCAAGTTACTTTTTAAATACTCACATGGGAAACTTTATGTCACCTTTACTGCCAACAAAGAAGAATGATTGCCAGAATTAATATACCCATGAACGGCTAGTCCTGACCTCTGTCTAGCATGGTAATAAGGAGGAAAATGTATTCTGACTATAAGTATAACTTTCTTTACAAAATCTTTGCTTTTAAGTGACTCTATCTTGTCATCACTGGCCAAATCACTATTGTCCCATTTCTCATTATTAATGGACCACTTTGATGTGGAAATTCACAGGCTTTCTTTCTATGTATACTAGAAACTTCCATGGAAATGCTCCGCTAATTTCAACAACAACCTGGAATGAGGGCTTTGTTCTCATGCTACAGGTAAGGCTCAGTGAAACTAAGCAAGTTTTTCAGGATCACAAAATAAGTCAGTGGAAGAGCAGACATTAGTTCTTAGGTTTGTTTGATCCCAAACGTAATGATTCATTTAGCCATGCCTTAATAGAGTGGCTACTCTACGGTACTTTGCAGAGGCCCTAGCAATTGAGAGTCTGGTGTTGCAATTAACAAGGACCAACAAGATTTCGGGAGTGAGTAGCTCACAGAGAGGATGGGAAGTTAGAGAGTAGATGAGACCAGACAAGAATGAGGACAGGACTTCGAATAGTCTCCAGATCTTGCTGACCTAGGCAGCAAGATAGACTCTGGGCTCTACTATCAAAGGAAAAGCTCCAAAAGTTGCCATCATCATCTTAATTCAGTTTGCTTGTAATTCAAAGTCCCAGGAGAGAGTTTCCTTTTAGCCCAGCTGGTATTACCTGCTTTTTTGCTAGGGGAAGGAAGAAATCCTGAACACGGTACCACCAAGACTGCTTATATTTGGGAGAAATAATTCCCCCAAAGTGCTCTGAGGAAGGGAAAATGGGTGCTAAGATGTCCCCCCTCAAAAAAAGTCAACAAAAGTTCACACATAGTTGTCCTTCAGAACATTAACCTCACATAATACTAAGAATAATCCTTAATTTCACTTCATCATGTTATGCAGATTTCGTACATGGATTTTCTCAGATCCTTCATAATTTTTTTTTATATTGAGCCTCGACCACTGACTCTGATGAAGTTTCTACCAGTAGTTTTTGCATAACTACTTTATGCAAAAAATAGAACTTTATTTGATCTTAATAACCACTTTTAAGATTCCAACAATGTCTGATTCAGAATCTTTTATTCACAGTCTTTGTGATTTGTACGATGTGATCATATCCTCTCTTATCCCTGTCACATTTATGGTCTTTAGCACTACTCAGTCAAATGCGACAGGGTAAGGCAGCCTAGTGACAGCCAGAGTAAGAGAGAGCTCCACACACCCAGGTGGGAACAGGCAAAGCATAGTGTCCAAAGGGGGTGGCAAATGGTCTTTGGCTTCCAAATGACATTAATGGAGCCTTGTAATGGAAGATCGAAGAACAGGAGAAACCCTTCATTTCTAAACAAGTTGAGAACCAGTATCAGAAAAGCTTATTGAAGGTAGTATGGTTGAAACCACTGAGTTGTGGGTCAGGGGCAAAATAATAAGTCGCTCATTCATACTCTAAATGCCTCACCAGTCCATAGACAAGACTCCACAGATATGTGCATTCTGTCCATGGAAGTCCCCCAGACCACCTCCTACTTGATTCACCAGTCACTTTAATTTTGGCCTTCTTTAATTCCATGATTTCCTGCATTTGGCCTCTGTACCTTGGCCTTCTTCACCTGAGCTGGCTTGCTCCATAACAGGCTCCCGGCTTTGACTTTGGTTGTACGTCCGCTCTCCATTTACTGGCTCCCAGGTCACTGTGGCCCTGGAAAGGTCACTAAGCGTACTCTGCCTTGGAACCTGGTTGGGCTGTCCTGCTAGAGGAAAATCAGACAAGGCAGCGTTAGTGCAGCTGGAAGGATTTGGGATTCCTGCCCACTGACCTTCACCACAAGTCCTAGGGCAGGAACCGTGTGGGTAGGAGAAAGGCCCAGAGGCCTCAAACTGGCATTGGGCCTGACACTATAAAATGAATAGCCTAGAGCTACAAGGTTATGCTCTTGGGTCGGGACATCAACTTGATTATTTCCTTCGCCTGTCTGACTTTACTGGCTCCGTGCTATCTTTCCTGAGGTGTGGCAATCGCAAATTTACATAGTAATCAAGGTACAAATCAGCCATCTTTGTGAATATGGCTATAATAAAAGTTTCGCTGGGAGTTTTTCCCACATACCTCATAGGCTTATCTAGCCTCAATAATACAGTGGAATATATGGTGGGAGGGAGAATAAAATAGATATAATGCTTCTTAATTCTGATTTTAAGAATTCCTATTCTTAAGAGATTATCTTGCCAGGAAATTCGGATTATATTTCTCTAAAGGTATTTCTTTCCGGCTTTTTTTAAAAAAAGGCTTTCAAAAGCTTCTGACAAATTACTTACACACATTTGGCAATTGACTCCTAAGGGGGCTGCAAAGTGGTGCCAAGGCCTGTCTTGGGCCAGTAGGCATGGCTTGTTCTTCATTAATATGTTTTTAACAATTATGTATTTTTTTATATTCAATACAGCTAAGTGGTTCTTCTTCATAATTGTTTGTTCCTGCTTTGTGTTCCCGATACCCTCACTTATCTTTATGAAGGTATTTATTATACTTATTTAAATTCCCACTCTGTTTACTGGTTCTGCTTTTTCTTGAATAGGGCATTTTATTTATTAGCTGTCTGCTACTTGGCTCTTGTCCTCAGATGTCATGTAATTTTCCATTCTGAATTTATTTTTATTTATTTTATTTTATTGCCTCGGGACAACAACAGCCCCTATCAATGCAATATCGTTAATTTAAAAAAAAAATGAAGGGGCGCCTGGGTGGCTTAGTCGTTAAGCGTCTGCCTTCGGCTCAGGTCATGATCCCAGGGTGCTGGGATCGAGCCCCACATTGGGCTCCCTGCTCAGCGGGAAGCCTGCTTCTCCCTCTCCCTCTGCCCCTGCTGGTGTTCCCTCTCTCACTGTGTCTCTCTCTGTCAAATAAATAAATAAAATCTTAAAAAAAAAAACAAAACACTTAGAATAGTGACGGGTGAAGAAAGCACCAAATACTTGCTAGCTATGGTGTATTTACTTTCTATGGGTACACACTGAATTACACCAAAACAGCTGCTAAGACAACACCCTTTTATTATCTCATAGTTAATAGGTTAGAAGTCTGATGTGTCTTTATCAGAGAATCAAAGGCCAAATTCCAAGTGTTGTCTGGATTTGGCTTTTAAATCTGGAGGCTGTGAGAAAGAACCCACTTCCAGGCTCATTCAGGTTGTTGGCAAAATTTGGTTTCTTGCAGGTGTTGAACTGAATTCCCTTTTTAATAAGCCTGTTGTCAGCTTGACCGCTCTCAGCAACTAGAGATTTCCCTCAGTTATGTGGCATGTGACCCTTCTTCTCCCGAGCCTGCCAAGGCACATGGAAATCCTCCTCAGGCTTGGAATCTCTCTGATTTCCTCTTTTGCTGAAGAAAACTCTCTGCTTTTAAGGAGCTTGCATGATTAGATTATGTTCACCCTGATAATCTCTCTTTTTTAAAAATTCAAAGTCAACCGATTAGTGCCATTAATTTGCTAAGGCTAACACAGCAAAATACCAGACACTGGGTGGTTTACATAACAGAAACGTACTGGCTCCACAGTTCAGGGAGCTAGAAGTGCAAAATCAAGGTGCCAGCAGGCAGCTTTTGATCCTCCTGTGTGCTGGGAGGGAGAATCTATGGCCTGCCTCTCCCAGCTGCTGGTCGCCTCAGGCATTCCTTGCCTTGTGAATGGCTTTCTCTGTATCTTCACATCATCATCCCTCTCTGCAGAGCTTTCTCTGTCCAGATTTCTGCCTTTTTATAAGAAAACAAATCTTATTGGATTAGGGCCCATCCTAATGACCTCATCTTAACTTGATCATCTTCAAAGACCCTATTTCAAATAAGGTCACATTCACAGGTACTGGGTGAGGATTTCAACACCTTTTTAGGTGATACAATTCAACCCACAACAATGAGTACCCTTAATTACATCTATAAAATCCTTTTTGCCATATAACATGATGTTATCACTGGAGTAATTCTAGGGGCAAAGCTCATGAGGCCATCTTATCATCATTTTCTCTTCTTTTAGTGCCTAGCAGTGAAAGGCTTCAGATGATGTGCAAAGCAATACCTTCTAGAGATAGAATCTAGAGAATGTCTAGTTCCAATCGTGTAAAGGTCTAAAAGAGCTGGGGAATTATCATATATTTAAAGAAATGGTATGAAATGTTGAATCTACTGAGTCACTTTGAATTTTCTTCAGTTATTGCTGACCTAAAAATATTATAGATTGCTTTAAAAGCATGCCACAATTCAGTCCATAACAGTGGTTAAGTGTGGGTTTTAGAATCAGTGGCACCTCGTGTCAAAAGTCATGCTTTCAACATTCTATATCTGTCAGGATGGCCCAGGTTAGGCTACAGCAATAAACAACCCCAAGGCACACAAAGATTTATTTCTCACACATGTTACATGCCCAAAGTGGATCGGCTGGGGTCCCTAGTCTGTGTTGTCCCCACTCCAGAACCCTAGCTGACAGAGCTGACATCAATATCTGAAACACTGGTAGATAAAGAACTGTGGCGAATTTCACAGTGAGTCCTCAAACTTCTGCTCAGAATGACACGTATCATGTAAGTTCACATTTCGCGGACCAGAGCAATTTACATGGCCATGCCCTACTTTAGGGGAGGTGGGGGAAATAAAATCTGATGGGTGCTTAGAAGGAGACAGAAACGAGTATTTGTGAATAGCCTCACTATCAATGGAAACCGCTTAATAATGAGTGCCATAAGCAAGTTATTTAATCCCTCTAGGCCTCAATTCCCTTAACTGAAAAGTGGGATAACATTAATATTAATACCTATCACGTGTGGTTCTTGTGAAGATTAGGTGTGATAATGAAAAGAATGCACTTAGCACAGTGTTTAGAAAGGGTAAAATACTCCATAAATTTTAGGTATTATTATTATTATTATTACTATAAATAATATTAGAACTAGACAATAGAGAACTAGTCAACCCTTCTTTTTCTTTTTTCTTTTCTTTTATTTTTTAAAAGATTTTTATTTATTTATTTGAGAGAGAGAGAGCGAGAGAGTGAACACAAGCAGGGGGAGTAGGAGAGGGAGAAGCCGACTCCTCGCTGAGCAGGAAACCCCATGCGGGGCTCAATCCCGGGACCCCGGGATCATGACCTGAGCTGAAGGCAGCCACTTAACTGACTGAGCCACCCAGGTGCCCCTCTTTTTCTTTTTTAAAAAAGATTTTATTTATTTGAGAGAGAGAGACAGACAGACAGACAGAGCATGAGTGGGGCGGGGGACAGAAGCAGAGGGAGAGAGAGGAGCAGACTCCCTGCTGAACATGGAGCCCAATGTGGGGCTCCATTCTAGGACCCTGAGATCATGACTTGAGCTGAAGGCAGACGCTTAACTGGCTGAACCACGCAGGTACCGCCCCCATTCTTTTTCAATAAATAAGGGAACAGAGGCCTACTGTGGATAAGTGACTACCACTACCTGGAATAGAACTCAAGACAGAATTGGTTACTTCAGTCCATTGTCCTCTATACTTTGTTGACTTTCATAGCCTCTTAAATATATATATATTGGGGCAGCTGGGTGGCTCAGGTGGTTAAGCATCCAACTCTTGATTTCAGATCAGGTTGTGATCTTGGGGTCCGAAGATCCAGCCCCGAGTCAGGCTCCACACTCAGTGGGGAGTCTGCTTGAGATTCTCTCTCTCTCCCTCTGCCCCTTGTGCTCTCTCTATCTCTCTCTAAAATAAATAAATAAAATCTTTAAATATACATATAATTTAATAATGTATATATAAAATATATATGAATGGACTATAATGAAGGACAATAATGGTAATTTATAGAGTTTGGGAAAATTCCAGATCCTGTAATACTTCTGAAGACCAGAACCACTTTAGGCAGATCCTCTTTATCAATAGGTTAGTTAGTGGTTGTGAGGTGGGAACAGGAACCCACAAGGAAGACACCAAATGAGCTGCTGAAAATGAGAAAGAAATGAGAAGAAAAACGAGCTGCCGACGTGCCACCTGGCACCACTGCTCAAGAACAAGGAGTCGCCGGAGTTGACAGGTGGATACGAATTGAGTATAGGAAATCTGAGGGAAAAAGAGCTACTTGAGTGTCCCGAGCTGCCCTCCTATGTGCACGATCCTTTCACAACAGATTTCCTGAACTAATATTCTCCGCAGGGAAGTGGTCTCTCTACTGGGAATAAGAAACAAGACCGTCTCAACAACCCCTTGGGCACAGCATGGTTGGCCTTGGAGGGTCTGCTCTTTCCTGTATCTTGCAGAAGACCTTCCCCATTCTTTCATGCTTCTTTCAACTACCAGATAACACTAGCATTGTAATTGAAGAGTGGAGTCTATTGATAAGATGTGCTGGCATTAAAAAAATGTAAGGGAATTAAAATGTTGATGAAATTAAAAATTTTAAAAAATTTAAGGAACAACGCTGCAGAAATTGTGAGAGTGCCAGAATTAACTAGAATAGCTTTGGCCCACGCATACTTTCTCATTTGAGAACAGAGTTTGGAATCAGGCCAAGTGACCTGGGTTGTAACTCTGGCTCCCACCCTTTTAACTATGTGACCTTGAACAAGGTGCTTAATGTCCATAAGTCTTCGTTTCCCTATCAATAAAATGGAGATAATAATAATCCGTACCGCATCGGCTTGCTATGAAGCTTAAATGAACTCTATCATCAAGAAATATTATCTAGAGGGGTGCCTGGGTGGCTCAGTCGGTTAATCGTCTGTCTTTGGCTGAGGTCATGATCTGAGTCCCTCTGCCCCTTCCCCCCAGCTCATGCTCTGTCTCTTGCGCTCTCTCTAATATATATATAAAGTCTTTTTTAAAAAAAAACAGAAATGTTATCTAGATAGTGTTATCAATATCCTCATCATCATTACACTCTCAGACTCTGAGTCTCTTCAGACCCAAATTGAACATTTTCAGAACTAAATTTTTAAAATAAAATCTATCTTTCCTTTGTAAATCTGGTAGTGAATATAAAACTTTTTAGTTCAATGCTCACTTTTTTGTCAGTTAAATTAACTCTTTTAGCATTTCAAAATTACATCAGTATTCAGAAAAACGTTGCTTACTGCATTTTCTTTGGTTGAAAATCTTTGTATGAATGTAGTAAATTCTCTCAGTATGAAGGCAGCCTGATTCAGTGAAGAGAATACTAAATCTGACCATCAAGAAACCTAGGTTTTATCCAAGAACATTGTCATTAACCAGCTGGATGGCTTCACACTTGTCTCTGAATCCTTGGTTTCCTTATGCATCAGTTTTGCATCAAACTAATGAGGCATCGCTGGGTAAGCAATGAGGATCCAAAAAAAGGCAGAGGCTCAATTTGAACAATTGCAAGAATAATAATACCTCTAATCAAAATATGAAAGTCAGAAGATAAAAACAGTCTGTCATAAAAGAACACAAATTTTCTTTTAAACATTTTGAGCTTGAGGCTGATGGCGGAACATCTGGTTAGAAATGCTTAGAAATCAGTTGGCAATCCACAGCTGGATTTCAGCAGCAAAGTTAAGGCAGAAAATGTCAATGTTAGGATCACTACTTAGAATACTTGACATTATTAGAGTGGATAATAATCTCGATGATGAATATGTAGATACAAAAAGAACTAGATGGCTAACAAATTATATTGGGGAAGGAGAATGGAATTAGATGGAGAGGCCAGAGAGGAATCATGACAATGTAGTGCTATGCTATAGATGTGCATATCTTTGTGTTCAGGCAGTGATGTGTAAAACTGCAGGTGAGGACCATGTGAACTGTTGAGTGCCTGAAATAAGCAAACACAACTTCCGTTAAAACAGTACGCTGACCCTTTCTCTTCCCCCAACCCAAAAACCCAAAAACCCAAAACCAAAAAACTTTGGGTCTAAGTAGGCACTGAGTAAGCCTCCAGCTTCTAACTCTTGGCATCAAGGGAACAGAACATCAAGAAATATCTGAACCAGAATGTCAGTTATAGCAAACAATCCAAAGCATGAGACTTGAGAGTAAAAGTCCATCGAATTTCACCCTTGAGAAATTTTTTGTGGCCTTCAACAGTGCTGATTCGTCACTGAAGTGGATTTCTCAGAAACCATCTTGGGAATCAACTGGAAATTGCTGAGGAAATAGAAGCTCCATAAATTTAGGAGTGAAAAGAAGGCAAGACTTTGTATGATAGTGAAAGGGGATAAAAAGAGTAAGAAAAGAGAAACATGCCATGTATGGAGGTAGAGGGAAGGGAACCCATTTGGTTGAAAATGGTTGAGATGAGATCAGAGCCTCCATGTAATCAACTGGAGCGAAGTTTTGAAATGTTAGTCTAAAGTAGTGATTATTTTCAATATTTACTCACTGGGCAGAATGATTAATGTAAAAGAAAACTCTGTTAGAAGCGACTTCACTGTTTCTGGAAGTTGTCTTTATTATTTTAGGTAAAGGCAGACTCTACCTAAAGTAATTTACTAGTTTGTTGATGCTAAAGATGTGAGATTATTTTATTAATTTGAATGAATGGCCTCCCCCCACCCCACCATTTTTCTTTCTCTTGAGCTAGTTCTAATAATCCCCAGGAAGCCTTGTTTTTCTCAACAGCTGTCTCTGACGTTGGCACTCAGTGACCCCTTCCCAACCTTCCTCAACCAACCTTTATGAGAAGGGGGAGTTAACAGACTAATTAGACTGGCAGCTTACAAAAATATAAATTGTGGTACACACCTACACCAGAAAGGCTTATGAGCAAAAGTCAAGTGTTTGGGCCTGCCTAAACCATCCAAAACTGCTAACCTCAGACTTTCTCTCACACTTGGGAAATTGGTTTTGTTTTGCTTTGTTTTACACTTGGGCATACTATATAGAAGTTTAACATACTCATGGAATAAAAACTACATTTGGAATGATGAGATCTACATTAGGAAGATTATATATGAGAAGATTTGGAGATACAACCCAACCATTTGTCATCAATGATCACGTACACATTGGCAAAATAGCAAAATCTGTTTTAGCTGTTGAAATTTTGAAGGCAACTTGAAAAAGGGTTCACTTTTTTGTGCCATATAATGAAAAAAACCCACATATTCAATAGCTGGCTTGTGAAATATGGTATTTTCTACCCAGCTCTGGTAGAACTGTCTTTGCTGAACCCAACTCTAATGTCGGTGGAGTTGTAGCTAGCCACCAGTGCCAGAAGAGAGGTCGAGAAGATCCAGTATTTCTACTCCATTGGCCACCTGCATCACAATTAACTAAGCTTGTTTAAAAAAAAAAAAAAAAAAGCAGATTCCAAGAATTCATCCTGCATCTACTAAGTCTCTGTTGTTGCTTTTTGAGTTCCCAGGTGATTCTCACAAAAACTAAAGTCTGAGAAGTACAGTTCAAAACCTCCAACCACATTTAGATTCAGCACTGCTCAAAGGGAGTAAAAATAAGCATAGCCTCTATGATGTGCCAATTTTTCTTTTTTACCAGAATTTAAAGTGTGCTTATCCTTTGACACACAATTTTATTTCTAGGACTTTATCTCAAGAAAATTAGACAAATGTGCAAAGGCAGATGTAAAAATCTATCTCCATTATAAAATTGGCTATTTAATAGAAAAGTGGTAATAATTTAAATACCTACCAAGAGATTTTGATTAAATAAACTGTATACACTTATATAGGATTATTATGTACACTGTTCTAAGCACTTCAAAAGCAATGTCATTTGATCCTCATAACATCATGTAATGTAATATAGTATAAAATATTAGTGTAATATAATAATGGTATTACCTCCATTTTACAGATGAGAAAGCTGAGGCACAGAGCACTTAAGTACTTGTCCAGGATCACACAGCAAGTCCGCAGCAGAGCCAGGCCCCAATACCAGGTAATCTGTCTGTAGAGTCTGTGGGCTTCACCTTGTGCTATCTGCCTCTCTCGACATTCTGCTGCCTTTACACAATCAGTATATGGAAGAAAATATTTTACAAAAAAATTAAGTTTAATATGATCATGATTGCTTTTTCTTTTTTTCTCTTTCTAGCAATGGACATATGATGTTCTTATAAGAAGACAAGAACAATAGGTGGTTGTGCTTGGCACACAAATATATTGTAAAGTTTGTGCTTTTCTAAGAGTGGCCTTAACAGATAAACAGACTAAAGCATAAACAGAGGGAAGGGAATATCAACTTTTCTATTCTAACACTCTCCTTCCTCCACAATAGTCAACTGTGATTCCACCATGTTCATCTTCTCGGTTAGGCTTTCTTTTTTCATGAGCAAACTAGTATAAGTGGCTTTTTTTCTTTATTAGTAATTTTATTTTCTATTTGATTTTTTTTCCCTCCAATGGAAAGGATTAAGATTTCTCTTTCTAAATAAATAATGCTCTTTGCCTCATCTATAAGCATGAATGGGATTATTTATTTAATTAAGTTATATTGGGTTTTTAAGGAAGGCAGTTTTTTTTCAGCTCTCTGAATTATATGTGTTGATAAACCAATCAGCTGTGATACCGTCCCAGGTGACAAAATTTAAAAGGGCCTCAGGATGCACGTCGCACCAAACTCTGGGCCAAGTTAGTGTTTGGATAACTGAACATAACCATTGGAGTATTTTTGAACTTATTTTGAACAGGCAGGTAAAATTGGTACTCATTTTATAAATGTCACTCTTCTCCAAAAGGAATCTCACAAGGCAAGGTGATTTGCCCGCTCTCTGAAATTTTAATTCTGAATCATAAAGTGTTTTGCTGGTAAGTTATTTTAATTGACCTTTTTTTTTTTTTAAGATTTTGTTTATTTATTTGACAGAGAGAGACACAGCGACAGAGGGAACACAAGCAGGGGGAGTGGGAGAGGGCGAAGCAGGCTTCCCGCTGAACAGGGAGCCCAATGTGGGGCTCGATCCCAGGACCCCGGGACCCTGACCTGAGCCGAAGGCAGACACTTACCGACTGAGCCACCCAGGCGCCCCGACCATGTTTTTTCTTAATGTGAGGCTGTTTTATCTACTCAAAATTTACTACCAAGTCACATCAGCATTTAAAAAAAATGGAAGTAAATGAACAATCAAAATAGATTTGGAGTCATCATAACAAAATAAGATACACTTTTGAACGACAACCAGTCATTTCTCTGGAAATTTAAACTGACATTTCTATCTCTCAGCAAATATATAATTTTGACAGAATTAGGAATGAAAAAATCACATATCCAATCTGAGCCATAATTGCTTATCTGCAAATATAAGAACTCTGCCATTTGAAGTCAAACCAAATTCTTTTTCTTATTTCAAGAAGTACCATTTACTTATCCAAAGCTAGTACAAAGAGAATAAATAACCAAGGCCAAACAACCACAAAAAATCCCTCGTTGAATTGCCAATTTTCCAGAAAAATATTGTTAACTCATAAACAATTCTTCTTCTGAATCAAGTTTTCCTGAAATTTATTGTATTCCTACATATTTTTCTACCACTATAATTTTGATAATTGTATTTGTTCATGTTTTAAATCAAACACATAAATCAACATCATTGCTCAAAGTAGAAAACTATTTATGGTATGATTATAATGTTTATAAGCGCTCACGTAATTGCACTCTTTAAAATACTCTGCATAATTTGCAATGAACAATAAATCTTTGAAAGGTATTTCAGGTCATTGTATTTAGGATCAAAGTCTTCAGCATTTCCATAAGGTCAAGAAGTAGTTATTGGATAATCTCCAAACGTTCTCAATAGATATTAGTGGGTAATTAAACTGTAACTGAAAAGGTGTATTGCTTCGTCTTTTATTGTACAATGTCTTTCTTATTTTGAATATATAAACCCACTTTACCTCAAATTTCAGATACTTAAAAAAATTCTAACTTTGCCACTTCATCCACCATAAAAAAATTACTGATTCTTAGCAACCTGTAAGCATGTGGTATCTCAAAGATTGAAGAAAATTTGACTCAAATACTTTAATCAAACCCATTAGTTACAGGGAGTCTATTCAGTGGTATAACTAAGGGAAACACAGGACTTTACTCTGGGCAGAAAAAACTATTCTGAAGAATTTGGTTGATATTAGGGTTCAAATGGTTCCTGAAATTATTTGTGGTTATCCACAAAGGCATACACTAATTTGACATACACTAAAACAACATTATAGAGTGGCAAATGTACTGCTTTGTGAGTCAGGATATCTGTTTGACTCTCTTCGTTCCACGTCCTCATGTATGAAATGGGGACAATAACACGATTTCTCAGGATTATTGGGAGGTGGTAGATAATGCATGGAAAATTGCCTGTCACATAATCAACTCAAAATAGGTGTTACTTTCTTTCCCTTCAAACAATAAACGTAAGTGGAATATCTACTGACTTTTCCATGCTATAGAATTATTTTCCATTCATTCCACAAATATTTATTAAACAAACCAGTCAGGGTTTGGTTATGAAAACAGATGTCGTTTAGGATTCCAAGTATGAGTTTTTTTTGTTTTTTTGTTTTTTAAAGTAGGCTCCATGCCCAGAGTGGAACCCAACATGGGGTTTGAACTCATGACCCAAGGTTAAGACTGAGCTGAGATCAAGAGTCCATTACTTTTTTTCTTTTAAAGATTTTATTTATTTATTTGCCAGAGAGAGAGAGAGAGCACAAGTAGGCAGAGTGGCAGGCAGATGGAGAGGGAGAAACAGGCTCTCTGCTGAGCAGGGTGTGGGGCTCCATCCGAAGACCCCAGGATCATGACCTCAGCCGCTTAACCAACTGAGCCACCCAAGCGCCCCAAGAGTCCATCACTTAATGGACTATTTTCTATTTCTGTGACTCTCTTCACGCTGTTTTCATGCCCCCGAATTCCCTGTTTTTTCCATGCTTATTTGTACCCCAAACTTTCTGGTTCTTCAAAGCTCAATCTGAAGTCTACCTAGTCCTTGAAGTCTTCCCTGATCTCTCTCTGGCAGCTGTAAACCATCTCTTTCTCTAAATTGCCAGGCAATGTCCCTGCATCTGCCTCTAGTCCAGTCTTTTGCCTTGACCCACTGTTTTTATTCACATGTCTTGTCACCTCTGCCAGATTAGAAGCAGAATGAGAAGATCCACACATGAATCATCATTGTGTTCCTCACAGCACTGAGCACTGAGCCTTGCACTTAGTAGGTGTGCTGGATTATCTGGAGTCAACTTGGTATCACTGCCACCCCCTACGGTCACTATGGCAGAAGAAGCTGAGAACTACAGTTCCCAGAATCCTGTTGCAATGGAAAGCACTAGCACAAGGTTTAGAAGAGAAGGGGCCATTATTTTCTGGAGGCAGTTGCAGGCAGATGACACAGCAGATGTGAGATTCTAAGCAGTTTCCAGGAGAGGTTCCTGAGAATCACCTGTGTCAGTCCTGCAGCCAGAGGGGTCAGTGGGAACCTCCCAGAGGTTCTGGATATTCTAGGAATCTTTTGTGCCAGCACTTGAAAGCCTTGTGGTGCTAGAGGCTGAGATGGTCACTGACAGCCTTCCTGACCTTAGTTTTCCCACCCTTCCAACCACTGTGTAAGCCTCTAATTCCTTGCATTAAAAATATTCATACTTGTGGGGCTCCTGGATGGCTCAGTCGGTTGAATGCCCAGCTCTTGGTTTCCGCTCCAGTCATGATCTCATGGGTCGTGGGATGGAACCCACATTGGACCCCACGTTCAGCGGGGAGTCTGCTTGAAGATTCTCTCCCCCTCTCTCCCTCTCTCCCCCTCCCCCTCTCTCTCAAATAAATAAATAAATAAATCTTAAAAAAAAGAGAGAGAATGCAGTGAACATCGGGAACACTTAAGTTATTTTATTAAGTAGAAGAAAAGTGTTGTTGAAAAGGAGCAAAATGGAGGGGAAATCTCATTAACAGGAAATAGGGAGGAATTGAAGATGTTGAGAAAATCATGATTAGATTGCCCCTTGAGGATGAGGATGAATCCTTACCTCCACTCTGTTCTGCCTTACCTCCACTCTGAATCTCTCAGGACCTGTGCTGGATCAGGATGGGCACTGCCTCCTATGGACCATTGCAGGAAGAATTCGGTGTGTACTACCATAAGTAGGTACCCTGGAAATCCCCCATTTCGTAGGTCAATAGAAGAAATTGGGGTTCAGAAATGTTGTAGGACTGCTCAAGTCCACAGAATTGATGAAATTTGAGGTTTATGGATTTTTAAAAATATTTTATTC
The DNA here is from genome assembly GCF_964656455.1 of Halichoerus grypus. Classification (NCBI taxonomy): domain Eukaryota; kingdom Metazoa; phylum Chordata; class Mammalia; order Carnivora; family Phocidae; genus Halichoerus; species Halichoerus grypus. The sequence continues at coordinate 90,198,095 of NC_135714.1, forward strand.
ATTTATTTGAGAGAGAGAGAAAGAGAGAGAAAGCAGAGGGAGTGGCAAAAGGAGAGGGAGAGAGAATCTGGAGCAGACTCCACATTGAGCTCAGAGCTCCAACCCACAACCTCAAGATCATGACCTGAGCTGAAATCAATACTCTGCTGCTTAGCCGACTGAGCCACCCAGGTGCCCCAAGGCTTGTGAATCTTGATCGCAGAACTAAAATTGTTTCCACATAACTTGCTGTACCACCCTCTCTCTACTGCATTTCCACCAACACGCCCCCCCAAAAAACCCAAAGCAACAACAAAAAAGAACCCTTCATTCCAGTTTCCTGCTCCTTTTTTCTAACTATATAGATCTTATTCTGAAATCCTGAGAAATAACCAGAGGGTAGTAAAATTTGCTCCAGCTAAAGATTATACTTACAAGCCAGGTTTTCCTCATATGCACACATATTACAGCAGGAATATTGTGCAGTTCTACGTAACGAAAGAGGAGATTCTGAAAGGTACTCTGGGTTCAATACAATGTCAAACTTCTCCCACAAATGCCCTGGTGATGTCAGTACTCTCAATCCATATCCTTCAGTTGGCTTAGTGGATTACCTAATTTTAAAAATGATTTAGTCTTTAGTTCTCTGAGCATCCCATCACCACATCCAAGATGAACTAATCTCCTGTTTACAGAAACTTATAGTGTGAAACTGTGACCCAAAACATTTGTGACCTTATTTATCATTATTTACCTCTTCATACCTTGGCTCTTTTGACTCTGGGCCTCAGGATTTCTCGCTGCTGTGCTGTTTCTCTACCTAAAATGCTCCATCTCTGTGTACTTACATTTTACTTATCCTTTAAGTTCCAACATAATTTCTGTTTTCCCCATGGAGTCTTTGTTCATCCAATGCCCACCATCACCTGTCTGAACTCTCCTTCCTCTGATATATCCGTAGCACTTAACCTAAATCACTCCGAGAGATGTCTATTTACATTTTGGTTATTTATGTATATAGTGTCTCCTACCCACTGGTCTGCAAGGTTCAGGAGGGCAGGGTCTGAGTTAAATTTATCTTGAATTGTTTTCACATCATTTAGCAGATTTCCTTCAAGCAGCAAGTGTTCAATAAAGATTCATTGTGCTCTTACTGGGTATTTACCCCAAAGATACAAATGTAGTGATCTGAAGGGGCACCTGCACCCCAATGTTTATAGCAGCAATGTCCACAATAGCCAAACTATGGAAAGAGCCTAGATGTCCATCAACAGATGAATGGAATATTATGCAGCCATCAAAAAATTGAAATCTTGCCATTTGCAATGACATGGATGGAGCTAGTGGGTATTATGCTAAGTGAAATAAGTCAATCAGAGAAAGATAAGTATTATATGATCTCACTGATATGAAGAACTTGAGAAACAAGACAGAGGATCATAGGGGAAGGGAGGGAAAAATGAAACAAGATGAAACCAGAGAGGGAAACAAACCATAAGAGACGTAATCTCAGGAAACAAACTGAGGGTTGCTGAGTGGAGGGCGGTGGGAGGGATGGGGTGGCTGGGTGATGGACATTGGGGAGGGTATGTACTATGGTGAGCACTGTGAATTGTGTAAGACTGATGAATCACAGACCTGTACCCCTGAAACAAATAATACATTAAATGTCAATAAAAAAATTAAAAAAAAAAAGATTCACTGTGCTCTGTAGGATGTTCACTCTTCCAAAGCCCTCTCCACCCTTCTCCACCTGTTCAGTGTCCCAGGAAGCTGATGAGTTAGGTTTGGCCAAAGGGGAGGAGACAGGGAGAAAAGTGAGGTTGGGGCATTCATTCTCCAGCTTTCCCCCGGTGGCTACCAGAAGCTGGTCCTTCCCTTTATCAAAGGTCACTGCTTTTGAGGCAGGGCTCTCCCATTGCCATTCCTTTTAGGTTCAGAGATGTAATGAGCCTCAGTCCTAAGAGCCTGGGATATTGCACCATCCCTTGTGGTTTTTACTAGAGCTGGGGTGCTAGTAGAAATAAGGGAGTTAATAGTAAGAAATAAAGGACTTAAGTGTATAAGAATAAGAGTTTTAACCAGAGTTCTGTAGAATAGAAATTGAACATGGCTACTTGTTTGTCATAGCCAACGCCAAACTCACTAAGGAATTAGCACATCTGTCTTAAACTTGCTACGTGATACCATGATTAAAATGTTCCCTACTTTTTTTTTTAAAGATTTTTTATTTATTTTAGAGAGAGCATGTGTGCATGAGCATGGTGGGGGATGGGCAGAGGGAGAGGGAGAAGCAGACTCCCCACTGAGTAGGGAGCCTAACATGAGACTTGATCGTAAGACCCTGGGATCACCACCCCAGCTGAAGGCAGATGCTTAACTCACTGAGCCACCCAGGTGCCCCAAACCCCTACTTCTTTTGTCAGCAATATACCATGAGTTCTTGTAAAGAATAACATTATTCTTGTTTCTTTAGTTCCATTGTGTAACTCCAACTCTCACTCTGTCATGCTGGGCTTGTCTATAATTGAAACGGATAAATGACAAAAAGAGTAAATAATATAGCACTGTATTATGTGCCAGGCTCTGTTCAGAGCACTTTACTAAACAATGCGTTTAATACTCACAACCTACCTGGTAAGGTAGGTACTGTTATTAATCCTATTTTACAGATGAGAATCTGAGGCCCAGAGGGGTTAAATAACTGGCTTAACATCACACAGTTAATACTTGAGAGAGCCACAATTTGAAGATAGGCAGTTCAGTTCAAGAGTCAGCTCTTCTGATCACATGGGGGTGGGGGGAGTAGGTTTCCAAGATAGGAATTTTGGGGAAATATAAATATTCATCCATAACAACAGGTGAGTCTGATGCACAACCAGAATTAAGAACCACTGCAGTCTGTGCAGTGTTTACACAGATATAGAAACATTTCTTCCTAATTACACAAATACTACATGAAATTTTCATTGAAAGATTCAATAGAAGTATACAGAAGAAAATAAATATGGACAAGTTTCCATGGTATGGTATGCTCTGTTACCCTATTTCAGGTATCTCTAGTATACATTCTTATAGCCACTGATCAAAACAGTTCTGTGATGTGAGAATCAGATTAGTTAAGGGGTAGATGGTAATTCTATCAAGATGGAGTACATATATCCATTGGTGGAGGATTTTGTGTCTTTGTGTACCCTGTCCCCTCCCAAAACTGGTATCATTATCTTCCATATTCAAAAGTTCCTACTGATTGTGCAGGTACACCAGCAAGACTGTGGAATCTGCCTTGTGACTCACAGTAGGTTCCTCATGATTTGTTCCTTGCTTAGTCATTCTTGGCAGGATCTGTCACTATTTCCAGCTCTGCCTCTTTCTCTCATGGGCTGCCTGGAAGTTTGGCTTAAAATAGCACACCTTTTCTCTGACTTTGGTAAGATGTATTGATCAGTCCGCCTGGGGATCTCCAGCCTTTCCTCCTTAGGAGTTAATTTTGATTTTTCTGAAACTTATGTTCATCACCCCACCCTGAGACTGGGGATAGAGAGAATGGGTTACATGACAGAGAAAGTCACTTTTCACCACTAGGAGACCCTGACTGCACTGTGGCCTGAATCAGGTAACTGTCTGCTTTATGGTCTTCCTTCCAGGATTTCCCACACACCCAGGGGAGAGGATGGAGCTGATAAGCACAGCTGAGGAAAGTACCAATGACTTTATGATAGGAAAATGGAAATCATCTAAAATTAAACATAGAAGAGAGTGATAAAACAGAATAGAGCATTCAAGAGCTGTGGAACAACATCAAACAGTCTAACATAAGTATAACTACATTTCCAGAAGGAGGCGAGTGAGGGAGAGAGGGAGGGAGGAAGAAAGGGAAGAAGAGAGAAAGGGATATTAGGAAGAGGAATCATTTAAAGAGATAATGGCTCAAATTTTGTGAAATTAATGAAAGACAACACACTACAATGCCCCAAAAAACACAGAGAACTCTGAACTCTGAGCAGGATGAATCCATGCACACACACACACAGAGGCACATCATAATCAAACTGCTAAAAACCAAAAACAAAGAGAAAAATTTTAAAGCAACAGAGGGGGAAAATTCATTACTTAGAGAATAACAGAGAGAGGAATGACAGCAGAAATTGTGTAACCGAAAGACAGTAGAGCATCATCTTAATACTAATGCTGAAAGATAAAAACTGTTCATCCAGTGGGGAGGACTCTCAAAGATGAAGCTGAATACTATCTCCATCAGTAGAGGTTTGTTTTCGGCATTTACATTAAACCACTAAAATTCACAACACTTGCCACATTGTACTGCATGCTGTGTACTTACATACTTATACCCTATTCTGTATTGTGATCTACTCAAAGATAGGGACCTTTTATTTATTTTTTCTGTAGTGACAGATAAAGCGCCTGGCACCCAGAATGTGTTCAACAAGTGTTTCTGATTGACCAAATCAACTTATATTTGAGTTATAAGGTAGAGCATTTCCAGTGCCTGCCATGTGCAAAGCATCATCTGTTAAACTGGAAGTTAAAACAATTTATTGAGACATCCCCACACTTTTTGAATATGAATAATGTCTTCCTATATTTACTATCATTACTACTACTACTACCATTGTAGTATGTTATGCCCATATTATGCAGAGCATTATACAGTGTGATCTAGGGACAAAGAGAGATGTAAAAGGCAGGTCTCCTTCTGTCAGTTTAAGAAAAGCGTACAGGAATTATCTAGGCTGCTTGTACACATTTTGAAGCAATAACTTATAATTAAATCAGTAAGTTGAGGTAAGTTTCAGCACTGTGATAGTCATGGGAATGGTCAGTGTTTCTGTGTCTGTTATTTGTGTCTGGTACAGGATATCTGAATTCAACCAACTGTTCGTGTTGACATGCTTCAGAAATTGTGCTACCACTAGTTCCTCATAATGCATGAAAAAGGGGAGAATCAGAAATGATGGAGTAGCAAAGACATCAAAACTTACCTATCGCGATTGTGTATGCATTTAGGTATACACACATATACATGTGCAAACTGAAATCTCCTTGGTGGTTGTCATACCTTTTTAGTTTTACTACATAATTTACATAAAGTTGAATATAACTATACATTCATACTATTAATGCATGATTACTACTTTAAGTAACCTTCAGGATCATACCTTCATTCAGTTATTTACATTCACACAGTTTTTTTAATTTTGTACCAAGTGATGTGCTATGCTAATGTTGGATGTTACTCCTAACAAGCCTAGAAGGTAAATTTTCCATCGGATTAAAAACATACAAAGCAAATGATTTTTATTGTTAAATTATGCATGTCTATATGTATGCTGATATACATTAATATGCAGAACATATTATTAAAGCAATTTTAAAACTTTTAAAACCTGTGGTGCCAGGGCACCTGGGTGGCTCAGTTGGTTAAGCAGCTGCCTTCAGCTCAGGTCATGATCTCGGGGTCCTGAGATCGAGCCCCACATTGGGCTCTCTGCTCAGTGGGGAGTCTGCTTCGCCCTCTCCTTCTGCCTGCCACTCTGCCTACTTGTGCGCTCTCTCTATCTCTCTGTCAAATAAATAAATAAAGTCTTTAAAAAAGAAAAAAAACCAAAAACCTGTGGTGCCTGGATGGCTCAGTCAATTAAGTGTCCAACTCTTGGTTTCAGCTTAGGTCATGATCTCATGCGTGTTGAGACTGAGCCCAGTGTCGGACTCTCAGTAGAGTCTGCTTGGAGAGTCTCTCCCTCTGCCCCTCCCCCCCACTCACATGCGTGCTCTCTCTCTCTCTCTCTCTCAAATGAATAAATAAATTAAAAAAAAAAAACCTTTAAAACCAAATAAGAAGAATGTTTTATTTTATATTGAAAAATGTCAAAGAACAGTATAATAAACACCCATATGACCTCATCTAGATTCATCAAGTGGTAATATTTTTGCCATACCTGATCTGCCTCTCTCTCTCTCTCTTTTTCTCTGTCTCCGTAGACACGCAGGCGCACACACACACACCACACACACACAATCCCTTTTCTCAACCATCTAAAACTTGCGCTGCACACATGACGACACTTCCCTGCTAAGTCCAGTTCTCGAGAGCAAGAGATTCTGCCACCCAGCTACACACCAGCGCCACACCTAAGAAAACCATTAGTAGTTTGATAACTACATCAACAGCAGTTCATATCCAAATTTTCTCAATTGCTTCATCATGTCCTTTTTTACTAGATTTTTTTTTTTCAATCCAGAATCCAGTCAGGGTAGATATATTATTTTGGCTTTTATGTCTGATTAGACTCCCCCCATTTTGAGCTGTCCCATTGCTTCCTCTCCTTTCAAGTCCTTGCAAGAGTTGTGAAGAACACCCCGTATTCTGGATTTGTCTGTTTCCTTGTGTAGAGGTCCAAGGTGAACATTTCTGGCATGAACACACTGTAGGTGAAGCTATGTGCCTCCTGCCACATCAGGAGGCAGGACATCAGGCCTGCCCACGAGTGGCAGTGCCAAGCTTGATCACTCGATTCATGTGGTGATCTTTCCATTATAAAAGCAAATTTTGTCTTTTGTAATTAATAAGTCATCTGTGGGTGGATACTTTAAAACTGAGAGACTATCCTGTTCCCCAAGAGCCTTTCAACTATTGTTTAAATATCTATTCTTGATGACCTGAAATCAGTTTTTACATTTAGGGTTACAAAATGATGATTTTCCATATTCTATCAGTCCTTCTGTATTTACTAGTGGAGGAAGTATGCTTTAGATAAACGGTAAGTAAAATGATAAAATTTCATCAACTAAACAAAATGATAAAAATGTTATCGCCAAGCCTTTGTACCCCTGAAACTCTAATCCCAGCTGCTTAACTAGTCTGCAAGTTCAAGGGTGGATGATGGCAGCCAAAAGTACCCGAGATCCTCAGGATTTCAGTGTGTTTCCAGCTAGACCCACCCTGAGGTAAGCCGATCAAGTTAAGGGTTATACCTTCAGGGAGCCGTCATCCTTAATCCCAGGTGGAGACAGTCACTCTCTTTTGTGCCCAAGCTGTGCCCTGTACTAATGTCCATCAGAGGGCATCTTTGACACTTCATTGCACATTATTATTGTTACGTTTATTTCCCTCCTCTGGATAAACTCGGGGATGATAAGGACCTTGCTTTATTGATCTTACCTATAGCACCTAGGACAATGCTGAGTGCATACTGAATTAATATTGAAGCCACACACATAATCTACATCATCTAATAAAACTCCTGAGATGTAAGTAGGACGCATGTCCCTTGTTTGTTTTATAGAGAGAGCAATTCAGAGAAGGTTGTGGGGAAGTGAGAGGGTGGAATGAACAGGTGAAGCACAGAGGATTTTTAGGGCAGTGAAGCCATTTTGTATTATACTATAATGGTGGATATATTTTATTATACATATGCCAAAATCCATAGAATTTGCAACACAAAGAATGAACCCTAACATAAACTATGGACTTTAGTTAATAATGATGTATTAATATTGGCTCCTCCATTGTAGCAAATGTACCACACTAATGCAAAATATAAGTAATAGGGGAAAAGAGGAGAGAATGAGGGGGCATATGGAGAATTCCATGTACTTTCTCATTTTCTGTAAACCTAAAACTGTTTTAAAAATAAAGTGTATTAATTTAATATTACATTTATTTAATATATTTTAATTTAATTATATAATAGAATATTTAAATTAAATATATTATATATATGCTATTTGCAACAGGAATGGGGATGTATGGCAAAGAAAAAATCAGTATTTGCAACATGCTCAATGCATCATATGGTGAAATGTTCTTAAATTTGGTTTTACTGGGCTTCTCAGTTAACTTCTTGTAAACTTACTCCTAATGAACTGCACTGCTTCAAGAGAGTTGACCACAGGAGAGATCATTTCCATAGCAAAACTAAAGTGGGGGGAGTTTCCTTCTCAGTAAGGAGAAGGGTTGCATTACCTGCGGCATTCTGATGGTCTGAACTGGCTTCAGGTACTTCCTAAATTAAATAAGGATAAGTTTATGCCACAGGAAAACCCTGATTACCTTGCCCTCAGAAGGATTAACACAGGAAAATGTTTCCATGGCTTTAGATTGGGTAAACCTGCTCTTCAAGCAAATTTTCTTCTTTGGACAGCACCATCTAGCAGCAGGAATGGTACGAGTTCCCCTGCAATGGCAGTCACAAAAATCCACGTTGGCCTGGAGCCCAACGCAGGAGTTGTTATAGACAGAATGAATCACTGAGGGGACCAGTGTCTCCCACATTAGCTAACTGTGGGCAGCAAAGGTGGCATGCTTGGAAACTAGGGCATTGTTAGACCATTAGCTTATCTCACTTCTTTGCCTTTCAAAACCTAGTTGAGTCTTGAATATTATGAATCGGAAATTAGAAAGAGAGGGGGAAAATGTTAGGGAAGGAGGCTTTGAGTATCAGTTGAGAAGAAATACACGCACACACACACACACACACACACACACACACACACACCTGCTTATAGGATTTTGTCTATAACATAGTTCAAGACACCTGGAGTTTAGAGGGCATGATTATGAGGAGGTAGGGTGGGCAGTGGCCCTGAAAAAAGGACTATAAAGACATAGGAAGATCCTATTAACAAAGTTTTGCATTTTGTGGGGTTTTTGGTGGCAGAAAAGTGGGGAGTAGAGGTGGGAATACAGTGAGATTTTAAGATGGAAATAAACCTATCTCTCCCTCCCCCCAACCCCACATGCACATTTATATGCCTGGAGCATATAAGAGTTTCTCTAGGGTTTAATCCTTAAGAATGGAACTGCTCGATCATAGGACATGCAAATCCTCAAATTTACTAAACAAAATCAGATTCTTTCTAATTTTGTTTCTCCTAGTCTGTAGTGTTCTTTATCATATTCTTTGTGGTATATTTTAAAGAGCAGAGACTTTTAGTAAAGTCCAATTAATCAACTCTTTCTTTAATACTCTTAATTTAACATTTTTTTGTGTCCTAAGAAATCTTTGTGTGTCCTAAATATTTTCTTCTAGGAGTTTTATAGCTTTTACTTTTCATTAGGTTTCTGATCCATTTTTGAAACACAGTTATGCTGGTTAGGACTGGGATTAGAGTGAGGCAAGTGAGGCACTCACCTTGCACACAAAATTTAAGAGAAACTGAAAATCTTGGTAATCAAGAAAAATACTTTAATGCAATATTTTAAAATCAAAATTGATGCAATAAAATCCATGATGAGTGAAATGTCAAAATTTCAAATAAAGACAAAATTTCAAATAAAGACAATTACTGATTTTTTGTTTTGCCTCAGGCTCCCATATAGTTTGGCACAGCACTGCTGTATATAATTCTTCACTGACAGATTTTTTACTCTTAGAATCTTAAATATGTTATGCCCCTGCCTTTTGTTCACCACTGTTTCTAATGAGAAGTCAGCTGTTAATATTAATGTGGTTTCCTTGTACGTAATTAGTTGTTTTACTCTTGCAGCTTTCAAGATTTTCTCCTTGCCTTTTTTTTAAAGATTTCATTTATTTATTTGAGAGAGAGCACAGAGGGAGAAGCAGACTCCCTGCTGAGCAAGGAGCCTGATGTGGGGCTCGATCCCGGGACTCCTGGATCATGACCTGAGCCAAAGACAGACACTTAACCTACTGAGCCACCCAGGCACCCCTCCTTGCCTTTGGCTTTAACAATTTGATTATGATATCTCTAGATGTCTTTCTGTTTATCCCACTTGGAGTTCTTTGGGCTTCTTGGTTTGGAATGATTTGCATCAAATCTGAGAAATTTTTGGCTTTTATTTCCTCCAAAATTTTGTGGGTTTTTTTCTCTCTCTTCTCCTCTGGAACTCCTGCTACACATATGTGGGTATGTTTAATATGTCCACAGGTCTCAGAGGCTCTTCCAATTTTCTTTATTCTTTTTCCTATCTTTTCTTCAGATTGGATCATTTCTATTCATCTATCTTCAAATCCTGATTCTTTTTCTCTACCAGCTCAAATTTGCTTTTGAACCCCCCTAGTTAATTGATGTCTCTGCCTAGTTTTTTTTTTAATTCTTTCTACTTTTAAAAGAATTTCCCCTGGATCAGCATAACTCAGTAGTCAGTCAACGATTGGTCAGAAGTTTGCTTAGAGTCAGTAAGGCTACTACTCTTTGCCATTGGCTCTGTCTGTGGCTTTGGGGAATGCTTTGAAATTTCAGGCAGTTCCGGAGTCTGCCGCAGATTTTACTTTCTGCATGCACAAGACCCCAAGTTCAGACAATGACAATTAGATAGCCTTTTCCAGTCTTGTCAGTGTGTAAGCATGTCCTTGTTCATGAATGCAATCTTCCTGAGACCTAGAAATACACGGGAACTTATCAAGACCCACTATGGCTATCTCATTTCTCAGATCTCCTTGTTAAATTTCTTGCTGGTCTGCTGATCTGTTACTTGTTCCAACTAGTGTAATCTCAGGCTAACTGCAATGTTGGCCTCCCTGCATATTTGCCGGAGATCATTATTGTTTTCATCAATACCACTGGGTATGTGTTTTTCTGTAATCTGTTTTAACTCAGCCTGCCCATCTTCACAGCCTGCCCCACCCAGGTAGAACTCTGCACCATGGAGCTGATGGGGCGTGGGATGCAGAACGGACACAGCTGCAGCCCAAAACTTCACAGATTCCAACTGCTGGTACAGTGGTTCAGTAGTTTTTCTTGAATCAATGTTTCTCAAATTGTTATATGTCTGTGGTGAATTTTCAGAGCCTTGGAAGTATTGTTTTTAAAAAATTGTATTCAGTTTTATCATTACTCTTTGAGGCAAGTATGTGCTAAGCTTGTCTCTGAAGAAGAGAGAATCTTCTTTATGGCCGTTCTGGAAGTCCTGCCTCCTGCAAGGCCTTTGAAGACCTAGCCCTTGAAGCCACACAGCATCATTTCTGCCTCATTCTATTGGTCAAAGCGAGTCACAAGGCCAGCCATGTTAAGAGGATGGAAAAATAGACCCTACCTCTTAGTGGGAAACATGGCACAAAGTTGCAAAGCTAAATGGCAGGCATGCAGGCACAGGAGAATTGTTGCAATCATCTTGCCAACAATCTATCACAGTGTGAAGAGATATAGCTAGAGAATAGAGAGATATGGACAGAGATGTGGATATGGACGCAGACACAGATATAGACGTAGGTCTACCTTCACACCATTGGAACATCCTTATCCTCACCTAAACACGCAGTGAAAAGCAAAAGGCATGCTAAAGAAGAGACAGAAATAAAAGGAATCATTGAAAACAAAACCTCTATTTTAGATCTAGTTTACAAAGTTTTTGCAATGCCCAAATTAAAGTAGATTTAAGTAAAATAGCTTGAGAAAAAATAATGTGTGCTTGTGAAGGGACACGAGTCACTAAAAGTTCATGTCCTGATTCACCAGCACAGTTGGGCACAGCACAGTCCTCATGAGGCAAAATTGTGAAACTTTCCTGTGCAGAGAGAAAGAATCGATTTCATCCTTCCTCCTAACAACCTGATGAGGTGGGTAAATACTGCTACTGAGCAAACTGAGGTACTAAGTTGCTGACAGAGCTGACAAGCAATGGAGGCAAGATTTAAACCCAGGTAGTCTGTTTCTACAGTCTGGGCCACATTTCAAACAGTATTCTCCCATCCCCACGGTTGGGGTTCCTTCAGCCCCTTCAAAGTCCTCCGATTATACCTAGGAATTCACAAGCGTGTGACCCGTGCAGATTGTACTTTTAGCTGCTGCACCCTATCCCCCATTTTCTCTAACATTCATGCTCTGTTCTGGTTCCCCATGGTTATGGTCCCTCAAAGGGCCAAACCTCAGGAAGGCGCTGGCTGTGGATGGCGCGGCTACTTTACCGCTTGCTCTCTCCCGCCGAAGGTCCTCCACGCGGAGTTGTGGCCATCAGCACAGACGCAGTCACTAACACCCAGGAGGGGCAGTGCTGGCAAACTCTGCTGCCAGCAGATGTCCTAGCCTGTCAGCTGGAGTGCCGAACTGAGCCAGGCCTCTCGGTCTCTCTCACCACACGGGCCTCGGGCCAAAGTCAAGGTGGGCAAGCCAAGCCAAGCAGCAAGACACTGCTATCTTCAGAAGTCACCCTTCTCTTGATGTGGAGGACTGGTCAAGAGTATACTTGAGGGCTCTCTCTTCCCTTATGGTGACTTTTGCTTCAAGAGATAATTCAATCCAGATGTAAGCAGACTCATGGGGGGTCTGCACCACCAGTCCCCCATCTCTTGGCTCATTGAGGTAAGTTTGAGCAGCTCTCTTAAGTTCATTTAAGCTGAGATCCCCACAAAAATGTTATCTTCAGAACCTTGCAGTGTTTGGCACTGGTCAGTAGATACGGCTATGTAGACTGGGCCAATATTCTGGCATCAAACTCCCATGTAATTAGCACTATTATTCATATTACATGAATAACAATGGATTTAAAAAAGTACTTCTCTGGTGATTCTCATTCTGATAAATGATATTTTCATATACAGGGGAAAGAATAACTTTCATGAGAAACCTTGGGCTTTTACCTTGGTATTCTAAAAAATTTCTTTTCATATTGAAAGTTGGAATACCTCATTAGGGGTTAAGTACAATTTACTGCTTCAGTATGATTTTCAATATTGAGCTATTTTTCCAGAGCATAAAGGCATAATCTCTTGGAATAGGTTGTATTAACATTTTAAAGTAAAGAAGATTAACAAGTATAATTATGATTTCTGTTTTGGTTTCTTGGTCATATTCCCATGAGTGAATCAAAGCTATTTCTCTTAACATTTTATTTTTATTTTCCCTAATATTACATACGCTTCTTAGGCAAAGAAAGCTTCTCTTAGCACATTAGGGTTGGCTCTTAGTAAGTGGCCGAAAAGCATAAATATACCTCATATCATGATTTATTTTTACTCATTAAGAAATTTACCTAGCGAGTAGGTTCTCACTCTACTGAGGATGATAAGAAAAGCATGGAGAATTGAATACATAGTTTTCCCTTAAAGTGGAAATACTCATTGTCTGATTTTTAAAACATAATCCGTATGTGTGGAAATGCTAGAATAGGTAAAGTATATAATTACCTGAGAATTTGATTTTTTGAATTAACATATTTTAAAAAGTTACTTCCAATTCCGCACTGTTTCATGATAATAAAACTCACTTGATTTGAAAGTGTAATAATTCAAGAACACCCACTGAAGAGGCTTTTTTTTTTTTTTTTTTTTTTTTTTTTAGGGAGAGTGAGAGAGTGCAAGCAGGGGTGGTAGGGGGTAGGGGCCGAGGGAAAGGGAGATAATCTTAAGCAGACTCCATGCTGAGTGTGGAAGCCCCACATGGGGCTCTATCTCAGTCTCACAACTCTGAGATCATAACCTGAGCCAAAATCAAAAGTCGGAATCTTAACTAACTGAGCATCTCGGGTGTCCCTGAAGAGGTGTTTCTTTTATTTTTTTTTTTTAAGATTTTATTTATTCATTTCACAGAGAGAGAGATAGCGAGAGCAGGAACACAAGCAGGGGGAGTGGGAGAGGGAGAAACAGGCTTCCCAATGAGCAGGGAGCCCAATGTGGGGCTCGAACCCAGGACCCTGGGACCATGACCTGAGCTGAAGGCAGATGCTTAACAACTGAGCCACCCAGGCGCCCGAGGTGTTTCTTTTAAAAATACAACCCACAAAGAACCAAGATCCATGAATTCTCAAACATTGGTATATTTGCTAAGTTATAGTCTTTTTAGTTCTGCTCTTAAAATTATTCACATAGAAAGCTATTCTTTGAATACAAAAGAAATATGAAGAATGGTATTTTTTAAAACAGATAAAAGGAGAGTATAGTTGACCTTTTTGCTTTGGACTATAGGATTATATATATTTATATAAATCCTGATTAGGGAATATGGATTTTTTAAAAATTTACAAAATGGTTGGAAGTAATTTCCAATATAAAGTGGCAGAAGAGACTGCATATTAGGAAAGAGTTTTACCTGAAAATAACAAACTGTTGGAATTCCTGGGATTTGCATGCATGGGCAATACTGTTCAAATTAATGCATTCTCTCCCTACCACTCCCTCTTCATCTCATTTATTTTATATATCTTTTAAGGGTATTAGGGGAGGGGCACCTGGGTGGCTCAGTCGTTAAGCGTCTGCCTTCAGCTCAGGTCATGATCCAAGGGTCCTGGGAGCGAGCCCCGCATCAGGATCCCTGCTCCGCAGGAAGCCTGCTTCTCCCTCTCCCACTGCCCCTGCTTGTGTTCCCTCTCTCGCTGTCTCTCTCTGTCAAAAAATAAATAAAATCTTAAAAAAAAAAAAAAGGTATTAGGGGAAAGCATTTTTACAGATCTAATGTTTTACATGACTTTAAATAGTTACAACGACCTTTGTGTAATAGGTCCTCAATCATTACATTCGAGTGTAAGCATGTCTGTGTGTCTGAATGATAAGGTTTGCAAAAGATAGTACAAATAAAGTTTAATCACGTGAAATCTGCAAGTAAGTAAGTTTAATTCCACATAAGTAAAGTCTTGTGCAGACAGCACTTATTTTTACTCTACCCCGTATTTTTCTCACGGGAGATGCTTCACATTCTTAGGGTGTTTTTTATGAACAGAGAAGGCTAGATTTGAGACTTCTTAAGTGAGCTATATTTAATGAGTTAAATCAATGTGTAAAGCAGTACTTGGCACATAATAAATTTATATGTGTATTAGCTATAACCATTCAGTGTCGGTGGTGATAGATAACGAAGGAGTATAGAATTGGGTACTTCCTCCTTTGTCACTCACAACAAAGCAAAAAATATGTGAAGTTTCATGGAATCTGAAGGTGAAGTTTAAATTGGGCAGAATTCCCCAAAATCTCTATTCCAGGACTCTTTGTTCCTGTTTAATTTTGGTACTTATCTCTAATAATGCTTTAGCAGATAAACAGATAAACCCTGTTAATAAGAAACACACCCCTGACTTCTCCTCTGTAATTGGAGTGTCTAAGTGTTAATTTCACATATAATAACTATCCCCCAGGAGTAATCAAAAGCACGACAGTCATGCCCACATTAACAGGAAGATCATTTCTTTTCTACATTGGGTTCTTCCTCCCTTGATATGTCCCAGAATTTCTCAGAATGCCTACTTGGTATGAAAGATCAGCCATGTTTGCTTTTGGCTTGCTGCTGGAACCAGAACTCAGATTGTTCCCTCTCTGAGAATGACAGACTCCACAAATGCTATGAGAAGCTGGGTGTCCAGAACATGCTATGTTGCTTCTACATGTTAATGTAGTTAAAGCCTGTATAGTCCAAGGAAATTCTCGATTAATCACAGCCAGCATTGGATCATGCTGCTGGTGCCTTCATGGTGATGATTGCTGCAATCACCAGAGTAGTTCTTCAAGGAGCAAAAAAGGATAGCAATCACCAAACCACAAATGTTAGCATTTAGATTGGTCTGCACTTCTCCTTTTTTTTTTTAAGATTTATTTATTTTATTTTAGTGGGGGAGGGGCAGAGGGAAAGAATCTCAAGCAGACTCCCCACTGAGCACGAAGCCTTAGGTGGGGCTTGATCCCATGACCCTGAGATCATGACCAAAGCTGAAATCAAGAGCTGGACAGATTGGTCTGAGCTTCTAATATAAGAGTTCTTAATGTCACTCAGACCACTACTCTTTAAGTAAAAAGTCCCATACTACCGCCCCACAGAGGTGGATGACTAATTTGGGAGTGGTAGTAGGGTCTGCCACCCATAAACCCAAACCCACAGTTCTCCCTGACTACACACTCAGAGCAAAGATCAGCTCACCAATTCTGTCTCTTTCTACCTTCATGGAAATGTTTTTTCCTAGGACCTTCCATGCCCTTCCCTGACCTAGTCAGAGTACATGGATCCATTAATTTTGGATAGTTTCTTTTGCCATGTCTTCAAATTCACTAATCTTTTCTCTGCAATGTGTAAGCTTTTATTAATCCCACCCGGTGTATTTCTCAACTCAGACATTGTCATTTTCATCTCCAGAAGTTCAATTTGGCTATTTTTACTTCTTCTACATCTACTTAACTTTTTAAAAAAATTTTATTTTATTATGTTAATCACCATACATTACATCATTAGTTTTTGATGTAGTGTTCCATGATTCATTGTTTGTGTATAACACCGGTGCTCCATTCAATATGTGCCCCCTTTAATACCCATCACCAGGCTAACCCATCCCCCCACCAGAACCCTCAGTTTGTTTCTCAGAGTCCATAGTCTCTCATGGTTCGCCTCCCCCTCCGATTTCCCCCCCTTCATTTTTCCCTTCCTACTATCTTTTTTTTAAACATATAATGTATTATTTGTTTCAGAGGTACAAGTATGTGATTCATCAGTCTTATACAATTCACAGTGCTTACCATAGCACATACCCTCCCCGATGTCTATCACCCAGCCACCCCATCCCTCCCACCCCCCACCACTACAGCAACCCTCAGTTTGTTTCCTGAGATTAAGAACTCCTCATATCAGTGAGATCATATGATACATGTCTTTCTCTGATTCACTTATTTCGCTCAGCATAATACCCTCTAGTTCCATCCACGTCATTGCAAATGGCAAGATTTCGGTTTTTTGTTTTTTTTTTATGGCTGCATAATATTCCATTGTGTATATATACCACATCTTCTTTATCCATTCATCTGTTGATGGACATCTAGGCTCTTTCCATAGTTTGGCTATTGTGGACATTGCTGCTATAAACATTGGGGTGCACATGCCCCTTCGGATCACTACATTTGTATCTTTGGGGTAAATACCCAGTAGTGCAATTCCTGGGTCGTACGGTAGCTCTACCTTCAACTTTTTGAGGAACCTCCATACTGTTTTCCAGAGTGGCTGCACCAGCTTGTATTCCCACCAACACTGTAGGAGGGTTCCCCTTTCTCCACATCCTCGCCAACATCTGTCATTTCCCGACTTGTTAATTTTAGCCATTCTGACTGGTGTGAGGTGGTACCTCATTGAGGTTTTGATTTGGATTTCCCTGATGCCAAGCAATGTTGAACACTTTTTCATGTGTCTGATGGCCATTTGGATGTCTTCTTTGCAGAAATGTCTGTTCATGTCTTCTGCCCATTTCTTGATTGGATTAGTTGTTCTTTGGGTGTGGAGTTTGATAAGTTCTTTATAGATTTTGGATACTAGCCCTTTATCTGATATGTCATTTGCAAATATCTTCTCGCATTCTGTTGGTTGTTTTTTGGGTTTGTTGACTGTTTCCTTTGCTGTGCAAAAGCTTTTGATCTTGATGAAGTCCCAATAGTTCATTTTTGCCCTTGCTTCCCTTGCCTTTGATGATGTTTCTAGGAAGAACTTGCTGAGGCTGAGGTCGAAGAGCTTGCTGCCTGTGTTCTCCTCAAGGATTTTGATGTATTCCTGTCTCACTTTTAGGTCTTTCATCCATTTTGAGTCTATTTTTGTGTGTGGTGTAAGGAAGTGGTCCAGTTTCATTCTTCTGCATGTGGCTGTCCAATTTTTCCAACACCATTTGTTGAAGAGACTGTCTTTTTTCCATTGGACATTCTTTCCTGCTTTGTCGAAGTTTAGTTGACCATAGAGTTGAGGGTCCATTTCTGGGCTCTCTATTCTGTTCCATTGATCTATGTGTCTGTTTTTGTGCCAGGGTCATACTGTCTTGATGATGACAGCTTTGTAATAGAGCTTGAAGTCCGGAATTGTGATGCCACCGGCTTTGCTTTTCTTTTTCAATGTTCCTCTGGCTATTCAGTCTTTTCTGGTTCCATACAAATTTTAGGATTATTTGTTCCACTTCTTTGAAAAAAGTTGATGGTATTTTGATAGGGATTGCATTAAATGTGTAGATTGCTCTAGGTAACATAGACATTTTCACAATATTTGTTCTTCCAATCCATGAGCATGGAAGGTTTTTCCATTTCTTTGTGTCTTCCTCAATTTCTTTCATGAGTATTCTATAGTTTTCTGAGTACAGATTCTTTACCTCTTTGCTTAGGTATATTCCTAGGTATCTTATGGTTTTGGGTGCAACAGTAAATGAGATCGACTCCTTAATTTCTCTTTCTTCTGTCTTGTTTTTGGTGTATATAAATGCAACTAATTTCTGTGTATTTTATATCCTGCCACTTTACTGAATCCATGTATGAGTTCTAGCAGTTTTGGGGTGGAGTCTTTTGGGTTTTCCACATAAAGTATCATATCATCTGCAAAGAGCGCAAGTTTGACTTCTTCTTTGCTGATTCTGATGCCTTTTATTTCTTTTTGTTATTGCTATGACTAGGACTTCTAGTACCATGTTGAGTAGCAGTGGTGATAGTGGACATCCTTGCCATGTTCCTGACCTTAGGGGGAAAGCTTTCAGTGTTTCCCCATTGAGAATGATATTCACTGTGGGTTCTTCATAGATGACTTTTATGATATTGAGGTATGTACCCTCTATCCCTACACTCTGAAGAGTTTTAAACAAGAAAGGATGCTGTACTTTGTCAAATGCTTTTTCTGCATCTATTGAGAGGATCATATGGTTCTTGTTCTTTCTTTTATTAATGTATTGTATCACATTGATTGATTTGGGGATGTTGAATCAACCTTGCAGCCCAGGAATAAATCCCACTTGGTCGTGGTGAATAATCCTTTTAATGTACTGTTGGATCTTATTGGCTAGTATTTTGGTGAGAATTTTTGCATCCATGTTCATCAGAGATATTGGTCTGTAATTCTCCTTTTTGATGGGGTCTTTGGTTTGGGGATCAAGGTAATGCTGGCCTCATAAAATGAGTTTGGAAGTTTTCCTTCCATTTGTATTTTTTGGAACAGTTTCAAAAGAATAGGTATTAATTCTTGAAATGTTTGGTAGAATTCTGCTGGGAAGCCATCTGGCCCTGGGCTTTTGTTTGTTGGGAGATTTTTGATGACTGCTTCAATTTCCTTAGTGGTTATAGGTCTGTTCAGGTTTTCTATTTCTTCCTGGTTCAGTTTTGGTAGTTTATACATCTCTAGGAATGCATCCATTTCTCCCAAATTGTCTAATTTGCTGGCATATAGTTGCTCATAATATGTTCTTATAATTGTATTTCTTTGGTGTTGGTTGTGATCTCTCTGCTTTCATTCATGATTTTATTTATTTGTGTCATTTCTCTTTTCTTTTTGATAAGTCTGGCCAGGGGTTTATCAATCTTGTTAATTGTTTCAAAGAACCAGCTCCTGGTTTCATTGATCTGTTCTACTGTTCTTTTGGTTTCTATTTCATTGGTTTCTGCTCTGATCTTTATTATTTCTCTTCTCCTGCTGGGTTTAGGCTTTATTTGCTGTTCTTTCTCCAGCTCCTTTTGGTGTAGGGTTAGGTTGTGTATTTGAGACTTTTCTTGTTTCTTGAGAAAGGCTTTTATTGCTGTATACTTTCCTCTTAGGACTGCCTTTGCTGCATCCCAAAGATTTTGAACAGTTGTGTTTTCATTTTCATTTGTTTCCATGAATTTTTTTAATTCTTCTTTAATTTCCTGGTTGACCCATTCATTCTTTAGTAGGTCTTTAGCCTCCATGTATTTGAGTTCTTTCCGACTTTCCTCTTGTGATTGAGTTCCAGTTTCAAAGCATTGTGGTCCGAAAATACGCAGGGAATGATCTCAAACTTTTGGTACCTGATTTGTGACCCAGGATGTGATCTATTCTGGAGAATGTTCTATGGGCACTAGAGAAGAATGTGTATTCTGTTGCTTTGGGATGGAATGTTGTGAATATATCTGTGAAGTCCATTTGGTCCAGTTTGTCATTAAAGTCTTTATTTCCTTGTTGATCTTTGCTTAGATGATCTGTCCATTTCAGTGAGGGGGGTGTTAAAGTCCCCTACTATTATTGTATTGTTGTCAATGTGTTTCTTTGATTTTGTTATTATTATTATTATTTTTTAAAGATTTTATTTATTTATTTGACAGGGAGAGACAGTGAGAGCAAGAACACAAGCTTGGGGAGAGGGAGAGGGAGAAGCAGGCTTCCTGCCGAGCAGGGAGCCCAACGTGGGGCTTGATCCCAGGACGCTGGGATCATGACTTGAGCAGAAGGCAGACGCTTAACGACTGAGCCACCCAGGCACCCCTGATTTCGTTATTAATTGGCTTATATAGTTGGCTGCTCCCATGTTAGGGGCATAGATATTTAAAATTGTTAGATCTTGTTGGATAGACCCTTTAAGTAGGATATAGTGTCCTTCTTTATCTCCTATTACAGTCTTTGGTTTAAACTCTAATTTGTCTGATATAAGGATTGCCACCCCAGCTTTCTTTTGGTGTCCATTAGCATGGTAAATGGTTTTCCACCCCCTCACTTTCAATCTGGAGGTGTCTTTGGGTCTAAAATGAGTCTCTTGCAGACAGCATATCAATGGGCCTTGTTTTTTTATCCAGTCTGATAGCCTGTGTCTTTTGATTGGGCCATTTAACCCATTACATTCAGGGTAACTATTGAAAGATATGAATTTAGTGCCATTGTGTTGCCTGTAAGGTGACTGTTACTGTATATTGTCTGTGTTCCTTTCTGGTCTATGTTACTTTTAGGCTCTCTCTTTGCCTAGAGGACCCCTTTCAATATTTCTTGTAGGCTGGTTTGGTGTTTGCAAATTCTTTTAGTTTCTGTTTGTCCTGGAAGCTTTTTATCTCTCCTTCTATTTTCAATGACAGCCTAGCTGGATATAATATTTTTGGCTGCATATTTTTCTCATTTAGTGTTCTAAATATATTATGCCAGTCCTTTCTGGCCTGCCAGGTCTCTGTGGATAGGTCTGTTGCCAATCTAATGTTTCTACCATTGTAGGTTACAGACCTCTTGTCCCGAGCTGCTTTCAGGATTTTTTCTTTGTCTCAGAGACTCGTAAGTTTTAGTATTAGATGTCGGGGTGTTGACTTATTTTCGTTGTTTTGAGGGGGTTTCTCTGTGCCTCCTGGATTTTGATGCCTGTTTCCTTCCCCAAATGAGGGAAGTTCTCTGCTATAATTTGCTCCAATATACCTTCTGCCCCTCTCTCTCTTTCTTCTTCTTCTGGGATTCCAATTATTCTGGTATTGTTTTGTCTTATGGTATAACTTATCTCTCGAATTCTGCCCTCGTGATTGAGTAGTTGTTTATCTGTCTTTTTCTCAGCTTGTTTATTCTCCATCATTTGGTCTTCTATATTTCTAATTCTCTCTTCTGCCTCTTTTATCCTAGTGGTTAGAGCCTCCATTTTTTTTTTTTAAAGATTTTATTTATTTATTTGACAGAGACAGTGAGAGCAGGAACACAAGCAGGGAGAGTGGGAGAGGGAGAAGCAGGCTTCCCAATGAGGAGGGAGCCCAATGTGGGACTCGATCCCAGGACTCTGGGATCATGACCTGAGCCAAAGGCAGCTGCTTAACGACTGAGCCACCCAAGCGCCCTAGAGCCTCCATTTTTGATTGCACCTCATTAATAGCCTTTTTGATTTCCACTTGGTTAGATTTTAGTTCTTTTATTTCTCTATAAAGGGTTCCTCTAGTATCTTCCATGTTTTTTTCAAGCCCACCTAGTATCTTTATAATCGTCATTCTGAACTCTAGTTCTGACATCTTACTAATGTCCATATTGATTAGGTCCCTGGCAGTCTGTACTGCCTCTTGTTCTTTTTTTTTGAGGTGAGTTTTTCTGTCTTGTCATTTTGTCCAGAGGAGAACAGATGAATGAGAGAACAAAAATGCTAACAGGGTAACAATGACCCCCGAAAAATATACACTAAAGAAATCCGAAGAGACCTGAAACCAGGGGAAAAGAAAGGGAAAGAAAGAAAAAAGAAAAAAAAAAGAATATGATTAAATATGATCAGGCTGGTGAATAGATCAGTGCCACACACTAGATTTTGGGTGTATTTTGGTCTGTTAGAAGAAACTGCCTCCCAAAATTTTAAAGAAAGAAAAGCTTATATATGTACAAAAATATGGGTAAATACGATGAAGGGATAGAATATGACTGTAAGGATGAATATTATAAAAGATTTTATAAAAGGAATTGATAAGAAGTTGGTTGAAAAAAGAAAGAAGAGAAATTAAAAAAAAAAAGGGAGAGAATGTGATCAGGCAGGAGACTAGAAGAAAGCCATACACTAGAGACTTAGTGTATATTTTGGTCTGTTAGAAGAAACTGTATCCCAAAATTTTAGAGAGAACAACTTATATATATACCAAAAATAAAGTTAACTCCAATGAAGGGATAGAATATGACTCTAAAAATGAAAAATAAAAATGTTTTTTAAAAAAAGGATTGATAAGATGTTGGCTGAAAAGGAAAAAGAAAAATTTAAAAAAACAAAAAACAAAAAGAAAAAGAAAGTTAAGAAAAAAATTAACTTTGAAAGACTAAAGAACCATGGGAAAAAACCCATGAATTCTATGTGCAGTATTCCCCTAGCACTGGAGTTCTGCCATTCCCATTGATGGATAAACTTGGTCTTGGCTCTCTGTTCTTGCTGATCTTCTGGGGGAGGGGCCTGTTGCCGTGGTTCCCAAATGTCTTTGCCGGAGGTGGAATTGCTCCGCCCTTGCCAGTCCCGGCTAAGTAATCTGCTCGGGTTTGCTCTCGGGAGCTTTTGTTTCCTGCAAGCTTTCCGTACAGCTTTGGAGGAAGAGAGTGAAGATGGTGGCCTCCCAGTTTCTGCCCTGGGGAGCCGAGAACTTGGGGCCCCACTCCTCAGTGCGGCCCCAAAGAAAAGCAGTCAATCACTCCCGTCTCCCCGGTCTCCGGCCGCACTCCGTGCTCACCCAGCCTGTGAGGGAGCATTTCTATCTCTGGCACACGACCCGGTGTGGAGTCTCCAAACCCAGCAGATCCCTGCAGTGCACTCCCACACCACTCTTCATGGGGGAGGAAGGGGAGTCTCTCCGGATCTGCCACTTGTTGGGTCCCTACTGGAGGAGCAGTGGCCCGACTGTGCCGCGGATCACGGTTTATGGCAGCCCCCAGCTGAGAGCTCACTCCTCGGCTCCGTCTCTGCAGCCGGCTTCCCCACTCTGATCGATACCTGGGAGCTCTGCTGCACTCAGGCACCCCTGGTCTTTCTGTGATCCCAAGGGTCCTGAGACCACACTGTCCCAGCAAGGGTTCCAGCCCCCCCCCCTCCAATTAGCCACTGGAACGACGTCCCTCAGCGGAGCCGACTTCTAAAAGTTCTGATTTTGTGCTCCGAGGCTCTATCACTTGCCGGTAGTGGCTGACGGAGACCCCCTCCCCCGCCGTCTATCCTCCCGAATATCGCCTTGGATTCACTTCTCCGCACGTCCTACCTTCCAGAAAGTGGTCGCTTTTCTGTTCAGAGAGTTGTTGCTATTATTTTCTTTGATCTCCTGTTGAGTTCATAGGTGTTCAGAATGGTTTGATCCCTATCTAGCTGAATTCCTGGGACCAGACGAAATTTAGGTCTCCTACTCCTCCACCATCTTGCTCCTCCCCCCTCGACTTAACTTTTTGAACATACAGAATATAAGAATTGTTTTCATGTTTTTGTCTGCTAGTTCTAATATGTGTATCAGTTCTGGTTTTAATTGAGGGATTTTTCATCTATTTAAGGTTCCTATTTTCCCACGTCTTTGCATGCCTGGTGACCTTTGATTGGATGCTAGATGTTGTAAATTTTATCATGTTGAGTGCTGGATATTTTTGCCTTCTATCATTATTCTTGAGCTTTGTTCTGAGATATAGTTAGGATAGTAGGAAAACACTTTGATCCTTTGGGTCTTGTTTTTAAGATTTATTAGGTGAGAACAGAGCCATCTTTAGTCTTTGGCTAATTATTTCCCACAGCTGTGGCTAAATCCTTCTGAACAATCTATCCAATGCCCAGTGCATGTAGAGGTTTCCCATGTGGCTGAGACCCAGCTTATGTGAGTGCTCATACTGTCCCCACTAATTCTTTTGGGTGATTCTTTCCCTTGCCTCTAATAGTTTCCTTACCTAAAGACACACTAATGAGTACTGTGCTGCATTGTCAGGGGGACACACTGTAGATCTCTGGGTTTTTCTCTCCTCTTTGGTCCTCTGCCCTGTGACCTCTAGCCACCTTGGTCTCCCTGGATTCTTAGCTCCCATCTTTCCAACTCATGGAGTCTGCGAGGCTCCTCCTGTGTTTCCCCTCTCTCACCACAGCCTGGAAACTCACTCTTGCTGGGCCAAAAATAGGGCTCATCTAACTTGTTTCCTGTCTTGTGAGGGGCACTTTCCTATGTTGCCTGATGTCTGCTGTCCTGAAAACCATATATTCCATTTTACCCCCATTTTTTTTGTAGTTTCAGGTGGAAACATAAATATGGTGCCTGTTTTTCAGTCTTGGCTGAAAGTGTAAGTCCACCCAAATTTTGAATACCAGGCAGACTTCAATAATTTCCCATCTTGGAAGATTTGAAGAGATGGTGTTTTAAGAATGTCTAAATAAGAGAGATTTAGAGATGGCAATCTTATTAGAAGAAAGGACTTAAAGCTGTGTTTGCATAGTATTTTACATCATAGTGAAAAAATATACATTATATCAGAGAATGAAGGAGATTATGGGCAAGAGCTAAACCTGTTCATGGTGCTGCCATTGGGTTGGGGTCTCAATCTCTGTGCTTCCAATAAGTGCATGGGATTCTTATACAGATCTGTCCTACATCTTAACGGCAGGTTCCAACATCATATTTGAAAAGTTTTTGCTCACACAAAATTAAAATTGTACCCACCTCCTCTCAACAACTTAAACTATGGAAAGGGGAATGCCTAGTAGAATATAAAAAACATGGCAGAACCTTCTGCTCTGGAACTTTGCATAGTCTGGCTTCTTAGTTGTGGATCTGGGATGCAGTACAAAAGGGAACATAGTGTGACATACCATAGCAGTGGGATGAAGCTAACAAGCACATCCCTGCTGAAAGTATGTGGTCACATTTGCCAGATTTATTGGACTATCCATATTTCTTGTGGATATAAAGCAGCCCAGCACATGCCTTCATGAAGCCTGGGTGATTCTCCAGAGGAGAGTTGTAGGGACCATCAGAGAAAGACAGAGAGGTTATTCACCCTTGTGTGCATGAGGTTGCACTGATCTAAGAAACACCAGCCCTCCACCTGAGTTCTTATGGAGACTACGGTTTCTGGCACCTCTAAAGCAGACATCATATTTTGCGAGAACCTACACTTACCCACATGGAACTAAAGTCCTCTTTAAATTTTTAAAAGAACTTCACAAAAATGGCTGCTTTAGATGTTGCAGGAAATATAGAAATGTCTGACATGGAAGTACCTGTGATCTAGTAAGGAAATAAGTCACGTATTTATTAAAAGTAGCACAAGGGAAGGAGAGGTCAATAACAATATCAAGTGTCAACAGAAGAAATGTCAAAGGTTACAGATAAGTGATAGAGAATAATATTATTTTTAATAATAATATTTTTCAGTTTAGAAGGGTGAGCAATAACTAGCTGGGATGGCTTCAAAAGGTCTCATGGAAAAAGTGGGGCTTAAAGGCTGAGCTTGAGAGGATTTCAGTAAACAGATTTTGAATCTGTTTTTAATCTTTTTTTTTTTCCCCTGCAAGATTCATTCTTACTCATTTCCATATAACTTGCATTTTACAGGATCACCTTCCAGGGTAAAGGAAAGTTTCAAGAAAGGGAAAATGGCAACAATTATGAAATTCTGCATTTCTCACCATTGAAACTCTAACACATTACACCCTAGAGACAGCTGAATCCCAACTGCTCCTGGTTCTCAAGCTGTGGCAATCCCACAAAACTGTCTCCAGACTCTGACCTCACCAAGGCGGGGAGGGAGAGACATCTTTCATAAGGTGGGTACCGTTTCATTGAGTACGAAATAGCACGAGGAATCACCCATCATTCCGATCATTACCCGAGTCAGTGAACATGACTGATGGACAAGAGACAAAGCTGTTCTAGACTGCTGTGTATGTTCATGCAAGACTGGTAGCACCATTTTTCTGCTGTCTGTAGAAGTATCTCATAGACTGGATTCTAAGAAAACTGCTGAAGGCGGAACTGCTTGCCAATGAAGCAAAGAGAATATGCTGCTTACTCCTCTCTCCCCACCGGATATGGAAGAGCAAACATGATCTGCATATACCGAGAGGAATGCTAAATAGAGCTAGTGAAAGTGAAGACTCATGGAATTGGACAAATAAAGACAAACCCATGAAGAAGAAAAGGACAATGCTGCGTGTAAAGGTGAATTGGGGCAAGTAGGAGAAAGGTGCATGAAGCCAGTGAGGAGTGCAGGGGTGGGGGTGGGGTAGGGGGTACGGTGGGCGGGTACATTCTGAATGGAGCAGGATAGAGTCACCCCCCCACTGTATGGCTTCTAAGTAATCGGATTATGAAACCGTTTCTGGACTTGGCTCAGTTGTGTCACTCAAGATATAAAACATAATTTCAAAACATCTTAGACAAAGGTTGGCATTTTATTCCATAAAATTATCATCACCATTATAATTACTCTTCAGATTGAGATTTCAGGAAGTCTTTTTTACTTCATTTCCCACTTCCTACAACATGTCAATCTTGCAAATGGCAAGATTTCATTTGTTTTGACAGCTGACTAATATTCCATTATATATATCTATCTATCATATCTTCTTCATCCATTCTTCAGTTGGATTTGGGCTCTCCATAGTTTGGAGATGTCAAATTGAACTTTTTTCTCATCTTGCTAAGAATTTTTCATGTAACTTGTCACCACATATTATGAGTGCACGAAGAGAGCATTCAAAGATAAAATGCCAAGTCTTTGTTTTTATTATTCCTGTGCCGAATATTTTAAAACCATTTCTATGTGAAAAATATTGAGAATTAAATCCAGCAATTCCATCGTAATTTATTTTCCTTTTAGAAATAACTACCAATAAGTAAATGAAATAACATTACTGTATATCAGAACATTATTCACATCAGAAGTGGAATTATATAAATTGCATTATGAATACCAAGATGGATACACATTCCAGAGTGTGTTCATCAGGTAGAGGTAAGCATGTGAAAGCCACATAATCATAGAAATTAATATTGTTTAAATTATTGTGTATACAAATGGTTTTGGGAAAACTGAACAACCACATGCAGAAGAATGAAACTGGACCATTTTCTTACACCATACACAAAAAATAAATTCAAAATGGATGAAAGATCTTAATGTGAGACAGGAAACCATCAGAATCCTAGAGGAGAACACAGGCAGAAACTTTTGACCTCAGCTGTAAAAATTTCTTACTAGACATGTCACCACAGGCAAGGGAAACAAAAGTACAAATGAACTATTGGGGACTTCATCAAGATAAAGAGTTTCTGCACAACAAAGGAACAATCAACAAAACTAAAAGACAACCTATGGAATGGGAGAAGATATTGGCAAAGGACATATCTGATAAAGGGTTAGTATCCAAGATCTACAAAAAACTTATCAAACTCAACACCTAAAAAAACAAATAACCCAGTTAACAAATGGGCAGAAGACATGAATAGACATTTTTCCAAAGAAGACATCCGGATGGCTAACAGACACATGAAAAGATGTTCAACATCACTCATCATCAGGGAAATACCAATCAAAACCACAATGAGATACCACCTCATACCTGTCCTAATGGCTCAAATTAACAACACAAGAAAAAACAGGTGTGGCAAGGATGCAGAGAAAGGGGGATTCTCTTGCACTGCTGGTGGGAATGCAAGCTGGTGCAGCCAGTCTGGGGAATAGTATGGAGGTTCCTCAAAAAGTTAAAAATAGAACTACACTATGATCCAGCAATTGTACTACTAGGTATTTACTCAAAGGATACAAAAATACAGATTTGAATGGATACATGCACCCTGGTGTCTATAGCAGCATTATCAACAATAGCCGAACTATTGAGAGAGCCCAAATGTCCAGTGACTGATGAATGGATAAAGAAGATGTGGTATGTGTATATATACATATATATACACACCATATATATATATGTATATATGGTGTGTATATATATATATATACATGTATATATGGTATGTGTATATACATATATACATGTGTATATATATATATATATATATATATATATATATATATAAATGGAATATTACTCAGCCATCAAAAAATGAAATCTCGTCATTTGCAATGACTTGTGGATGGAGCTAGAGTGTATTATGCTAAGTGAAGTAAGTCAGTCGGAGAAAGAAAAATACTATATGATCTCACTCATATGTGGAATTTAAGAAAGAAAACAGATGAACATATGGGAAAGAAGAAAAGATAAAAAGGAGGGAGGGAAACAAGCCATAAGAGACTCTTAATGATACAGAACAAACTGAGGGTTGATGGAGGGAGGTGGGTGGGGGATGGGCTGGATGGGTGATGGAGATTAAGGAGGGCGCTTGTTATGATGAGCACTGGGTGTTGTTTGTAAGTGATGAATCACTGAATTCTACTCCAGAAACCATATTGCACTGTATATTAACTACCTAAAATTTAAATTAAAATAAATAAATAAATTTAAAAAAATATTGTGTATAACAGTCAGCTTATGGTTTATATCCTCAAAAGAAAGAGATAAATGAAAAGCACCAAGAAATTATAACCATTATTCCAAATTGAAGCCAATTCCTAAACTCAAAAATGTTTTGAAAAACTTCATGTTAACTGTGCATTCACGTATTACCAAATTAATTGACTGCCTTCTATGTGCCAGGCACTGTGACAGAAAAGAAATTATTAAATATTGCAAAATAGTCAATCTTATAGCTAATAAACAGTGGATTTCATTAAGTGTAGTGGAAAGAGCCTTGGACTGGATGTCTAAATGTGGCTCTTCCCTCATCTGGCCTAGCGACCTTTGGAAGGTTACTTAATCTCACCCTAGGTTATAGTTTCCTTATCTGTAAACTAGATTATATCTAAAATTTCTTTGGAGCTATAAATTGCCATGTTTTTATGAAAAACAATTTGTGTTTATTTTTAAGTAAGTTATGGTTGAATAAAATCTTAGGACAAGTTAGAAATATTGGTTAGGCTTTGATGCTAATGAGACCATGCTCATAATTTCCATTTTGACCTAAGTTCTACAACAGTTTCATACCAGGTGCTACTGACCAGCTTTGCAGAGTCCTGATGCAAGGTTAGGGCGTGGGTGTGATAGGTAAGTGGCAATTCAACCACAAGCCCAAGCCCTATGAAGATAGCACCGTAATCTCACCTTTGTAGACCAAAGGACAACACTGAGATTCATAGATTCCGGTTGATTTTCCATTATAGAAACTACTAGGAAATCTCTCCAGGAACTTGGCAAAAGGCAGAAAGTGGAAGTGGAACCAGGACAATTGCCCTTTTGGTGGCTGCCTTGAAAAGGTACTGACAGTTTGAGGATGGTGACATTGGGAAGCTGAAGAAACCAGGAGAAAGGACTTTCTTTATTTAAAGATGAATGGTGCGCTCCTATGTCCTGAGCAGCAGATCTTGTAGCCAGTTTGGGGTGAACTCAAGGCACAGGCACTGTGTATTATTCAAAGCCAATTTTTGTTTAGATCCCCCAACAAGAGATATTTATTCTGTGCCTTCTGTGTACTGGGCACACTTCTAGCAATGCGGATACCAGAAGTTCCTGCTTGGTGGAGCCTACAGTCTAGTAAGACAGGCAATACACATTAATGAGTAACTAAGGGAAATGACTTCAGGTGCAGAGAAGGTGATGAAAACTATGCAATCGTGTAATGGGATAGAAAGTTCAAGGGAGGAGGGAGGAAGGCAGTAATAATGAAGCTAAGGGCTCCTAAGATAAGTGACATTTGAGATGGGGCGTGAGAGGCGCGAAGAAGGCAGCCTTGCAAGGGTGTTAGGGAAATGTGTTTTAAGGGAATAGCCCAGAAAGGGGACTCTGGAATGTTCAAGGAACAGAAAGAAAGCTCGAGTGAATGGAACCCAGGGAATAAGAAGAAAAGACAACTTAAATACTTGCAGGCCATAGAAAAGACTTTCCATGTTGTTTCACTTGCATTGGGAGGCCACTGAGAGTTTTAAGCAAGGAGTAACACTATTTACATTTTTAAAAGATGACTATGGCTCCCGTGTATGTATATTGTATTGTGTAGGATTGAGAAGGGAAAAGTAAACTTTATATAGAAAAATTTCATAAAACTTTTCTTTAATAAAAAATAAAATCAGATTTAAAACATTTGCTCTATCTGCATGTGTCTCTGCATGTCACATGTCTTCAATAAAAGCTGAATAGGGTATATTTCTTATTTGACTGTCCTGTGACCCATGTTGTAAAAACAATCTCCAAGGGAAGGAGTGACAATAAGTAATGCCCAAAAGATGGCGCAGGATGGGCAGGGTTGAGGCATGTGGGAGAGAAGACTGGGAGGGAATGGATAGCCCACGGAAGGAAATCTCAGCACAAAGTAAAGATCAGTAATCAAAAATATGATTTATGGCAGGATGCAAAAAGAAGGAACTCAGATAAATAGTTAATCTTATCCTAATAAACTGTAAATGTGGAAGGATAACAGGAAATGGATTTGTATTTTCTAAAGACACTATAACGTCTTTTCTGAGTTTGCTTAACCTAACAGATCAAGATTTGGAGGGGCCAGTTATTACAGTCCAGGGAAGTAGGAGGTGCTAATAAACATCTAGGCTTCTCCTGAAGGACTAGAGCCAGTATACTAATATGTGTGTGTTTATTTTTCACTAAATACTAAATAACATATTTTCAGGAAAACGCACAGAACAAAGTAAGAACAACAACACAAAAAACTGCAAAAGAATTTTCCGATAATCTTATATGGGAAAACCAAAGAAAATGATTGTTTTTTTTTTAACACCTTGATTTATGCATTCCAGGCTTTTTCCTATGTGTGTATTTTTACAACAGGAAATTCTTATTATACATATCATTCTGTTGTCTGTCTTTATCATTTAATGTATGTACACAGAGATCACATTTTTTGCATTTTTTTTTTACAATGTCTATATTCGTTATCAAAACACTTAAATACAACATTACAATAAAAATTGGTTAGTATTTTAGAGAGAAAAACTGGTAAAATGCTGTTGTATAGACTTAGTCCAATTTTTAAATCTATAATTTTTTAGGGGGGGCAGGGGGAGAGGGAGAGGGAGAGAGAGAGAGAATCTTAAGCAGGCTCCATGCTAAGCATGGGGCCTGATGCTGGGCTCTATCTCACCACCCTGAGATCATGACCTGAGCCAAAATCAAGAGTCAGACGCTTAACTGACTGAACCACCCACATGCCCCTAAATTTATCATTTAAAAAGGAAATTAGTTTTTCCTTCAACTTAAATTTTATGTGATCATCATTTTATCCACTCATTCTATGTGTATATCTTCTATGAATTTGGCACCATGAGGTATAGTTTGGGGAATACAAAGAGATTAGAAAACATAATGAATGACCTAACCTCAATATATTATATGGGGAAAAAGGCATAAATATGTCAAGTAAGTAAAAACAACTCAAAACAGCAAATAAATAAGTATAAGACAGTGTGCAAAACACATTCTGCAGCACTTCGGAACAAAGAAAAGCCAATTCCATAAAAGTAGAGTTCGTTTCTTTAGTCAAACACATTTGCGCACCAAACATTGCACCAAATACTATGAACACAGACAAGCAAGAGATAAAATCCTGAAGCTCTAGAGCTATGCTGTCCACTAGAGTAACCACTAGCTGGGTGTAGAGCACCTGCAATGTGGCCAGTAAGCATAAAATACACCAGATTTTGGTAGTATGGACAAAATGTAAAATATGTTATTAATTTTTCTATTGAGTACATTTTTAGAACTTTGAGTGCATGGAATGATAATGTTTTGGGCATGTTGTGTTAAATAAAATATATTACTAAAATTCGTTTCACCTGTTTCTTTTTCATTTTTTAATGTGGCTACCAGAGAATTGAAAGTTACATATATGGCTCACATTATACTTCTATTTGTCAGTGCTGCTCTGGATTTTAAAAATCTGAACAAGAAAATGGCAAATTAAAGCCACACAAGACAACCTCTACAAAGTGCAGGGAGATAGGAAAGAGAACCTGAGATGGTCAAGCACTTATGATCCATCCAGCAATTTGTGAGGGGGAGGGACAAGTGTTGGCTGATGCCAATAAAGAATTGCAATTCTCATTTAAAAATCAAACATGGAAAGGAACGAGGAGATACAATGTTTTCGTGGGGAGTGATGATACTCAGCTTTAGACAAACTTGAATTGCAGGTGGTGGTGGGATATGCTAGTGGACACAGACTGGCATCATTGTGACCTTGAATCTCAGGAGAAAATTTGGATTAGTGATGAAACAGGCCTTTTCTGAAAGATGTAATGGTTGCATTATCCAAGGGTGGGGGGAGAGAAAGAAGGGAAAATGTCTGACTTGTGGAAGAACTACATTTAGAGGAGAAGAGGAGAAGACATTAAGAAGACAGAATGGGGAGAGAAGAACCAAAGCAATGGAGTGTCATTGAAGCTGAGGGAAGAGGTTGAGGGCAAGGAATGGTTCATTCTTTTTTTCTCTGCGCTTTTGTTTATATTAGTTCAGTCTTCATTCACCACACATTTAATAAACACCTGCTCTATGCCAGGTATTGTGAGACTGCTGGAGACAGCAAGAAACACTGGTGGTGAAAATAGTGCTGTGTAGAGGGAGGTCTGGCTGAGAAGGCTGTGGTGGTGGAATGGCAAATGTAGAGATTATAAGCTTTGCACAAGTGACATTTAGTCACCAAAGCCATCAGTGTATCACAGCACCAAAACAAGAACATAAATTAATTAAAGACAGCATTAAAAGATTACATAATGCCTCTATAAGGCATATAATGAAGTTAATCAAATATTTCATTATATTTCTCTTTGCCGTATAGACATAGCACAAAGCAGGTGCTCAGCCTCAGCACCGATGACAGTTGGACTAGGTGAGGCACGAGGAGGCTGTCCTATGTTTTGTAGGCTGTTTAGCATCATCCAGAGCCTCTACCCACTAGAGGCTAATAGCAATCCCCTCACCTTCCCTCCCTGAGTCTTGACATTCGAAGATGTTGCCAGATATTTCCAGATGCGCCCTGAAGGGAGGGCAAAATTGTCCATGGCTGACAACTACCAGCCTGAAGTAAAAATTCAATAATTAAATAAAACTAAGATGTTGGATATTGAAAACTAGCTAAAATCATGTTGGAGGATAAGTCCTTCAACTTTTGATAGCTTAATGAATAGAATTTAATTTCTTATTCAGGTAAGGATCCATTGGTCGTGTGGAGATGGGGAGGGGTATGTGGTCGTTGGGAGGCTGAGACTCCTTGCATCTTGTGACTCTTCCATTTTCTGCATATGACTTTCCGGATTTCCATGGATGTCAGCATTTAGCTGGCAGGCCAAGGAAGAGAGTGTGGGATCACACAGGTGGTATTTATGCACCAGGTCTGAAGAGAATATATCACTTCTCTCCTCATTCTATTAGCTAAAATAGAAGTACTTTTCCACGGTAAAGAAGACTGAAAAGTGTTGCCCCACTGTGAACCCAGAAGGAAAGGGAAATGTGCTTCTTGAACAACTAGCCAGTCACTGCCAAAAGGCCACAATTACCTTGGACCTCAAATGTCATTTTGTCCTTATTACCAGATTTGAGTGTCTACACGAGTCGAATTGATAAGATTGTTAGTTAAGTCTCCATATGTCTTATTGCCCTGTGCAGACACTGGTCGTTTGTTTTTTTTTTCTTTTTAAAGATTTTATTTATTTATTTGAAAGCGAGAGCATGAGCAGGGGGGAGGGGCAAAGCGAGAGGGAGAAGTAAGCTCCCCGAGGAGCAGGGAGCTCCACACGGGCCTCGATCCCAGGACCCTGAGATCGTGACCTGAGCCAAAGGCAGATGCTAAACCGACTGAGCCACCCAGGCGCCCCTGTATGACACTATTGCTTTAGAGTTGGCAATTTTGAGTTCGGTTGCTAAAGGAAGGCAACAAAACGAATAAGGGTTTCTCTGCTGAATGACACACACTCATTTTGCAAATAATTTTAGAAGCATTTGGGGCAAATGAACACTGCTGACCTTCAGAGAGATGCAGGATAGAATGTTAGGTGTTATGACTGAAATTACAGATCGGATGGGAATTGAACTCATAGCTAGAGTTACGTCAGGAAAGCAACATGCCTGACTGGATATACTTATTTCACATCTATAATGCTGTAGCTGAGACATGCAAACCATCCATCATTAAGAAAACGAAATAGCCTTTCATAAAATCATCTGCAATGATAACT
Source organism: Halichoerus grypus (assembly GCF_964656455.1). Classification (NCBI taxonomy): domain Eukaryota; kingdom Metazoa; phylum Chordata; class Mammalia; order Carnivora; family Phocidae; genus Halichoerus; species Halichoerus grypus. Next base: position 90,232,397 of record NC_135714.1, read on the forward strand.
CACTCAGATCCTCAAATCTATGACTTATTTGAAAAATAGAATAACAATTAGTTTGTATCAAACAGCATTAGTGCAGGACACTTCTCACGCTTATTTTTTATTCTTTCACTATTCTAATATTTGTCATCATTTAACTAATAAGCTAGGCAGTACTTGTATTACCTAGGTTACAAATCCAATTTCTCAGCACCCCAGGTGAGAGGAGTACCCTCGGGGCACTGGAGGGCACAAAGTTATGCAAGATCCACCTCAGCTCCGTGCATGATGAGAAGGCGACCTGATAGGCTTGATGATAAATAGGCATGTCTTCCATGTCGGACCTTGTAGTACATTTTTCTTAGAAACAATATTGTGATTTGTTGCCTAGGCTAGTTGCAGGATCTATACAGTCTATAATGTAAGCAAAATACAAAATTATTCATGGAGGAGTCTGGATGAACCCATAAATAGTATTAAATTCCTTTTGTTAGATTTGGAGGCAGCATGGTGTGGTAAGTAGCAGCTGGGGCTCATAATAACTAACTCATGGAATTGCCAGATGCATTAAAAAGACAGCAAATAAAAGACATCTGGCAGCAAGTATGTACCATGAAGGTTGGTTCTGTGTCATTCCATTTTCTTCTTTGCTTCCACCTGAATGCAATTACTTTTCTTTACATTTGTTTCTAGAGTATTCTGAAGTGCAAATAAAACGACCTCTGGAAAATGAAATAAAAATGTATCCCCCTCACAGGACAGGTCTGTTCAGAAGAAAATCAAGTTAAATACTCAGAGCAGCAGTGATAAGAAATGAGCATAAACTATCAGAATGTAGCTGAATAATCTTTACAAGTGTGTGAAGCTAGAAGGCACTTTACCTTGGATATGATCTTAGGTCTTTATAAAAATGTTAACAGCAATTGACACAGCATTTTTCTTCTATGTATGGGCTCTTTCTTCTTTTGAGTCACTGCAGTGTCCCAGCAAGATAAATCCTACAATGAGGGGGAGGCCAGGGTGGGACAGGCATGGCTAGCTGACCACCAAAGACAGGTCCCCCTCTCCTGAAGGGTAGAGCTGTTGCTGCCTGCCTGTCCCAGCCTCTTTGCTTTTAAGAGGAGTCATGTGACATGCGACTAGTTCTGGCCAATGGTTGTGAGTGAAAGCAAGGCTTAAGACAAAAGCACACTAAAAATGTGAGAAGCCAAGAAAAGAGAACACCAACTGTAGAAACAACATTCCTGCTACTCAAATGGATGACTTTGATCCTTTTAATGAAGTTAAAGCCTTTACTCCCAAAGAAAACAACAGTTAAAGACAACTTTATTTGTTAAAATTAATGTGGCAATAAAAAAACTTTCAAACCAAACAGCCAGTGTTAATAAATAAAAATTAGAAAATTACAGTTATTTCCTCTGAAAGAAATAATATTCCTGAAGATGAAGAATGGATCTATTAGAATTTTTGTGGGAGACATACTCTGAAATCATCATTACTAGTATAATTCACTCAGACCTTTAAAAGAATATCAGGTGAGTTATTTTCCCTACACCACTGTTATTTTTGCAGACTTCTGCAGATAGGAGAGACAAGATAGAGAGAGAGAGAGAGAGAGAGAAAATATTGCCAAGAATTTTGACATTACAAAGACTAAAAGAAAATGTTGAGTGAATTCAGCACATTAGGAAGTTTTAAAACTCAGAATCTAGAGCTATTGTTTAACGCACTGAGAAAATTTATAAAGATAATTTTGAAATTCTGAGAGCAACAGACATCTGGGCTATATTACCACTATTATTTTTCTCCTGTTGTTTCTCTATCCTGCCACAGTTTCCCAGTGTATTAGTGACATTAGGGAACCCAATAGGAAAGCAGTTTAAAATTACAGAAATAATAAATCCTTTTGTTTTATTTTCTTTGCTTTTCTGAATATTTTCAAAACCTCTACATTCTAAGAACAAAGGGTTTGCATACATGCCTTTAAGAGTATTTACTAACTTTTTTTTAATATCCACATTTTAAAGTTTATCCTAGAATTCCTTGTCCAGTAAATTTTTGTTAAGAATTAAGTATTTATTGAGTCAATATATATCTGTTGAACGATTGAAAAAATGAATGACTGAAGAGTGGCCCAGACATTTTTTGAGAGGTAGGTAAAGTGAACTACTGATTTTTTCCGGGGTGATCCAAATGGATAACAGAAATATGATTGTTGGGGTGCCTGGGTGGCTCAGTCAGTTGAGCTCCTGACTCTTGATTTCAGCTCAGGTCATGATCTCAGGGTCCTGGGATTGAGTCCGCAGTCGGGCTCCATGCTCAGTGGGGAGTCTGCTTGAGGATTCTCTCCCTTTCCCTCTGCCCCTCCCCCCATCTCTCAAATAAATAAATAAATAAATCTTAAAAAAAAAGAAACATGATTGTTGCTTGTGACTTATGAAACCCTGGTGCACGTGGGTAATATGGGTGGGGGACATCATGAACACAATCTGTGTACCCCAGAAAACCCTGCAGAAGGACTCTCAAGTCAGTCTAGAAACAATAAAGAATAGAGAAGACATAAACCGATCGTTTCATTGATTTTTATTTTTTGTTGAATTACATTTAGATATGTTTTGGAGGTTTCTTCTCATCATCTTCTTTGAAAATCCTTCCTCTTTTCCTCTTGACCCTCTTTCTCACTCTACTCTTCCTCATCTTCCTTGCTGTGTAGTTGTCCACATTGTGCCAGTCGTTGGACAAATTCATTATTACCAACCAACAGAAGTTAGATGTGGCATGCTAAACATTTTCTGTCCTGATATCTGCAGATATTTTCAGCTCCTGGAAAAAGTTAGTTGAGTTCACTTAATCTTAAAACCAGTTGGACCCTTTAAAACATTTGCTGAGTTCAAATAAAAGATGAAGAATAGGAAATAAGACATAATTGACCAAGATCACACTGAACATTGCCAGTATGGATTTAGACTTCCTGGTCTACCAAGTCAGATGCAATGGCACTCTCCTTTTCCAATTCTAACTAAACCTTTAAAGTTCAGAAATACCTGGATTGACCATTGGGTTTATCAAATTGACATGCTTGATAAAGGTGACCCTGTAGCAAGGTGAAGACAAACGGGTTCCCATCTTCCTTGTTCCCTATATTAAACAGCCTGGTTTGCAGATTCTGCTTCTTCTATTATGACTATAGCTTGCCATTATTGTTTGTTATTTTGCTGAACCATGGAGTTCAGCTCTGATCAACTAATAGGAGTAAAGAGTCAGTCAAATAGTCACACTATTATATTAATTACTGACAACATTTTTGGAGATGTTCCTAGTTCGCAGGTGAGCTGGCAGCACCCCACGTCCATAGAAGGCCCAGTAGCCTCTGGGGTAAATGTCATTCCTGGGACCTAACAGAAAAGCTTTAAACTTTAAGCTCCAAGTGAAAAAGGGAGGTCCACATTGTGTATTCAGTATTACAGTGGGTCTCTTGCATCAATCTACCTGCTGTGGGAAGGAATTAGCCAAGAAGTCCCTTACCTCCTCAAGATCAGATATGATTTCCAGGTCCTCATCTCCAGGAAACTTCTTTCCAGTGACTCTTGAAATTTGAACTGAGTTTGTTTTATCTCAACATTTCTGTTATATTATTCCCATTCTGGATTCTTGGTGCTCTTTTCCCTCCTTTCTATTTATCCACTCATTTGTTTATTCAATAAGCAATCAATGAACATTTATGCCCTATATGGAACAGATATTGGACTTTGTTCCTCAGGTACAAAATGATAACACACATTATCAAAAGTTGTGGGCAGGCGGAATGTGGTCTAGGATCTATGATGAATGGCTTTGCATTCACTCCACGGGCTTGAACTGACTAAGTGGAAACTGACCAGAGGTAGTCTTTTCAAGTTACTTATATCTAATGTAGATTTTTCAACACAGGATTAGCCAATATAAACTGTTTAATCTAGGTGAGTGCCTATGATGGTTCATTGGTCTCCTTCTAGGAATAGATTCTCTCTCTCTCTCTGTCCTCCATCAGTGACTGCCTTGACCTTTGCTGTGGATTAGATTTGGCTTTCAAGATCAAGAGCCTCCTGCCACGGACTCAATATTTCAGTGTCAATGAGAGGAAGGACAGCAAGTACACTGTCATGGAGTGTAGTGTCATCACATTATGAAAGCTAGGGGCTTTGTATTTAGTGAACCCTAATATGTTGATCCTAGATGTGTTTAGTGCATACACTGGCTCTGCTACACCCACTTATCTGGCTGGCTGATTTACCGCTACAACATCAGGCGAACCCTAACATACTGATCCTGATAAGATGTAGTGCCCTTCACTGGGTGTAGGCAGTCCTTATGGGGTGGGACTAAGATGCTGTGGTTAGAACTGGGACTTAGACTCAAAATTTACACAGATGTGTGCATGTGTGTATACACATACACTACATAAGGTATTTTATTTCTATCAAAAATATTACATTTAAATAATGAATCCCTTATGGTGGAATTTTTGGCAGAAGAGGGGAGATATTTTATGGCAGTTGACCATTCTTAATCCCCCTTGAGTGCACTCTACCCCAAAGGTCTCTTAGCTACTTTGTTCAGTCTAGCCACAAGCATAGGGATTTGTGGTAACATTGCTGTCTTTCTAGATGTGGTTGAATTTAAGACTTTCAGGTGTGTTTGTCTCAGCTGAGATTTTTTTAGAAATGCTTCCAGTTTAACACAATTTTATGTACATTCTTCCAAATATTTTTCATTTTAGTCAGTATGTTGAGATAAATATGATCCACATTTTCCCTTTCATTTAGTGAAATGTCAGGAGATCTTTCCAATAAAAAAGGGGCTTTCTTGAGGGCTCAAACTCAGGAATTTGATTTGCCAAAATTAAATATGTTATGATTTAAAAAGTCTAAGATTGCTTCAGAATGTGAAATTAACAAATACAAGATGAACCTATCATCGAGAAAAGTATATCCCACCTCCCTTCAATTCTATTTTTCTTACTACTATTTTCTGAGAGAACAATGGAAATGTACAGAGCAAAATGGACTCTTTTGCTTTTAAAATCTTTACCCCCCACCCCGTTTGTTTAGTTGGTAATTTGGAACACTTTAAAGTAGCATTTCTGAGTGTTCCATGGAACCAAGTCCCATGAAAGTTATGTCATCAAAAATGTTCTCTCATCAACTCAATGTAGAAATTATTCAAGAGTCTATCTTCTTCTGGAGATTCACAATATATGTTACCATCTGGAGGCTCTGAAAGAATGGATGGTAGTAAAAGAACATTCTTAATTTTAGCTAACCCAGCATTGCCTGCTCTGCAAGTATATCTACTAATACTTTGTACTTTGGGAAATATTGACGAAGTTTTTCATAACAACTTAACCCTTCAATATTTCTCCTCTGCAGAGAATGGAGGCGGTGTTGTTAGATATATGGACTTTGGACTCAGACAACTTGGATACAAACTCCAATTCTGCTATTTGCTGATTGTGTGACCTTGTTCAAGTGCCTTAACCTCTGTAAATGTCAGTCTTCCCATCTCTAAGATGGGCATCCAAATAGTACCAACCTTGTAGAGTTGTTGGGAAGACTCAAGTAATAACTTCTATAATGTACTTAGCATAGTGCCTGGCACATAGAAAGCTCTCAGATTTCTGATAATTATGATTGAATCGTTACTGTTAGAGATGGCTTGGGGGTCTACACCTCAGCTCCTCATAAACATTCAGGTCGCTGCTGTGATTTCCATCTTGCCCTTGTCATTCAGAGGCAACCGATTTACACAGATAATGGATCTCCCAACAGGCCAGCTTTCACATCTGGAATCTGCTGCAAACATGATCTACACATCCAAGTCTAAGGAAGCCATTCTCACTGGGAGGCCAGCTGCAGAGATGAGTTTAGCTACCCCAGGTTAGTTATCTAACCTAACGAGTTTATCTTCCTTGTCGTTCTGTCCTTTCAATCCTTTCCGTTTCTGCCTCTTTTTTGGTCTTTTTATGCTCTTCAGCTCCAGGACCTCTTTGGCTCATTTCACGTTCTCTCCTTCTCCCATCCAGCATTTACCAAACGGATTCAGAGTCACTTGGCTGTGCTTTGCTAGTCCAGCAATTCAACAATTATTTACTGAGTACCTAAGTGGTCCTTGAATTTATGTATCCCTTTGCACATCCCAGTCCAGGGTTTGACTTTGGTAAAGGCAGAGTCTGAGTGTTTATGTAAAAGGGGAGGGGGGGAACCGAAAAGAAAACACTTAGCTTCTTTGGCGAGCTACCGGATGAAACAGCTGAAATCCAAGAAGCCCTGTGGTGAGGAGAGAGAGATTGCGAGCACAACAGGAAGAAGCCGTAGCCCCAGTGGCAAAGGTTGAGTTTTCCTATGGCAAGCACACTTCTCTCCCGGAACGAACGCTCTCTGCCCGAAAGCTGCTGACAGGACTTTGGCAAAGTCTCATCCTCCCGCTCTCTGATAAGCTAAGCCCCATTTTATATTTAACTCACTGCGGAGCAGGAGGGGCGGAGTGGTATAAGGGGAGTAGTTTATAAGGGGAGCAGTGGCAGTGTTCTCGTCAGTCCTCTTCCTCCAGCTCAGCCTCCCCTCTGGAGCCCTTCTCCCACCCCCTCCTTTCCGCGTCCAGCCCTGAGCGGCTGGTGGGGAACGCGAGCGGAGAGGAGACACGCAGAGAGCCAGAGAGGGGTGTGCGCAAAAGGGAAACAGGCTGCCAAGCCAGGGAATTCCTTCCAATTTGAAAAGGAAGTCGGCTGACGTGAGTTGGTGAATTAGTTGAATTTACCATCCTTTTATGTGTAATATTTGCCTTTGGAAACAAAAATGAACTTTGCGGAGGGAGAGGACGCTAAGAGGTACTGCATTAAAACGAAACATGTGGCCATCATCTGTGCGGTGGTGGTGGGGGTAGGATTGATAGTAGGACTTTCCGTGGGCTTGACCAGGTCCAGCAGCCCCACCGGGGACGCCGGGCAGGGCCCAGCTCCGGTCCCTTCCCAAGTCCCTTCCACTGAGAGCCCTCCGGAGGACCAGGGGGTCTGCCCTGCCAGCGAAGACGAAAGTGGAGACTGGAAAAACTTCAGGCTGCCAGACTTCATCAACCCAGTGCACTATGACTTGGAGGTGAAGCCCCTGCTGGAGGAGGACACGTACACAGGGAGCGTGACCATCTCCATCAACGTGAGCGCGCCCACCCGGTACCTGTGGCTGCACCTGCGGGAGACCAGGATCACCCAGCTCCCCGAGCTGAAGAGGTCCTCCGGGGAGCAGGTGCAAGTCAGGCGGTGCTTCGAGTACAAAAAGCAGGAGTATGTGGTGATGGAGGCGGAAGAAGAGCTTACACCCAGCAGTGGCGACGGTGCCTACCTCCTGACCATGAAGTTCGCCGGCCGGCTGAACGGCTCGCTCGTGGGATTTTACAGAACGACGTACAAGGAGAATGGGCAAATCAAGTAAATATTCATTTTTGCTTTATTTACCCTCAGCTCACATATTTGCTTTCCACTTCTTTCCTTTTCCTTTTCACTTTCCCCCTTTTAATTGTTTTGTTGGTCTGTTACCTAAACTTGGTTTCGATTCTGCCTGTTCACCTGGGAAACAAAAACTCTTGCCCTGTGGTATTTTCCAAGCCTATCAGAAAACTTGAAAGTACAGAGTGAGCTTCCTGGAGTCCAAAGAATCAGTGTAAGTCTCTAATTTCATCAGGAAAAATCATAAGGTACTACATCCTGTCCGAATGCAGAAACTGCTTACAGAAACTACCTCCAGATTTTTTAAAAAATACATGTGTTTGGTAAATTTCATGGCCATGGTTTTGGGCTATATGACAATGATTTAAAAGTGAACTTTTAAATATATATTACACTAAATTTAAGTGGAAGTCAATAAATGTTAATCATAATTTTGAGTGTTTTATTGGAGAAGAGATGTTGAAAGGGTATGTAAAATCCACAGAATTGTCTTTGCGTCTTTATCTAGGAAGGAAGGCAGGAGTCTGTCTGTCTTTATCTTGTATGGCCAGAACTATGTTTCACACTTAAGCTTTTAATAAACACTCATTGAGTTCACACATTAGTGGCGGCATATGGATAACTCTTTGGGCTTACTGTCCATCACTCAATATGCAATGGTTTTTTGCAACATAAATGATATATTAAGTGATTAAGAATATAAAGATATATCAAGAAATTAATATATGGGGGCGCCTGGGTGGCTCAGTCGTTAAGCGTCTGCCTTCGGCTCAGGTCATGATCCCAGGGTCCTGGGATCGAGCCCCGCATGGGGCTCCCTGTTCACCGGGAAGCCTGCTTCTCCCTCTCCCACTCCCCCAGCTTGTGTTCCCTCTCTCGCTGTCTCTCTCTCTCTGTCAAATAAATAAATAAAATCTTTAAAAAAAAAAGAAATTAATATATGTATTTTTGCATTTCTGAGTTTAGCAAAGATGGTTACTTGCCTTGACAATCAATCAGATGCTATTACTAGAACTATGTTAAGGGCATAAACTCTCTCAATGAATTAAAAAAAAAACTTCACTCTGTGGGTGTGGGCCTTGCATCAGGAAGGAAGGCTATACTGAGGTTATCAGTGAACTTGAAACTGCTTTGACTTTTGCTTTTGTGGATTCTTGACAGGCAAATCATTAGGAAACCTTAGTGTCACAGTTCAGAAATATGAGTCTGGGGCCAGCCCACTGAATATCCCTTCCCTGTGTTGTTTTAAGCATCTTACAGAGCAAAGTAAAGCTTTTGGTCAAAATTCTTCCTATTGTTTGTCAGAGAGACCCAGGGACTAAAATGAAATGTTTAAGTATCCCTATATTACTGTGGGATACACTAATAAATCGAATAGAAATGATAGTTTGAAAAAAATATTTGAAGGGAACATGCTCATATACTGTATCTTCATATCACTGGCAATAAAACAAGCTTCTTTATTGTTGACATGTATTTTTTCTGTTTATAAAAATTAAAAATAATGAAAGCATGGAAAATTATAAAGAAGGAAAATCAGAAGAAACTATAAAGAGAAACTTCACATCCAGTGGTAACTTTGGTTACATGTTAATGAATATTTTTTTAGGCAATCAAATTGTAATTATATAATGTCTATGTATCTATCTATATACCTTTTGACTTCATGTAAGCATTTCCTCTCATTCTTCCATATTTTCAAGAATCTGATTTTAAAAGGCTGTGCATGAATGCACTGTTATGTTTTTAAGACCTGTTTCCTAATACTGGATATTTAAATTGCTTTCAGTATTTATCACAATAAAAGCGTCAGAAAAGAACATAGTTGTAATAAACCTTTAGGAATATATCTGTTTATTTCCTTATGTTAGGATATATTCAATAAAGTAGAATTGCTGGGTCAAAGAGTACAAATATATCAAGAAACTTGTCACATTTATTTTGTTTACTTCATAAATAACACACATTCACTCCAGAAAACTTGGAAAATAGAGGAAATTTTATCAGTGAAGTATAGCCATTATTAGTATTTAGGCAGATATTCTTCCAGGATTTTTTCTGAATACAGATAAAGATGGCATTATGTTGTACGTTGTATTGTGTAACCTGTTTTTAGAATGTATCAAAACTTTGAGATGGGTTGGTAGATGACTTAATGGATACATGATAGTCTATTATATGAATATAATGTACTTTATTCCACTTTTCCATTAAATTTGGGCATTTAAGTTTCTCCTACTTTTTTACCTTTTTTATAAACACCTATAAAAATATAATATAATATAAAAAATTCCTAATAAAAATATGTATAACATACATAACATTTTATAATAATTCTATGGGAAATTTCGTAGGAAGCTGGCCCAAACTGTATATGTACGGATGCATGCATTTGTGTGTATGTATACACACATGTACGTATATATAACATATGCATGCGCCTGTGTGTCTCTCCAAACTGACTTTCAAAAATACATCTCAAATTACATTTCTACAAACAATGAGTAAAAGTGCCTATTTCTCTGAGCTTCACTAAGGATTAAATGAGTTTTTAAAGTGTTCCCAGTTTGGGAAGGAAAGGCATAATATTTGGAAGGATATCCACCTTCAAGAGATTCTAAAAATTCACTAGTTGAATTGAAAACAAGTCAAAACTTTCAAGTGATTATTGCTAAGACTTTAAAATTGTTTCTTGGGTTGAGAAAACAGTAGAAACTTCGTCTGAGTAAAGCCACCAAAATATTATAAAAACTCTATACACTACAGGAAGGCCAAAAAATATGGAACAAGATTCCATTAGTAAATTTCTTTATGGACTCTATAAGATTACAGAAGCATTATATACTAAAATATATATTATTCATTTGACTCTGGATTATCTTACTGTACCAATAAATTTTACCATAAAGTATATACTTGAGAGCTCATATGCTGAAACTTGGCTGTCGTAATGGTTGGCCAGCAAGACTGGTGAGAGAGGCGGGCCCAGGTGGGTTCTCACGGAGGACTGGTAATGCTGAGCTCGTCTGCTCCCCGTGGTAGCGGTTGAGGCTCTCACGTTACCCAGGATGCTGCTAGTTCAGCCCTGTATACGTGCTTTTGGAACAGTTCTGCACATACTCAGTAACCTCATTTAGGTTAAATGGAACACTTTTTGTTTTTCTTGTTATGAAATATTTCAAGCATAGAAGGAGAGTCCATTGTTCTTGTGTTTGTTTGTTTTTTTTTCAAGCCTGTAAGTAAAGTAACATTTTGACAATGCAGGCCTATGGAAGGTTCTCATCCACAGCGCCCACATAAGGATGCAGGAGTGAGTTCGCTGGGAGCAGCACTATTCTTTCATATTATACAGTGAGCTGTGTAATATTTGATGCTGTTACAATTTAAAATGCCATCATAGCAATATATTTTTAAGCATCAGTCAAATTATATTTTCTGACTCTTTTGTCGTATTGTAAAATTTAACTCCAGGACTGAGTATTAGCAGTTGCATATTATTATTGGGATATTATCATTGCAACCACAGTGCAGACTAAATATGAGTGTGCTCAATAGTAGTAAATCAAGTAAAATTACTTGATTTCTGCAAATACAACCAGGACTTGAACTCGAACTTCACAGAGAAGAGTCAACTCTCTGGGCTTCTTTCCCTCAAAGTTCAGAGGCAAGAGGAGAGTTGGAGAAGAAGGTAGAGCCAGTTTAGAGCTCCCTGGCAATGATAGCCATAGCATCTTGCTGGGGGCAGAGTTGTAGTGAGGCTTAGGAGAAGAAAGTTTGAGTTTAGAGGTCGCTTTTCCTACTCAGATCTGTTCCTTATGATCAGAAGAAGCCACTTTTAAAAGGATTGAAAGCTTTGGAGTGTTTTTCTGCACACACCACCAATACCCTCCACACTCTTACCATGTTACGTAGCATTTCCAGTTGCTCTCTTCCCAAGCAGAGTTCCCCTCTACTCACATCTCCAAAGTGTATACTATTTTCTTCTCTCCAACGGCCAGCATTTCCTTCTTAGCGTTTGAACTACCTTTACACAGCATTTTCCAACTTGCTGTTCCACAGAGTTCCAGTTGCATAGGATATTAATAGCCATTATCAGAAAAAAAGCAGGGGAGGGATTCTGTGGCCAAATTAGTTTGGACAATAATACTAAATACAAAAATGATGTATTTCTTCTTCTTCTTTTTTTTAAGTCTCTTCTGAGAGACTTTTATATAATAACATCCACTATGAACCTCTAGAGACTGCCATGAATCTCTGGAGTATGCAGTTTCCCAACGGTATGAGACCGTGGAATCTTCCGCAGCTGGGAGTTGGGCTGTCCCTCTCTTGTTCACTAGCTAGCACAGTGAGTACTTAAATATTGCTGAATGGATATATAGAAACATTTTCACATAGGCTCTCCCATGACCAATGTCCTCTGGCACATGCTGGGATGTGCTGCAGAGCCCCAGCCCTTTTCCCATTAAGGAGTCCACTTTCCACCAATAACATCTCTATCTTCCCACTCAGTCAGGATGGACATTTTTCCTTGGTTCCTTTTCTCCCCATCTCATTGAATGGAAGAGGAATTGATAAAAACTTTTTTTTTTTTTTTTTTGACTTGGGAATGCAGTCTTCATATTTTAAGGACTGAGAATCTTTGGCATTAACAGGAATTACAAGAATTTACAAGAGGGACAGATGGTTTCTAGTTTGGGTTTTCTTGGTGTTTACAGCATTGCTAGGATTGAAGCTGAATTCTGATATAATGGTGGGATTGCAAAAGGCAAAGGCAAGTAAGAATCTAAAAGCAGGTAAAAAGGAAAGGCACTAAGTCAGAAAAACAGAGTGAAGATGAGAAATTAGTTTGTAGGAGAGGTTTATATGAAGAGGCTAGCTAGAGATAACTCTGGAAAGCCTGTCAGGGAAAAGAAAGAAAGGATAGCTAATGGCAGGCATGTAGGAAATATTAACTCGTGACTATTTAGGTGGTTGGTGAAGGAAAGAGATAAATCCATGTGTGGGTATTTGGGAGATATTGCAGTGATCCCAGAAAGAGAAGATGGGGATCAGATAGGACAGTGATTCCAGGACAGACAGAAGAGGACATGATGGAGAAAATAGGAGGTAACATGGTCAGGATTTGCAGACTGACTATAGGAAAGGGGTGAGTTAGTTATGGATAGAGAATGCCCCAGTTATCAGATCTGATAGCTCACACATTTACCTGATACTGGAAATAGAAGAGAAGAACCAGGTTTAGGAGGGAAGAACGTCATGAGTTTGTTGTCAGATGCCTGTCAGGCATCCAGGAGGACATGTCCAGTAGGCATTTGGATAAATAAGTCTGAAGCACAAGGTTAGGTCTTCTGAGAAAGATTAGGAGTTAAGTGGAAACATGGCAGGAGAGAAACCAGTGAGATGACCTTAGTTAAGTCTGTGTGTGGTAAATTCTCACATGCAGGGATATGTATACTCATTTGTGCATTTGGTCTTGAAATTTTAGTTGTATGTCAGTTTATTCATTATATTCTCAGACTGATATGTTATCAGTGTACCCATTATCAATAAAGAATAGACTTTTTTTTTTTTTTGGCCTTGTTACTTGTTGCAGGAGGCCTGGTGATTTCTTTTATTTTGCAAGCAAGGAAACAACAGGAAACTTTACTTGACCTTGAATGGCTTCTACATAGAAAAAAAGCAACTGGAAAATAAATTTAAATAATTAACTCGTTCATTCAAACCACCATAAAAATATGCTGGAGTCTGGGGGCGCCTGGGTGGCTCAGTTGGTTAAACGACTGACTCTTGATTTGGGCTCAGGTCATGATCTCAGGGTCCTGGGATCAAGCCCCGCAGTGCGTTGGGCTCCCTGCTCAGTGGGAAGCCTGCTTCTCCCTCTGCCTCTGTCCCTCCCCCGTGCTCACACACACATGCTTTCTCTGTCTCTCTCAAATCCTTAAAAAAATACGTTGGAGTCTGAATAATCTAGATGGGTTGTCTTGCACTAATCAGCTCCCCTACTTAATTCTGGAACCCTTTACTTAGTCTGCATAGACTCTTAGCAACTGTGGCTGCCTCCCCTGCATCAGATGGTCTTTGTTTAAGGTTTTCACCCTGACCTTGCCCTTTATTTAAGTGGTTTAAGTTACTAAATTGCTGAACATAACCCAAGAGTCTTCTTTGGAAACAGTGTGCCAGATGATTTATGAGGTAATCAAGTAATTCTTTTTAAAGTTGATTCAGAGTGAACTGGTCTGTGACTTGCATCCTCACCCCCTCTTTCTCCAACTTTCTCTAAAGTCACCTTGAACTGATGTACAAGGATTTCTTCCCTTTTGTAAATTAATAAGCTACACAGGATTGTATTTTTAATGTGCCGGGTCTAGTAAGTGACTTATTAACATGACATAGAGAGGCCCCTATGGAAAAACGGTTTAGCTCAGCACATTTGCCTGGGATTATAATTATTCAGGACATGCTCAGGAGTCACTCCTGAACGTACTGTGCTCTCAGCCAGGTTTTTTCCCATTGATTTACAGCACAACGCATCTGATTCTAAAAGGAAGTTTCAATCACCAAGTAAAACCTCCCCAAAGAAATTATGATCTAAAGTTGTTTTGCATCTTATATACCTTGTTTTAAAATTTGCAAATATGGGGCGCCTGCGTGGTTCAGTCATTAAGCATCTGCCTTCGGCTCAGGTCATGACGGATTGAGCCCTGCATCGGGCTCCCTGCTCGGCGGGGAGCCTGCTTCTCCCTCTCACTCCCCTTGCTTGTGTTCCCTCTCTCGCTGTGTCTCTCTCTGTCAAATAAATAAATAAAATCTTTTAAAAAATAAAATAAAATTTGCAAATATTTGGAAAACTTCAGTAACTTTGGATGGAATTTAGCATATAAAAGTAGGGGCTTTTGAGTTCTACAGGAGTTCATGAGAAAAAAATCACAAGTTACTATTGAAAAATATCGTTATATTGCCTATAGTATTTATACACTGAGTACTTTTGTTCCAGCATAGATACTCCTGTTTAATGGATGAATTTTGAAGTCTGTTCATTGTGGAAAATGCATTCACAGAAAGCATAGTTAGCCTTCTGGAGTTAAAGAAAATAGATGAGGTGTATCCTAATCCTATCATGTAAATGTGAAGGGAATTTCAAATATATTACTCGGTGTGATCTACCCCTTCTCACCCCCACATAACCCTGTGAAAAGTCCAGATGTACTTTGGTAACTGGGTTTGATAGATCAGGACTCTAAGAATCAGTATGTTTTGTGACTGGCACAAGATCACACTTCATTTTTTTTTTTTTTTTTTTTTTAAGATCACACTTTAAAGGGCTGAAGTAGGCTTGGAATCTTGGAATTTTTACTCTTAGAAGAGGGTATTCCCCGGCATGCCTGGGTGGCTCATTCGGTTAAGCATCCGACTCTTGATTTCGGCTCAGGTCATGATCTCAGCTCAGGTCATGATCTTGGCTCAGGTCATGATCTCGGGGGTCCCAGGATGGAGCCCCGCATTAGGCTCCCTGCTTAGTGGGGAATCTGTTTCTGCCTCTGCCTCTTCACCACCCCCTCGTGCACTCTCTCTCAGATAAATGAATAAAATCTTAAAAAAAAAGAAAAAAGAAGAAGGTTTTCCCCCCTGAAATCATATTGGCTCTGTACTCTTAAAAAAGAAAACAATACGTATTTGGTAGCCATTCTGGTTGTTGAATGCAACTTTACCTACATCACTTTACTTACATCAATCACTATAATTGAGCTGGACTTGATGTGATTAGCGTTCACTGACAGGACACTGAGATGGACCAAATGCATGACACACAGACGCCACCAACACCGTTCTGCTCCATTTCCAAAGGCAGGTTCCGAGATACTCTAATTTAGGGAGGCAACTTTTGTGTATAATCAAGCACAACCTCTTTTAAAGAGTGAAGGTGAGGAAGGACTGAAAGTTCTCTATGTTGGGTACTTGAGGGTATGAACTTTAGCACAGAGCAGAGACTGAAACAGAGCATTTGGAAACTTACCAATGGCTATTGCTTTGAAAAGTGGAATCCCACTCCCTCCTCACCCTGACCCCCTACCCTCTCTCTCCCTCTCTCATGCGTGAGCAAGCACACACACACACACACACACACACACACACACATACACACACACACACACTCCTAGTCCCAAATTAGTTAGCTGGTTTATTTCTGAGGTGTGACTAAGCTGAAACATTCTTGCAGAGAGTGATTTTTCCCTTTCTTCTGCCTCTGGAAGAAATCAGAAGCCAGAAGAATTCAGAAGAAAAGGCAGCTGACTAAACATGGGGCTGGAGCTTGGTGGAGCTTATTGTAAAACCTTAGTACCCTGGGAAAGTGTGTGGGTTTCTTTATATCCTGATGTGTTTGCAATTCTCTCCAGTCTGCACACTGTTAGAAACTTCAACTAAGCTGCTACCCTCACAAAAACTAATCAGTAACGACTCTATGGAAGAATAAATTCTGGAGGCTTTTTGGATAAGTTACCTTGACAGAATTTCAAACTTACAGAAAAATTACAAAAATAGTACAAAGAACTCCTAGAAACATTTTACTCAGATTCACCAATTGTTAAGATTTTGTCCTATTTCCCCTCCAACCCCATGCCTCTGTCTCTGTCTCTCTCTCCATTTACAGTATTTGACACATTATTTCCCTTTACATCTTTATATTCAGTGTATGTTTCTTAAGTACAGGGACATTCCCCACCGTTAGCCCAGTGCAGTTATCAAAATCAGAAAATTTAACATTGATACCATACAATTATCTAATCCACAGTCATAATCAAATTTCATCAATTAACCCAAAAATGCCCTTCTGAGCTATTTTTTCTCAGTCCAGGATCCAGTCTGGATTCATGCATTGCATATGCCTTTTTTAGATTCCTTCATACTGGAACGGTCCCTTAGCCTTTCTCTGTCTTTCATAACCTTGATATTTTTGAAGAGTACAGGCCACTTATTTTGAGAAGGTTCCTCAATTTCAGTTTATCTGACTCTCCTCATGATTTAAAAAGGCAAGTCAAGCAGTTTTTGTCAGCAATTTCACAGAAGCGGTGCCGTGTCCCTCTCAGGAAATCCTATCAGGAGACAGATTACCTTTGTTTGTCCGGTGATTAGCGATGCTGTCCTTGATCACTTGCTTAAGGTGGTGCCCAACAGTTTCCCCACTGTAAAGTTACAGTTTTTCTCTTTGTATGTAATTTTCAGAGAGATTCTTTGAAACCACTCAGATACCCCTTTCTTCAAACTGTCGCCCTCTTGTTTTGGTATCCACTGATGATTTTTCTAAAGCCATCATTCCTCCTAAAATCATTAATAGGAAATCTACTGTAAAAAACCCCAGCTTCCCCTACCCCCCCATATATATATCAGAATAAGGATTCGTGGATTCTTATTTTAGTCAATGGGTTATAATTTCATTATTTACTTTGACATTATAATTCCCCCAGATTTGACCAGTGGTAGTCCACTCAAGTGGGCTTCTGTGTCCTTTGACTTGTTTCCATGATCCTTTGAGAACTTCCTTACTTTGGGGCAAAGCAAGATGTTCCAGGATCATCTTGGACTTTTCCTGACTCCTCACTGGAATTGGCCATTTCTCTAAGGAGTCTGGTTCCTTTGAGTGGAGAGTGGTATTTAGAAATCATCATCTGGGAACTAGCTGTGCTCATTTGCTCCAAGCTTGTCAGTGCTCCTAGTTCTGCTCGGCAGACAGAATTCAGAAATATATGTCTCAGTTTGGATTTTTATAGCCATCTACTTATATCTACACAAAAAATCATTGAATTTATACCAAACCCGCAATTACAATTCAATATCAAGGATACATTCTAGTCTTTCCCCTTTACAGATTTGTAACTCTCTTCCCCAACAGTGAGAAGCCTGCCTTCCATTATCCTCATTTTTTTTTTTTCATTTGCTGAAGCCTAGAATACAGAAAAGGTTGTTTCTGAATTGCTAACTATACTACCACAAAATACAACTTATTTGCTAGAACTTACTGCTCATTTACAATTATTTTTCAGTAAAATTTATGTATATTTGTTTGTTTAACCGCACACAAACCTAATGGACACAATTCAATGAATTTTGACAAATGCATACATCTTTGTTACCCACATCCCTTATAAGATAGATTTTTTTCAATCGTCCCAGCAAGTTCTCTCCCTCAGTCAATTGTCTCAAAAAGACAGCCACTTTTCCGGTTTTAATTTTTACAGATGAGGTTTCTTGGCTGAGCTTTGAGCAAGTAATTTTTATATCTAGAAAGTTTTTTTTTAATAAATTAAAAAATATTGTAATTTCTTGTAGAAGGGTGTTGACCTATGGCATATTATTTCTTAGATCCAGTAATGTATATAATACATCTTTGAACCAAAATGAAATGCAGACTCTTACCATGGCCCCTGCTGACCAGCCAAACTCTTTTTTTGGCCCCAGTCCCTCTGGTTCACTGGACTTCAGCCACATTGGACACCTTTCAGGTCCTCAACCACATGAAGTTCATTCCTAGCAA